>NC_092336.1:109879285-110492142 GCF_046630445.1 Rutidosis leptorrhynchoides
GTATATGTAACATGTAGGTATGGATATATATATATAACACTTGTATTAATGAGACTACTTAATACTTGATTAAATAAAGAATAATACTACTATTATTATTATAACTCATACACTTATCTATATAGTAACACTTAAGTACACTAAGTATATTATCACTTATAGAAATAAAACTTTTCCCGAAAACGGTCACTGTTAATATAGTTTGCTATATTAATAAACAAACTTTATGTCTATTAGACATTAACTAATCAAACATAATATCTCTAGGTTGAGATCTCTGTGTTCAACACTCCGATCATATAACTTGCGTGGAATATCTATCTGCTATTAAGGTGAACTTCATAGCCCCTCTTTTACTATTTCTTAACTGTTTACAAACTTTGGGGTGAGACACATGCTTGCTTTTAAACTGTTTTACGCTTAGACACGAGTACTCAAACTTTGTTCTGATTAGTTCAAATTGTTGCTAACATGCTTTGATTCATGCTAAATCCCTACCATGATATCGTTAATTGCTACGTATAAAGGCAAGCTTAGTTATTATGAATAGCGCTATTGAGGGTGACGTCTCTATCCGGATGACCGATGGTTAATGGATACATAATAATGATGCACGACACGAACGTGATGTGTTTAGGGTAACTTATGGTTAGTATCGATATCATATACACCAGCACTACTACCGAACTGATTAAACTTTATAATTAAATCATGTGGTCTAAAAACTTGGTTAATATTGATAAACCTATGTTGTTCACTCAACCATTGTTGGTTGACACTTTTAAGCATGTTTTGTCTCAGGTACTTAGATATATTGCTTCCGTTGTTGAACTCTGCTGTTACTTAGAAGTCAAGCCAAGCACTGGGATCAGAGTTAACATCCGCGTCAATGGCGATTTTGGTGGGGTGTTACAGTTGGTATCAGAGCTCTGGTTATAGGGAACTAGGTTACATTAGTGTGACTAACATGAATAGTTAGGATGCATTAGTGAGTCTAGTCTATAACCGAGTTGTTCATTTGCATTGATTATTCGCATTACATTCTAGATTATGTGCATTAAGTTCACTTATATTTGTTATGCCTAGAACTCCTATACCATTCAAATCTTTAGAAAACACTTTGCTATAGGAACTATACTTACACGTCTGACTCTTAGAATAAGGGCCATAACTTACTTGTATTCGAACAATGGAACGCCACCATACCTATCTCATTATGTGATTTAGGAGAGCCAAGGCTTGTTATGGAGAACCAGGATTGCATTCTATGTGTGCCTTATGTGTTAGCTAGGGTACCTTAGCAATCTTTAGGACTATAACATTTTCTGCCTTAGTTTTAAGCGCTTTTCTTTTGATCTTTATACTGCTATTTCATCTCACTTCCTGCTTTTACCCCTGTTGATATTATGTATTCCTTCCTAAGGATATCAAGCCGAAACCCTATCATTTTGCCTGATCCCGACTCTAAAGGATCGGTTAGTACGTGATTTTTATCATATCCATACATATCTCATGACCTGACTTCGCCATTGTGATTCAAAGTATTCTTTGACTCACGCGAAGGGATGTCACTCATGACTCAACATTCCAAAAGTTTGATCAAATATCCTGACCTTGTGGAGTGATATTGGAATGGAAATATGAATTAGTGAAATATAATGACGCCCGGCCAACGTGATTATATTACGGTAATTCATATAGAAATTCCAATATCATGAAATATGGAATAGAAGGTGAATCAAAAAAAATTTCCTATACATCTCGATGTTATTACATGAACGGTAATTATCATCTGATTTATAGATATACGAAGAGATCGTTACGATCAAACCATCTACCTCATACCCATGAGTAGATTAACAAATTCTCATATGCTATAAAAGTTGTAAAGCTTTGCATTCTTTCCTTCTTAAACAACTTATCTCTTTGACGCTTAATTATCACATCCCCGCTGGAGGGAAGGATGCATGTTCTTAAGTGACTTGAAGTGACACCCCCGAAACTTCTTCGAAGCATGCCTCCTGTTATCTGCAATTACGCTCCTAGTGTAGATTTTCATAAACCTATTAGGAAACCCGTCTAAGATGAGCGACAACCACTCGCAAAATTTTCATTTGAATATTCAAACGAAGATATTATAAACACCACATTCACTATTACGTTCTCATACTTTACCATTCACATCTCACTTGTTAGCAACAGCTTCACACATGAACATTTTGAATTTCCAACAACATACGCCCTAATAATAGTCGACAACCGTATTTAAAAACAATAGATTTCATTACCTCGCAACATTATTGCTTAAAATAACCCGAAATTTTCAAAATACCTTCACCCGATCTTCGTCGATTTTTTTTTTCAACTTGTAACCTCTAAAATATGAAAATTCTGTTACCAAAATTTTACACACACTGTTTTACTATGCGATCCTCTCGAAATTTTATTTCCATTTGTGCAAATTTTATAAATCGTATATGTTACATAATAAAGTAAATAAAATTTACCTTTACTTATTTTTGACTAGTACATATAAAATTATACCCTCACTTTTTCAAATCAATTCAAAAGATATTTTACTTAAAATAGTACATGTTGTACATAACTCTAGTTTTACTAAGAACTTCGTTTCCTTTTTAAATTGTCACCTTAAACGACTCGAACTTCTATAAAATTTTCATTACTCGTTTATATAAAATTTTTCGTATTATTTGCAATTACAATTCCTCTTGCCCTTCGAAACTTACCATTCAAAACTCTATGATTTAATATCTTTTGGGCACAAGAAAGCATTTTTCAGATATTTCCTCACCCGATGTAAACTATTCTTTGTAGCCAATGATTCATATTTCTTTTCATCCGCATTTAAACTCATAAGTGAATGATAGATCGACTCGCCATCTGGGCGAGAACGTCTTTCTCATTAAGAAATCACATATTTTTGTGTGGTTTCCTATCAGGAATATAATTTATGATCCTCGCTCTCCTCTCTAAAGGAGTTACTTTAAACGTTTACAACATTTATGTTGTTACTCTAAACATTTATTCCTTCGTGGGTTGCAACTGGATGTTATCTTAGTCAAGTTTCGATTCCTGGTTTGGCATGAACTGAAATCATGATCATAAAGTTACATTTCACAACGTGCTGTCAAAAACTTTTTCCAAGAATAAGTTCGCATGTATTATAATCTTTCGTTAATCTTTCATTCTAAGGGCATCTTAGTAATTATGGTTTGCTTTGCATATAAGTCTGATTAGTGACTCCTCAGCTGGAATCTCGTTTCGTCTATTCACATAGGACATATCTTGAAAACCAAAGGTATCATGTCTATGGTTACCTTTCGAAATTTGAAGTCGGTACCAAATCTAACAATCACACGTCATGCATCAAACTATGTGGCTGTGATCTCCAAGTAATTCTCCCTGATTGTCTGCCCTAATGGCGACATAAACGCTCAAGGTTTCAAATAAACTTAGTAATATTCGTTGCACATTTCGGGTATCCAACTTACTGAAATGTTCGTACGACTAAAATATCACAATCCCTTTTAAGGAAACCTAGTCAGATGGCACTCATGTTATCCCTTTGAATTACCTCCGCATTGATAATAAAATGCACTTCATGGAAGAACCTGTATAAGTTATGGGTCATAAGATTCAAATGCTTAGTACAGGGCAATATTTCCTATTGTTAAAGTCCGTTGGAATTCGCGTAGAGGCCCCGAGTATACCTGGGAACGTGAAGACCAAATGAAACGGAAATATCCACATCTATTCTCAACTGTTGGTGCATCTGAGAAGTCTTATCGAAACTTCGGGACGAAGTTTAAATTAACGGGGAGGAACTATAACAACCCTCACTTTTCCCTTCTGAATTTACCAAGTTGTCCTTAGGGTTTCAATGTCATATTCTGTACATCATCATTAGGGTTGTTATCCATTTCGACAAACGAACATTTATACTTTCATTAAATGATCGTAATTATTATTAAACCCTAATATGATATAAAACCCTAAACCTAACCTTACCTATTAACTACAAAACCCTAATACCATTTAATATTAAATAATAAACCCTAACCCTAATACTAAATGTAAACTATATGTAATAAATAAATTATGACATTATAAAATTTAACTAGTATGAACTAAGTAAAAATTTATAAAAAGATATGGACAAATAAACATATGATTAAATAAAATAAACTTTAAATAAATGTAAATAAAAAAATATATTATAAAGCCGTAGAAAAAAAATAATGATATGTATAAAAAAAAGGGAAAAGGCAATAACTTGATCCCTAAGCTTTCATAAATCCTAGTCTAATGCAAATTGGTGTTCTTGATCATCAAGTAATTGAGTAGGATTAGGAAACCTAACACATGAATTGTTTCCCTATAAAAATCCTCAAGTTTTCCTTAAATCCCACCACAAAAATCCTTGCTTTAACCAACAGAATTCCTCATGTTTTTCCTCTAATATTGTCGACCAAAAACCTGCAGTTCTCTTCTCTTCTAGTCGACAAAACAGTTCACCAGAACAGCTGCAAGTCGACACCCTCTGCAGCCCCAATTCGACACCCTTTCATCATCAAAAACCACAACCATTCATCACCCTCTAAACCTGCAAATCGACCACCCATCTAGCACCTATCGCCACCCTTCTACAGTCCACAACAGCTCAAGAATTGACCCCTAAACAACCCATTACTGCTGCGTTTTTTTCTTCTGTTTTGTGCAGCTATTCTGCTGTGATTTTCGACCCAAGTTGCAGCCTTTTTCTGCTGCTGCAAACTGCCACCAACACCCTTTGTTTCTGCTATTTTTCGCCACCCAAAACAGCCTAAAAGTCGACTGCTTTGCTGTACTTTTTCTGCTGCGTTTTGTGCTTGATTTCCTGCTGTTTCTACACGTCCAAAAACAGCCCAAACCCGCCTGATTTGCACCCCGTTGCTGCTGCGTCTTTCCTGTTGGTTCTGCATGTTCAAACAGTCCAAAACCCATCTGTTTTGGATCATCCCTACTGCTGTGAATCTGTTTCTTTTCGGTTCATATTAGTCACCACCTTTTTGATCTAAACCCTTAAGGTATCCCTAAACTCTAATCTAATGTTACTTATTAATTTATTATGTTTAGTAATATGTTGTTAATTAGGATTTGATCTTAAAGATAGTTATGAATGATGTTTGAATAACCCTAATGAATATGAACTAAATAATTAAATTGATCATGAAATTAGTAATATAATGATTATGAATAAAGTTATAAGTTAAAAGTATGATGAAAGATGTATGATCATAATAAAAGATTATGAATTTATGTGATGAGCAATGTTATTAGGTTATGAATGTGTTAGTAAATAAAAAGTTATGATTTTATGTAAGAGAATAATGATTAGTAATATTTGAGGGTTGATTAGTAATATATGAAGGAAGGTTAGTAAGTAATAATAATGATACACATGCATGCATGCATGCATGCATACATACGTATGTACATGTATACATTGTAGATATATGTGTGTGTGTGTGTATATGTGAATATATACATAGGTGTATATGTATATGTATGTATATGTACGTGTGTATGTATGTATGAGTGTGTATATGTATTAGGTAAATATTATAAGAAATTACAAAGATGATAAGTAGTTATATGTATATATATATATGTATCACCTTTACAATAATATATATGTAACACATACATAAAAGATATACATACATAGTATGGCTATAAATATATACATAATATAATAATAAAGATTATATGTATATGTAACATGTAGGTATGGATATATATAACACTTGTATTAATGAGACTACTTAATACTTGATTAATTAAAGAATAATACTACTATTATTATTATAACTCATACACTTATCTATATAGTAACACTTAAGTACACTAAGTATATTATCACTTATATAAATAAAACTTTTCCCGAAAACGGTCACTGTTAATATAGTTTGCTATATTAATAAACAAACTTTATGTCTATTAGACATTAACTAATCAAACATAATATCTCTAGGTTGAGATCTCCGTGTTCAACACTCCGATCATATAACTTGCATGGAATATCTATCTGCTATTAAGGTGAACTTCACAGCCCCTCTTTTACTATTTCTTAACTGTTTACAAACTTTGGGGTGAGACACATGCTTGCTTTTAAACTGTTTTACGCTTAGACACGAGTACTCAAACTTTGTTCTGATTATTTCAAACTGTTGCTAACATGCTTTGATTCATGCTAAATCCCTACCATGATATCGTTAATTGCTACGTATAAAGGCAAGCTTAGTTATTGTGAATAGCGTTACTGAGGATGACGTCTCTATCCGGATGACCGATGGTCAATGGATACATAATAATGATGCACGACACGAACGTGATGTGTTTAGGGTAACTTATGGTTAGTATCGATATCATATACACCAGCACTACTACCGAACTGATTAAACTTTATAATTAAATCTTGTGGTCTAAAAACTTGGTTATTATTGATAAACCTATGTTGTTCACTCAACCATTGTTGGTTGACACTTTTAAGCATGTTTTGTCTCAGGTACTTAGATATATTGCTTCCGCTGTTGAACGCTGCTGTTACTTAGAAGTCAAGCCAAGCACTGGGACCAGAGTTAACATCCGCGTTAATGGCGATTTTGGTGGAGTGTTACAAATACGAAGGACTTATGCCTTTAATGTCATGAATCTTCCATGCAATAGCTGGTTTATGAGCTTTTAGCACAGAAATGAGTTGAGATTTTTCATTTTCAGTAAGAGAAGACGATATTATTACAGGTAATTCAGATTCACCATGTAAATAAGCATATTCCAAATGGTTTGGAAGTGGCTTTAACTCTAATGTCAGTGGTTCTTCTATCGATGATTTGTATCGATATCCGTCTTCTTCTTTTAGCATTTGAAGTTCTTCTGTTGTTGGTTCGTAACATTTCAGCTTCATTAATTGGTCCAGTCCCTTCTCCTAAAGAACATTCTCCTGTTCCTTGTAATTCTGGAAATTCTTCTAACAATTCTGCATGTGAATCTATAGTTTGAATATAATAACATGTATCATCTGCAGATAGCGGTTGTTGCATGGCACTATCAACAGAAAAGGTAACACTTTCATCCTCTATACTTAGGGTCAATTTTTTACCGAACACGTCTATTATTGCTTTAGCCGTGTTTAAGAATGGTCTTCCTAATATGAGAGGAACTCGAGAATCTTCTTCCATGTCCAGAATAACAAAATCTACTGGAAATACTAAAGTACCAACTTTAACTACCATGTTCTCCATTATCCCTCTAGGATATTTTACTAATCGATCGGCTAGTTGTATGCTTATTCTTGTTGGTTTCAATTCTCTGAGGTCTAGTTTAGCGTATAGTGAATACGGCATTAAATTTATACCAGCACCTAAGTCTGCCAATGCTTCTATTGAACTAAGACTACTCAGAAAACATGGAATTGTGAAACTTTCTGGATCTGATAATTTTTCTGGTATCTTATTCAACAACACTGCAGAACAATTAGCATTCATAGTAACAGCCGAAAGTTCTTCCATTTTCTTTCTATTTGTGATTAGATCTTTCAGCAATTTAGCATATCTTGGCATTCCTGAAATCACATCAATGAAGGAAAGATTTACATTTATTTTAATAAACATATCCAAGAATTTGGATTGCTCTGCTTCAAGTCTTTCTTTTCTCATTTTACTTGGGTAAGGAAGCGGTGGTTGGTATGGTTTAACATAAGGTTTTGCCTTAACTGTGTTATCTTCATTAACCTTTTCAACTACCGGTTCTTTTTCCTTTTCTTGCTCATATTGTGGTGCCTGTGTAGTAGGGGTAGAGTCATCAGAAATTACAGGTTATTTCAGGTGGTTTAAGTGTAATACCACTTCTCGTGGTAATGGCTTTAGTTGTTTCATTCCGGGGGTTAGCATTTGTATCGCTAGGTAGACTCCCCAGTTTTCTTTCACCTATCAACCTTGCTAGGTTGCTTACTTCTTGTTTCAGATTTTGAATAGAAGCTTGTTGATTTCTAAATGCTTGAGCATTTTGTTCATTGGTTTGTTTCTGAGATGTGAAAAACTGCGTTTGAGATTCAACTAACTTCGACATCATATCTTCTAAATTTGGGTTTTTATCATCAGTTTGTGGTGGTTTAATTTGAAAAATAGGTCTTTGCTGGTTGTAAGTATTATTAGATACTTGTTGATTGCTAGGACCTTGTTGGTTGTTGTATGGAACATTTCGGTTATAATTCTGATATTGATTGTAGTTTGGTCTTGGCGGTTGATAATTATTCTGATAATTATTTCCAGGCCTTTGGTTTATATATGAAACATTCTCTCTTTGTTTCATTGTTTGTTCAATACTGAGACAATCTTTTGTCAAATGTGGTCCTCCACACTGCTCATAACTAATTCGTATTGCGTGAATATCTTTAGTCATCTTTTCCATTCGTCTCTCGAAAGCATCTATCTTTGCAGAAATGGAATCAAAGTCATGGCTAGAATCGGCTCTAGCCGCTTTAGATGATCTAACGATATCTTTTTCTTGATGCCACTCATATGAGTGGGAAGCAGTGTTATCAATAATTTTGTAAGCTTCAGCTGTGGTTTTCTTCATAATGGAACCACCAGCTGCTGTATCGATGTCTTTTCGTGTAGTAATATCGCATCCTTGGTAGAATATTTGTACTATTCGATAAGTGTCTAAACCATGTTGCGGACATCCTCTTAACAACTTTCCAAATCTTGTCCACGCCTCATATAGAGTTTCATTTGGCTTTTGTGTAAACGTAACTATTTCTCCTTGAAGTCTCATGGCTTTAGATGCCGGAAAGAATTGTTTAAGAAAATTTTCAACTAAGATATCCCATGTATCAATCGCTCCTTCAGGTAACGATTCTAACCAATCTTTGGCTTCTCCCTTTAAAGTCCAGATAAATAACATGAGATAGATCTGTTCATCCTCAACTTCTCTGATTTTAAATAGAGTACAGATCCTATTAAAAGTTCAAAGATGTTCGTTTGGATCTTCCTTCGGCGCACCACTAAATTGGCATTGATTAGTTACCATGTGTAGGATTTGTCCTTTGATTTCATAATCTGGCGCATTAATGTCTGGTTAAGTAATTGCGTGACCTTGGCCAGTGCGTTTAGCCCTCATTCGGTCTTCCATACTTAGAGGTTCCAGATTTTTCATGATTGAAATTGTTGAATCTGAATCACTAGAGGATTCTGACTTAATGGTTTCTTCCTCGACAATCTCTGGATGAGTAATTTGTGGTTCAGGAGGAATGATTAGTGGTTCAGGATCTCTGAATTGTCCCTGAATATCCTCTGGATTCTCAATTGTGAGGTCGGGTTCAAAAAATGGATTATCGGAAATTTGAATTGGAGTACTTGGTCGACTAGATGACGATTCTAAAGAAAAATCAACGGCGACAATATTGGCTAGGTGTCTTGATCGAGTTACAGGTGGTGAACGTATAAAAGGTGGTGAACGTTTTGCTCGGTGCATTCACTGAATATCCTATTAGTTATAAAGATAAAAATTATATAAGCTATCAAATTAATAGACTTTTCTGATTTTGCCCACGTTTCGAATAGCCAATAGATGCAGCAGGTATCCAGGACCCTTTAAATCGGAAGCCCACAACTCGCCACTAACAAATCCAACTATTACTACGAACCAGAAAATTTTGGATGTCTATTAATTTAACCGCTTAAAATAATTTTCCATCGAAATCTTGAAGATAAAATCTATGTCCTAAAAACTAGAGCGTCGAGAAATGAGAAAGAAAAAGAGTGCGTCGAAAAAAGTCGAAAAATAAAAGGTCGAAAAATAAGCGTCGAAAAATAAAAGTCGAAAAACTAAGAATTAAAACTTATGTCTAAAGGTATTAAAGCTTAAAAGGAATTCTATATCCAAAACGGCAATAACTTAAAAAGTACTAAAATCTTAAAACGGCGTCGCAAAATTCTAAAGCACCTAAATCTTAGTCTAAAGAAAAAGCACTTAAGGGATTTTATGGCAAAGCTTAAAAATCTAGAAATAAAGTAACTACGGCAAAATACTAAGTTATGAACTAATTATGAACGATAAATATACAAATTACTATTAAACGATTAAAAAGATACGAAATATAAAAATAAAACTTAAAGTTATAAAAATACAATTTTTATAAAAATATTATTTTTATATTATTATTTTATAAAAGTATTAATTTTAAAACTAATTAAAACTTAAAATACGAATTAATTAAAACTAAAACTAACTAATATTAAATTAAAACCCTAATTAATATTAATTAATAATAATTATTATTAATAACCTAACCCTAATCGTACCAGTTTAAGGATCAGAGCTGTCTTTTCAACTCATGCGATCGCATGAGTTGTATGTTATATGTCCATGCGGTCGCATGGATCCGGATACCAGGCGAGTTCTTGAGCTGCTACAGTACCTTAGCCCGATTACTTTTAATTATTTTTTTTCTGTTTTATATTTTATAGAAAATAAAATGTAATAAAAACTAAAAAAAAAAATTTACTTATTAGTTTTAATTTTTAACAAAAGAAATAAAAAATATAAACTTTTTAATTTAAACACTTAAAAACATAGAAATATATTTTTCTTTTTATGTTTTTAAATTTTTATATTTTTACAAAAATAGTTTAAAAAACTTAATAATTTTTTTTTAAAGCGTTTCGCTTTCGGCGTTGTTGAAGTCCCCGGCAGCGGCGTCAAAAATACTTGATGTTATGCGAGGTGTATACGAAATAGTTATGTTTTTACTACGAAATACTATTAAATACGATACAATTTTACACAAGTTATTTATTTATTTATAGAGTGGATATACCTAAACCTTGCTACAACACTATAGGCAGTGTACCTAATCGTACAGTAGTGTAGTTTTTAGTAAGTCCGGTTCGTTCTGCAGGGAGCTAGTCAAGTTTAATGCTATATTTTTAAACTATATTTGTATATATATATATATATATATATATATATATATATATATATGTATATATATATATATATATATAATATAATATAAGTAGTATTATTATTATTATAAAAAGGGGATTTTTACCGTTTAGTGACCGGTTTGTCGATTTTAAAACTTTAGTTACAATTAAAACCTAATGTAAAATATTAAATATACAAATGACTTAATTTAAGGCGTAAAGTAAATGACGATAAATAAAAATGAAATAAATAAAAGTGCAATAATTTAAAGTACGATAAATAAAATGACGGTAAATAAAATTGCGATAATTTAAAAGTACGATAATTAAAAGTGCGATAAGATATAAAATAAAGGAATTATGCTTATTTAAACTTCCATAATCATGATGTTCGACGTGTTGATTTTAATTTATTACCATGGGTTAATTGTCCTTTGTCCTGGATTATTCGATATGTCCATACGGTTTTGTCCATAATAGTCCATCAGTCATAAATATAAAGTGCGAGAGTCTTCGTCAAATTATCCTTATACCCGAAGTCAAATATTCCAACTAATTGGGGATTCGAACTGTAACAAGGTCTTAATACTTTGTTTAATGAATACACCAGGTTATCGACTGCGTGTAATCCAAGGTTTTACTACTTTGTTAACAATTACATCAATTACCCTTGAATGTAATCCACCCCTGTCTTAATGAGTCCAGTGACTATTAATCCATCCCCGTGTCCGGTCAAATGAACAATAATTCGTATTTATAAATATCCCGCCCACCGTACCCGATTAAGCGTATGTGGTTATATATAGATACGTCAAATTGTAACCTTTATATTAAATTAACGAGGTATCGTGTAGTTAATATAAAGTCCATTAATAGCCCATAGTCTAATTTCCACAAGTGTCGTTCTTTTGTCCAAACCTCAATTATGGTACAAAGCCCAATAACCATGTCTTTAATATTTAGCCCAACATCAACATTACTTCGATTTAAATAAGCATAATAATAACTAAGCTACTAGACATTAATTTAAAAAGGTTCAACATAACTTACAATGAGTATTAATAGCGTAGCGTTACACGGACAGAGTTTCGACTTACAAACTTAAAACATTCGCCACTATAACCTTATTATTATTAAACTTAAATTAAAATTAATATTATAAAATATAAATATAAATATAAATATATCGTAGATAGATAGATAGAAAAAGGTGTGTTATATTTTGGCCAGAAATCGTGAGATTTATAGGACTTGGCATGTTACAGGAAGCTATGCGACCGCATGGTTTTCGTGTCTCCAGGCCATGCGATCGCATGTCCAGCTGGATCAGACCACATTCACTTGTTTGCTAGTTTGCCAACGGTTTTTAATATATATATATATATATATATATATATATATATATATATATATATATATATATATATATATATATATATATATATAATTTTAAGAATTATTTATATATTATATTATATTTATGTGCATAGTTGACTTGTCATTTTAGCTCCGTTGCGTCGCGCGTTGATAGTTGGTTCATGTCTCGGTTCCAAATTTTCGAACGTCATTTCGTACGATTTAATATCTTGTACTTTGCGTTTCGCGGCTCATACTCTTGTAACTTTTAGACGTTTCTTATCAATAAATTGAACCACTTGAATTGTATTTTGCACATTTTAGCTTTTTGGTCGTTTGCGACTTCGAATCGTCGAATCTGTCTTTTGTCTTCACCTTTTATTATTTAAACGAATATCACTTGTAAATAGAACAATAGCAACTAAAAGCTTGTCTTTCTTGAAGGATAATCACTTTTAAATTTTATTTCTGTATTAACATTCCAATTGTTCACAATCAAAAAGTTTTCTGTTTCAATTTAAGATTTCAACCCAAACTTAATTCAGTGTTATGGTAGTCATTGATCCCTGATCGAATTGTTATCTATGAAGAAGAAGAACATACAAGTTAAGGGTTAAATAAATTTAATTATCATTTAAATCAGAAATGTTAGAATGGTCGAATGGTTGAGAGTGTGTTAGGGTGTGCGAGAGGTCGAGGGTTCGAGCCCTAGCCTAGGCGTGAGCAGCAACATTTTTTTTACTCCTTGTAAGGTTCGTGAATCCGAGGCCAACTTGCATTGTTCAGTTCCGTCATGTGAATATTTTTACTATAAAATATTGAATAGTGAGTTCATTTGATTCCCTTTTACTCTTTACATTTTTGGGACTGAGAATACATGCGCTGTTTTTATAAATGTGTTATTAAATGCTTTTGAGATATATTTTGAACTGAGAATACATGAACTGTTTTTATAAATGATTGACGAAATAGACACAAGTATTCAAAACTACATTCTATGATAGAATTATTTGGATTCAGAGGTTCGATTTCTATAAGATTGTATTATCGACCATCGGTGAGATGATTTTGCATTGCACGACGCATTAGCTACCGTTGTAAAATTATTTACGGTGAGAAATTTTTGCATTACACGATGCATTAGCTACCGTTATTGAAATTATATTGTATTAACTACCACGGTGAGATGATTTTGCATTGCACGACGCATTAGCTACCGTTGGTGAGTTGTTTTGATAGGTTCCGGTGTTCTTCATATGAATGATTTTATAGCAGGAGTAGACCTGTACAGATTATTTTCTAAATATGAGTATCTTGTGGTCTATTATATTATTGAAAATAATTGATTGTGATAAACTAATGAACTCACCAACCTTTTGGTTGACACTTGAAAGCATGTTTATTCTCAGGTATTAAAGAAATCTTTCGCTGTGCATTTGCTCATTTTAGAGATATTACTTGGAGTCATTCATGATATATTTCAAAAGACGTTGCATTCGAGTCGTTGAGTTCATCAAGATTATTATTAAGTCAATTATAGTTGGATATATTATGAAATGGTATGCATGCCGTCAACTTTTGATGAAATGAAAGTTTGTCTTTTAAAAACAAATGCAATGTTTGTAAAATGTATCATATAGAGGTCAAATACCTCGCGATGTAATCAACTATTGTGAATCGTTTATAATGTATATGAACGGGTCCTTTCACCTCAGTGTTTGGAAAATGTTTCTACCAAGCCATGTGAATGGGCTTTGGTGTTCGGATGTTAGAGCGTGTTCGCTCTCGTGTTGAAGTTGATGAACCGTGAGGTTCGTCGGGTGGATAGAACCCTTGAGATCGAGTGTTTTGAAACTCGATGAATGTGGTAATGGAGTCTACGGAACGCAAAGATAGGTGTTTCATACCTACTAGCGTGGCGTTCGACTCTGATGGTGTTGTGGTTACATTGTACTTAGGGTACTGGGGAGAAACCCTTAGGTACATGAGTGACTAGGTGGAAATTTGACAGACTATAGCAATTGGATGATTGCGAGAGTAAAGTTTGTGTACATGGTGGTAAACTTCTCGTTCGAAGTGTTTAAGGATTGGTTAAAATCCTTCGTGTGCTCAAGATTGGAGCAAGATGTGGTGATGGGTTGTGAGAACCCAATTGTAGAAAAGTCTACCTTTCGGTAGCATTGTACGGTTGTACAATATGCGGTTATGGAACCTAGGTCCAAGTGGGGGAGTTACATTTCCACACGAGGAGGTTTTAGTGTGAGATTTCGGATAATGCTCTTAGTAGATCTGGAATTTGTGTCGGGACCTAGATTTGGTCAATTTGTGGTAGAGTACAATTTCGGTTAAATTGTACTTATGATTTTGGATTTAAATTAGCACCGAGGTGGTAATGTGGTAAATCTCGTTGAGAGATAATGGACGTGTTGACGAGCAAGGTGAGATCCCTCGTTTAAGGGATGTGCGTGTCGGATTCTCTTCTGGAGAATTATTGAGTTGTACCTATGTGCGATATAGGTGGTTCTTGCTCGATTGTGATAGCAATGTTCGCGTGTGCGTATGATTCATGTGCGGAAATTCCAGGCGGTGTGGAATGATTCAAAGTATGCGTATATACTTTGTTTATGGTGAATGGTTAGTGTAATCCGTTAGGATTCACTATGGTGTGTGCAGTGCGTGATGCCATACTACTCATTGATTGAGGCCAAAAGAGCGTGTGTGATGGGTGGGTTAGTCGCGGTGATAAGACGCCACCTAGGGATTAGTGTTACGCAGTGTTAAGTACACTAATGGATGTTTGTATTGGGAGTAGTGTTATATCGGCATGGTATAACGTTATCGGAAAATTCGAGTACCGATGGGGAATGGGAGTACCATTCATTGCGTTATGATTTGGGACGTGAATATCGGGTTGTTCGTATTCACAATATATCGGGTAGTACGATTGTCCCTGTTGGTTGGACTCATAGTTTGAGGTAGTGAATGTCGGGTAGTTCGGATTCACTAAGGCTCGGGTTGTGCGGCCATCCTCGGTTATACTATGAGGTGGAGATAGTGAATATCGGTTTGCGCGTATTCACAATGACTCGGGTTGTGCGGTCATTTCATTGTGTGAAATATGGATTGGGTTGGTGAATTTCGGGTTTTTGCGAATTCACTAAGGTTCGGGTTGTTTCGACCATCCTCCATATGTGTTTAGGCTCGGGTTGTTCTGGCCATGTTGGTGTGAATTGTGATGCAATAGTCGTATTTTGCTCACGTGTTTGCGGTAGTTGCGTATTTGTCGTGTTGCGCACTACAAGGGGTGTTAAGTGTTATCCGTTAGGATTCGCTTTCATTTCGGTCTTCTCGGTTTGGGTGTTGACTTTATTGTGGTATGTGGTTGTTACTAGCGAGGTACTTGGTATGGTACGCTAGGAGTTGATATCACGGTACGAGATTGGTTGAGTTTTCCCGATGTGAGGGATCGAGCAAGTTTTAGTGCTTGGATTTGTGGATATTAATGAATCGCGGGTGACGATTTAGTGGTTAAAGTTGACTCTTTGAGAAGAATTGCTTAGAGGAGTTGGAAGAATACGTGGCAATTCCGCGTATTCTAAGTGATCGTTATAGACTTCGGATGTTGCGTGTATTGCGCGGCTCGAAATGCGTACAATTATGCATTTAGTTAATGGATTAATCTTGGGGTTAATGGGAAATGTGTTGGAAGTCGGATTGAATCGTTTAGTTGAGAACCATAGCGTGTAGGTTCGGATTGGTTAAGTGACTAGGATCACGAGGACGTGATCGAATCTAATTCGGGGAGAGTTGTAACACTCCGTTTTTCCCGTATATATATATATATATATATATATATATATATATATATATATATATATATATATAGGTGTATTGTGTATGTACGACTAGTGAATGAAGTGTACCAAGCGTGTACGTGTTGCTTGTTCGAATGTCGAAGAAAACTGGACGTTGTCTGAGTTACAAGGTGTGTACGTACCTTTTCGACCCCAAATAATTTTTGAGTTGATGTTTCAAAACCTTACCATTAGAAAGGAAATCTTATTACGTTTTCAACGATATTTGATTCATCGAAAACGGAGTTACGGTTAAAAAGTTATGGCCAAAACAAGTTGCTGAAGTTCGGATGAAACAGGCAAACTCCGGCGCGGCCACGGCGCGACAATTGCCTATTTTGAGGGTCAGAAAGCTTAAAAATGTGAACTAAAATCACCCTTTAGGCCACGGCGCGGAGGGTTTACTCCGCGACGCGACAATAGGCACGATTTGATGCTTTTCAGCCTTTTAATGAGTTTAATGATGGGGTAAAGTTGTGTTTTTGCTTATGGACGGTTTGAGGGCCATATATCTGGCCAAAATCTTATCCTCATCTCATTTTCTTCATTTTCTTTCCGTCCCACTCACACACTAAAACCTAGAGAGAGAGAGTAAAGGGTTTAGAGAGAGAAAGCTTGAATCGGGGAAGAAGAAGGTTGATTCGGGTCAAGTCTCAAGTGTTAAAGTTGTTCATCTCGTTCGAGGCTACGTTGTGGTTGTATTAGTAAGTTCTAACTCTGAATTTCATTGTTTGATTTGAGATTCAATGTTAGGGTTTGAACTTAAATTGTCAAGAAACCCATTTAAACTCTTGAAGTGAGTTTATTGATGCTAGTAATCGGGTTTAAAATTATTGTTGGTGGGTTTTGGGTTGGTTGATGATTTAGCCATGATTAGGGCTTTAATTTGAG
The DNA here is from genome assembly GCF_046630445.1 of Rutidosis leptorrhynchoides. Taxonomy (NCBI): domain Eukaryota; kingdom Viridiplantae; phylum Streptophyta; class Magnoliopsida; order Asterales; family Asteraceae; genus Rutidosis; species Rutidosis leptorrhynchoides. Next base: position 109,896,378 of record NC_092336.1, read on the forward strand.
TGTAATCACTATGATTAGTGATTATATTGTTGAAAGAACCCAAATGGGTGTTGTTGGAAACTTGACTTTGAATTGGGTCAAAATAAGAATTGTAAGTTGATTTTGGTGAAGACAAGCGTTTAAAACTTGTGGTTCAGTTATGTTGGCGTTGTTGGAACCATTTTCACTAGTGTTAGTGATTATGGAGGTGTTGGAACCATTTTGGGTGTATTTGGTTGACTAATTTTGAAATGGGTCAAAATTAGGGTTTATGTGTCAATTTGGGCAAGATTGGTGTTTAACACTTATGATTGGGTTTGATTGGTGTATTAGGACCATTCTCACTTGTGTTAGTGATTATTGGTTAGTTTGGGCGCGGTTTGTGCTTGAAAGTGCATTTGGGTCGAAATTGCACTAAGTGTCAATTTGGGTTGATTGTAAATCCACCCTAATTGTGTTGTTTGTTATGTGATTAATGGAATAGGTACATTCCATTAGCGATTGCGGATTATTCGGTTGCATCCATCAAGATTTCAAGGTGAGTGTAAATTTACTGTACACATGTATATGTGTAAAATGGGTGCGTGTGTGTAGAGTGACCCTCACTTGGGTTTACTCTATGTTGGTGTGGGTGAATGGCCTCCTCTTGTGCTTCGGGTCCATGTGATACGCTTATGCGTTTTGGGTTTTTACCCTTGCTGTGGTGATTTGGCTAGCGTATTGGATAACCCTTTTGGCGTTGGGTTGCTAGCATTTGATGTTGAGGAAATGAATCTCGGTTAGTGCGGATTCATGATGACTCGGGTAGTTCGGTCATCTTGGTGATGAGGTGGTGAATTTCGGGTTGTGCGAATTCACTAAGGCTCGGGCAGTTCGGCCAACCTCGGTTGTAGAAGTGGTGAAGGAAGTGAATCTCGGGTAGTGCGAATTTACTAAGGTCCGGGTAGTTCGGCCGACCTTCATGTGGTTTGGGTTAAGGGGTTAACCTTATTGTTGTTGTTGATTATTAGTTATTGTATATGTACATACTTATCGTTGTGTTGTAGCTAATCTTGTGGCGTTAGTTTGGTGATTATGTAGCGTGTAGCTACTTCGTGTATTGTGCTCTTTTGTAGTTGTTTACCATGCGGTGACGGTATTTGTTTATTTTGATGCTTGGTGATGCGTAGCCATTTATGCATATGTATGTGTATAATATCTTTACATTCACTAAGCATTAGCTTACCATCTCGTTGTTGCTATTTTTATAGGTTCGCGTGATGGCGGCTCGGGTAAGCGTGGGGATTAGAGATCTTGGCTAGGTTGCTTTAAAAGACGTGCTTTTGGATTGATTAGGATTGGGTAGCGTATCCCCAATCACCATGCTCGATTTTGTTGGAAATTAAAATGGTCGGGTCGTGTTTGCCTGTTCAGATAATTAAACTATGTATTAAATGTTTTTAAAAGTTTATTGAACCTATTATTCGTGTTAAAGATGTTTTCGGAAACATAATTGGGACCTAAATATTGATGTATTAACGAAAAAAAATTACGGGCCGGTTTAAATACGGGTTGGGTCGTTACATCAACTTTCGACACGGATGACCCAACCACTAACACCCGTTAGTTTTTGAACGTTAAGTACGCTCACATGCCAAGCACGTGAGGGCGGTTTCGTCCACACACTTTTTCTTTTCATTTTCCATAATCTTTCCTCATCTTCATATCTATCCCAAATTTATAAGCCCTAATCAAATTAAAAAAAAAAAAAAAAAAAAAAACTTCAAACGAACTACATTCTTCCCCTGACATCATTCTGGAGCAGTCTACTTGTATGGTTATATCATATTAAACTTTAAATATTGGATACTTCTTTCCATTGTTATTCTAAACCAAAAACCATAAGTTTGATCCAACCGTTCAGTTATCTACATAAAACAACCAATTTGTGACGAAAAAAGATAATTTTATGGAGCCTACCTCACAACAAACAATATCAATAATTTTTTCTACAAAACCAAATATCAAAATATTTACTAAAATCAAAAATCGGTTCAATCTTCATGAAATCCCTAAATCAAAGATGATTGGAAACAGTAGCCACAAATTCAAATCATATATGCGAATCCACAAGTGATTTTATTTTCAGTTTATTGTCATATTTCTAAATCCAGATACTGTTATAATATTGGTTTATTACCATCTTCAATATCAGCATCTTAAGCAACAAGAACTTCATGCCTCAAACCCAAATCAAAATCGCAAAGACAATTTTGACATCCTCGCCTTCATATCTGAAAAATATGACATGTCGTTATGATCCATACGGCGAAGAGGTTTTTCGATGAAGACGGCTTACGGCGGGAGATTTTTCCTGCTACGACAGAGTTTTTCGATGCATCGAGCTCATGCCGGCGACAGTTGCTGGTGATGGGTACTAAAATTTGTAACACTTATGGGTTATGGTGGATGCTTACAAGATTCATTTGCTGATTTATTGAGTAACGAGGAGATCATCAATGATGTTGATCAATACATGGATGTTGCTTTATGGGTCTTTAAATTGTATTTTACTTGTGTGTATCAATGGATGGATGTGTCATGTGTACCAATTAGTTTTCAGTGTGTATCAGTTAGTTTGAAACTGTGCATCTATGTTTGAATATTAAAAATCAATGCTTACTGAAACAATTAATTGTTAAAGTAAATGGTTTTAGTGGTTAATTTTAGTTTTGTGGACTATGTATGAGTGTATTATGTCCGGAAAATTATTACTGCACCATAATTATTGTTCATCAATTGATTAACGATTATGTATTGTTGATTGGATTAAACTAGTGTTCGAGCCCTCGCTTTGCGACGGGAGTTCGGTTTTCAATGTATTTTATTGTGTTTAGTTTGTAAAATCATTTTGTGGTTAACGATGATGTCGTTGAAGCGCAACTCGAGTCGAACTAAAAGGTATAACCCGTGAAAGATTTAAATGTCATTTTATATTAACAATATATTTGCATCTCCGCGTTTCGCTATGGAATTGTCGACTTTTAAAAATTTAACGGAGAATTAACGTGTATGAAAAGTACCCCAAATATTTAGCGTTTTTTAAAAAGCGTCTGTTTTGCGTATAGCTAGTGACATTGTGTTCCTAAAATTATTTCGAGTTTAACGATGGTGGCGGAAAAATTTAACTCGTTGCGAGCGCGAAGATATGGTCCATTGAATATTTGGGTGGAGTTTGTTTAAGATTTTTTATGAGAATGGGTATTTGACACTTTATCCCCCTGTTTGGGGGGTGGGTTTGATTTTTTGAATAAAGTGTGGAGGTTTTGGTACTATTAATTTAACCTATGTCTTTTAGATATAGGTATAATATATAATATAATATAATTAATTGCACAGGTTAAAAACTTCAATATCTTTGATGATATTCATACACTTGTTAGCAATCAAGATGATTAAAACGTTTATTTATTTTTATAATTATATTTTATTAAAGTGTGTGGACGAAACTACCCTCACGTGCTTAGCATGTGAGCGTACTTAACGTTCAAAAATTAACGGGTGTTAGTGGTTGGGTCATCTGTGTCGAAAGTTGATAGTTGAGGGTCATCTAGGTCGGAAAAAAGAAAAAGGTTTACCATGCAATTTGATACATACATGTAGGACCATCGACGCAATTTTGTCTTATTTTTATCTATGAAAATCGAAGACATTCATTCATCTTTTACACACTTCCTACTTCTCCAATTATTTTTTATACTTTTCCTCTACGGTTTTATAAACATGTCAACTCAAATCAAAATTCAATTCAATTTCATAATCATAACGACTTTTGTTCTTCTAATCTATAAAATTTCAAATATTCAAATATGTCCGGTTCGTCTTCAAATTCTCCACAAAATGCCTCTGATAATCGAACAACTAATCCTTTTGGTAATTTCACTCAACATTGTTTGGGTGACAAATTTTCAAGAGTCTATGAAAAAAAATTAAACTCTAGATAACGAAGCTAATCCAATTAGCTTAAAAAATTAGCTCATAGCTTGTGAAATAAAAAAATATATACACAATTAACCTTTATATATATATAATTATTTATCATTTACTTTATTGTCTTTTTTGTTCAATTTACTAGTAGTACAATATAAGCTTTTAGTTCCTGTTACTTTGCTAAGTACTTACAAAAAAATAAACTACAACATCTTTCTTTTTTTTTAACGGCGATATCGACATCGAATACTCTTATTTGTCACCCACACACACGTTAGGAGGAAACTCAATTCGCGACGATGTTGGCAGTACCATCGAAAGTTGGGAAACTCACCCCCCCCCCCCCCCAAATACCTTCCTAAATCGCATTGATGTTGGCAGTACCACTAAAGGTTGAAAATTCCCTGTTTGGAGTGAGAATTGAACCTGGGCAGGGGCGACGAATCCCAGTGAATTTCCAAATTTCAGTGTAAAAATTTTGAAGTTTTTGACTTTGATCTCGGTGGATTTTTTTTATTTGACTCAAAACCTGTATATTTTGACCCAAAACCTTCAAATTTTGCCCAAATATCTTCAAATTTTGATCACAAATCTTTAAAAATTTGTCCCAAAACCTCCATAATTTGCTCAAAAACTTCCATTTTTACCCCAAAACCTTCATATTTTGTCCAAAAAAATTGCTATGATTTTAATTTCTTTTATTTAAGAGGTAATTTCATATTTTCCCCTCATAAACTTATAAATTACATATATTACCAAATATGTATTAAAACTCTTGTACATTATGCATTGAGAAGTTGTATTTTAGAAAGATATGTAATTCATGGGTTTAAGATGGATAAATATGATATAATTAGTTTATTTTAATTAACTAATTATTGTTATAAGTCATAGGTGGCCGAAAACCACTTATGACAAAGTTAAATATGGCTGATCAATCACGGATGTATTATTATTCTACCTAACTGCACAGTAACTTATTGTATTATAAATATCAAAGGATGTAATTTGCATAAAATGCACACATAGAATATATTTCATATATCACCATTCTTTTACTCTCTCTTATTTTAAGTTTATTAGTAGCCTATAGTCAAGAACAAACCCACTAAAGGTAGTTATAAGCCTAATGAATTATAACACGAACCAAACCACTAAAGGTAGTTATAAGCCTACTGAATTATAACACGTTATCAGCACGAAGTGCTCCGTATAATCAAGATTTATCTAAACAAGCACAAATCACTAATCAAGGTAATAATAAAAAATAAAAAAAATTTCTTTAACGATATCTTCTATTATTTATTAGTAAGGTAAATATTATTATCATCATAACTAACATTTATATTTATGTTATTTAAGTTATAAATGGTCGGTTATACCGCCTGAATTATATTTCTGTAATCTAACTTTTATTAACTTCACTAACATTTATATTTATGTTGTTTAAGTTATATATGGTCAGTTATACCGCCTGAATTATATTTCTGTAATCTAACTATTATTAACTTCACTAACATTTATATTTATGTTATATATGGTCGGTTATACCGCCTGAATTATATTTCTGTAATCTAACTTTTATTAACTTCACTAACATTTATATTTATGTTATCTAACATTTATGATTACTTATGCAATTAATCATTATTTATTTCATGCATACTAATGTTTATTCTTAAATTTATTATTTACGCATAATATGTTTATTCTCTTAATCTTCGTATTTATACTAAACGTATTTATACTAAATGTATTTTATAGTAATCATATTTATACTAATAAAATCCTTTTATTAAAATTATTATTAATACAACGAGTACATAACAGTCGTTAACGTCAACTAACAACGTTACAACGGTCATATATACATAACGGTTGTTAACGTCAACTGACGACGTTACAACGACTATATTTTTTAAATATAAAATAAACATCTCCGTTTTCACATTTTCACAAATCAATCTTCATTTTCTCAGATTACCACCCTCAAAAAGTTTTTGTAAAGATGATTCACACAAGGATGATTTTTCCTATTGTATTGGTCATATTAACTATCATCATTGTTGCTAATATACCACCAGGTGAACCTATATTCTATCATGCCCTTGTGGTTTTATTATTTGTAATCATACCATTATTCTGTTGTTTGCTACTTATGAATTTAAAATGATTCTAATTTCATGTTGTTAGAAATTGATTATGATTATAATTTATGTTGTTCATCTTTCTGAAAATAGAAAATGTCAAACTTATCAAAGCTTGAGTTTGATGCCCTAGACGTATCGGGAACAAACTACACATCATGGGTCATGGATGTAGAAATAAATCTTGGATCATTGGGTATTCTAGAAACTTTAAAAGAAAACAATACTTGTTCTGATCAAGATAAATTAAAATCAATTGCTTTTATTCGCAAACATATTGATATCATCTTAAAACATATGTATCTCACTATCAAAGATCCACATGTTTTATGGGAAAGTATCAAGAGTAGATTCGATAATCAAAAGAAAATATTACTCCCACCTGCGAGGGAAGAATGGAGAAATCTAAGGTTCCAAGACTTTAAAAAGGTAAGTGAATACAGCTAGGCCATGTTCAAGATCCGTTCAAAGCTTCAATTCTGTGGTCAAGAAATAAGTGATGCTGATATGATGGAGAAAACTTTCTCCACAATGCATTCTGCAAACATCACTATACAAGAAAATTTAAAATTGCAGAATTACAAAACTTTTTTCAAACTTCAAACATCTCTTAGTTGCAGAAGTGAATAAAGAATTACTGATGAAGAATCAAGAATCTCGTCCTACGGGTGCGCAAGCATTCCCTGTAGCTAATGCTATTAACAATAATAATAATAAAAAAAGAAATGCACCTGGACGAGGACGTGGGCGAGGTCGTGGTCATATTGGCCAAAATCATCATCATGGAAATTACCATAACAATAATAAAAATCATAACTATGTTCAAAATCACCCTTATGGTAATGGTCGTGGTGGTGGTCGTGGTCGTAATGGTTATGGTGGTCGTGGTCGTGGACAAAGAAATAATAATCCACAAAATTATAAATTTCAACCACCATACAATCCCACAAATCATAATGTTGAAGGAAGTTCTTCAAAGAATATTGAAGATTCTTGTTATCAATGTGGTAAAATTGGCCATTGGTCTAAAAACTGTCGAACAAATCAATATTCCGTTAATCAATATCAGGAATCTCTAAAAGGAAAAAGAAAAGAGGCAAACCTTGTGGATGACCTTGATACAAAAATCGCTGAGCCAACAAGTGACTACTTTAATGAATAAATTTCCTATTATATGTCCATATCAAATAAATGGATGTAGATTTACGATCTATACCATATCTACTTTACTATATGTTTCTTTATTATGTACTTTCGTTTATAACATATTTTTGAATGTAATATATTGATGAATTATGTACTCATTATTTGTTTCTCATATTTTGAAGCTCATGATGTACACTACTGGAGTGCAAAATCAGTCAAATGGTGGGGATCTTTGTATTGCAGACAGTAGTACCACACATACTATACTCAAATCTAAAAAATATTTTACTGATTTTAAAGCAACAGAAGGAACTGTACATACTATATCAGGTCCTGCGGATTTAATAAAAGGAATGGGAAAGGCAAAATTCATGTTACCAAATGGTACAAATTTTCTGATAAAAAATGCCTTATTTTCTCCCATGTCAAAAAAAAAATTTGTTAAGCTTCTCTGACATTTACCAAAATGGATATGATTATCAGTCAGTGACTACATAAAATGATAAATACTTAAGTATCACTAAGAAGAATCATGTGATTGAAAAACTACCAAGACTTAGTTCTGGTTTACATTATACATATATAAATGTAACAGAATCGCACATGGTAGTAAATGAAAAGGCATGTGATCCTTTAATGATCAATCTGTGGCATGAAAGATTAGGTCACCCAGGATCAACAATGATGAAAAGAATAATTCAAAATACACATGGACATCCATTGACGGATCAAAAGATATGCACTTATTCCATGTACATCATGCTCACTTGAAAAATTGATAATAAGACCATCACCTCTTAAGGTTGAAAAAGAATCACCAATGTTTCTTGAAAGAATTCAAGGTGATATATGTGGACCAATTCATTCACCATGTGGACCATTTAGATATTTCATGGTCCTAATAGACGCATCTAATAGATGGTCTCATGTTTGTCTATTATCAAGCCGAAATGTTGCATTTGCAAAATTTCTTGCTCAAATTATTAAATTGAGAGCACATTTCTCTGATTATACTATTAAAAGGGTGAGATTGGATAATGCTGGTGAGTTTACATCTCAAGCATTTAATGATTTTTGCATGTCTGTGGGGATTGTTGTTGAACATCCTATTGCCCATGTGCATACACAAAATGGTTTAGCCGAATCACTAATCAAACGATTGCAGTTAATAGCTAGACCATTGATAATGAGAACAAAACTCTCAGTATCTGTATGGGGTTATGCAATTTTATATGCTGCATCATTAATTTGCATTAGACCAAGTGCAAGTCATACATATTCTTCTTTGCAACTTGCTTTTGGCCATCAGCCAAATATTTCCCACCTTAGAACATTTGGTTGTGCGGTTTATGTTCCTATCGCACCACCACAATGCACTAAAATGGGTCCTCAAAGAAGGATGGGAATATATGTTGGATATGAAACATCTTCAATCATAAGATATATTGAACTCATGATGGGTGATGTTTTTACAGCACGTTTTGCTGATTGTCACTTTAATGAAACATTGTTCCCTAGATTAGGGGGAGAAATAAAAAATAAAGAAAATGATGTTTCATGGTGTGAACCTTGATTAATGTATCTTGATCCTCGTACAAAAGAATGCGAGACCGAAGTTCAAAAAATAATGCATATGCAAGAACTTGCGAATAAATTGCCTGATGCATTTACAGATACAAAAAGAGTGACTAAATCATATATACCAGCAGCAAATGCTCCAGCTCGAATTGAAATTCCAAAAACTGACAATAATGTCGATCTTGAGTCTTTGCCACGCCAGAAACGTGGGAGACCAATTGGTTCCAAAGATAAAAATCATCGAAAAAGAAAATCAGCTGATAATGAGGTAAAAGAAAGTGTTCAAGAAGAACCACAAATCAATACTCCTTCTGCAGAGGAGATTGATGATGTCAATACAGAATTTTCAATCAATTATGCACATTCAAAAATATTATGGAACCGAAATGAAATGAAAAATCTTGATGAGATATTTTCATATAATGTTGCATATGACATCATGAATGATGATGATGATCCAGAACCAAAATCTATCATGGAATGTCAAAATAGACATGATTGGGATCATTGGAAAGGAGCAATACGAGCTGAATTTGAATCGCTCAATAAAAGAAAAGTTTTCGAATCTATCATTCTCACACCTAAAGATGTGAAACCTGTGGGATATAGATGGGTTTTTGTGCGAAAAAGAAATGAAAAAAATGTAGCGACCCGACAAAATCGTCATTGACGGTGCCGTCTACTTAGGTCCCGTTACGTGGTCATAAGTCTTTAAAACAACGTTTGACCAAAAGTATGTCGCATTCATTTCAAAGGTAAAGATGTTTCAATTGTACTTTAAACTTTGTTATGTAACTAGTTGTCGAACTACTTTGGAAACCCCGAAACATCTTTACCTTTGAAATGAATGCGACATACTTTTGGTCAAACATTGTTTTAAAGACTTATGACCACGTAACGGGACCTAAGTTGACGGCGCCGTCAATGACGATTTTGTCGGGTCGCTACAGATGGTATCAGAGCGTTGGTTGTAGGGATTTAGAGTTCATTGGTGTCAACCCCGAGTCATAGGGTACATTAGTGAGTCTAGACTACAACCGGCATATAGACTTGAAGTAGGAATTACTTGACTACTTGTGCATTATACTCGAACGTTTCTACTCATATCTACTCTTGTTTCATCTTAACCTCACATTGTTTAATTTGATTGACGTGCCACCTTGACTATATGAAATGATGTCGAATGCACATATGAATCAGGGTAATATAATTTCCGGGATTATATTACGGTGACTCATATGAACGTTCCGATATTGTGGCATAAAGAATTTAAGGCGAGTCAAGGAAATTTTTTTTCTCTCTATCCTATTTCCATATCATGATTAGTATTATTGAAAATACTAATCAACGGTATTCTTGTGTTTTGAAGGAACAATGCCTCCTCGTCGTGTGCCACACCATGAGACTCCCGAACAAGCTCTACAACGAATGATAGCCACCGCCGTGGAAGCGGCCATGGCCGATCACTCCTCCAACAATAACAACAACCACAACAACAACAATCAAGGGGCCGGTAACTCAAGCGAAGGGTGCTCCTACAAAGCCTTCATGGGGTGCAAACCTCACACTTTTGATGGAACCGGGGGACCGGTTGTACTCACTCGATGGTTCGAACAAACGGAAGCCGTTTTTAGCATAAGCGGTTGTCGAGACCAAGATAAAGTCAAATATTCCACCCACACCTTTGCCGGTATCGCCCTCACGTGGTGGAACACCTATGTACAATCGGTGGGTACCGATGAAGCTCACGCCCTCTCTTGGGCCGACTTGAGGGAAAAGATGATTGTCGAATATTTCCCTCGTGAAGAAACTCGAAGGCTCGAACAAGAGCTAAGAACTTTAAAGGCGGTCAGAAATGATCTCAAGGCTTATAATCAACGATTTTCCGAACTAGCCTTGATGTGCCCAAATCTTGTGAACCCCGAAGCTTTAAGGGTTGAACTTTACATGGATGGTCTTCCAAAGAGCATCAACCACGGAGTAATGTCATCCAAACCCACTAATCATCAAGAAGCTTTGAACATGGCCCGCAAATTGATAGAAACAGTGGACGAAATTGTAGTGCCGGTACCTAAAGCCGAGGATAAGTCGGATAACAACAAAAGAAAGTGGGAAGCCCTCCAAACAAGCAACAACAACTTTGCTAAGAAGCCTTACACCTCCGACGGCAAGAAGGGTTATGCCGAAAACCTACCTCTTTGCAACAAATGCAAGAAGCATCACTTTGGTGAATGTGGCAAGCTAATTTGCCATCGGTGCCAAGGAGTTGGTCATAAGGCCAACGAATGTAAAAGTGTCGCCCCCATCGCTCGAAAGGGGCCCAATGCACCAAAAACAGGCACTTGTTACGAATGTGGCCAAACGGGCCATTATAGAAATGCATGCCCGAAGAAGAAAGATAACCCCAATACGCGCTGCCGAGCTTTCAACATCAACACCAAGGAAGCCCGAGATGACAATGAATTAGTCACTGGTACGTTTCTTCTCAACAACACTTATGTTACTTGTTTATTCGATTCGGGTGCCGATAAATGCTTTGTATCCAAGACTTTGATTCATTCTTTTAGCACTCCACCACTCCCACTAGATACCACTTATACCATTGAAGTGGCCAACGGGAAACTATTGAGTGCCGACACATATTACCGGGGGTGTACGTTAAACATTTTGGGTAAAGAGTTTGAAATTGACTTGATACCCATGGAACTAGGAAGCTTCGATGTAATAATCGGTATGAATTGGTTAGCCAAAATGAAATCTCATATCCTTTGTGATCTTAACACAATACGGATTCCGATCGAGAATGGTGAACCCTTGATTGTTTATGGCGATAAGAGTTGCACCGGACTCAACCTCGTTTCATGCATTAAAGTTAGAAAACTACTCTGTAACGGTTGTTTTGCGATCCTTGCTCATGTTATGAAAGTCGAGTCCGATGAGAAGCACATCGATGATGTGCCAATTGTTAGTGACTATTCCGATGTATTTCCCGACGAATTGCCGGGTCTTCCACCTCATCGACCGGTTGAATTCCAAATCGATCTAATTCCGGGAGCCGCACCCGTAGCATGTGCACCATATAGACTTGCTCCATCCGAAATGCAAGAATTGCAAAGTCAAATCCAAGAACTACTTGATCGTGGTTTTATCCAACCTAGCCATTCACCTTGGGGCGCTCCGATTTTGTTTGTTAAAAAGAAAGACGGATCCCTATGAATGTGCATTGATTATCGTGAACTAAACAAATTGACGGTTAAGAATCGATATCCTCTTCCTCGCATCGATGACCTCTTTGATCAACTACAAGGGTCTTGTGTATATTCGAAAATTGATCTCCGCTCGGGTTATCATCAATTAAGGGTTAAGGGGGAAGATGTCTCCAAAACCGCTTTCCGAACTCGTTATGGTAGTTATGAATTCCTTGTCATGCCATTTGGTCTCACTAACGCACCGGCGGTGTTCATGGATCTTATGAACCGTGTATGCAAACCGTAACTTGACAAATTCGTTATCGTGTTCATCGATGATATTTTGGTTTATTCCAAAAGCGAAGAAGAACACGAGGAACATCTCCGACTTGTGCTTGAACTCTTGAGACAAGAACGACTCTATGCCAAATTCTCCAAGTGTGAATTTTGGTTGAAGGAAGTTCAGTTTCTTGGTCATGTTGTAAGTGATCAAGGTATTAAAGTAGATCCATCAAAAATCGAAGCCATTAGTAAATGGGAGACTCCTACTACTCCTACTAACATTCGTCAATTCTTGGGTCTCGTCGGATACTATCGTAGATTCATCAAAGATTTCTCTTTGGTCGCTCATCCTCTAACCGCGTTAACTCATAAGGGAAGAAAATTCGTTTGGGCAACCGAACAAGAATCCGCATTTCAAATCTTGAAAACGAAGCTAACCACCGCTCCTATCTTGTCACTTCCGGAAGGCAACGATGATTTTGTTGTGTATTGCGACGCCTCGAAACATGGTTTTGGGTGTGTGTTGATGCAACGAACAAAAGTCATTTCTTATGCTTCTCGACAACTCAAAATTCATGAACGAAACTATACGACACATGATCTCGAACTCGGAGCCGTTGTCTTTGCACTTAAAATGTGGAGACACTATCTTTATGGAACCAAGAGTACTATCTTCACCGATCACAAATGCCTCCAACACATCTTTGATCAAAAGCAACTAAACATGAGACAACGAAGGTGGATTGAAACCTTAAACGATTACGATTGCGAGCTTCGTTACCATCCCGGGAATGTAAACGTAGTAGCCGATGCCTTAAGTCAAAAAGAAAGAGCGGTGCCTCTTCGTGTCCGAGCTTTAAACATCACCATCCACACCAACCTTAATAGTCAAATTCGGGTAGCCAAAGATGAGGCTCTCAAGGATGAAAACGTTTCACACGAGCTCTTAAACATTCTAGTCTCTCGATTCGAAACTAAGGAAACCGGACTCCGATATTTCGCCGGAAGGATTTGGGTGCCTAGTTATGGGGACCTACGAAGCCTTATTTTAGATGAAGCCCATAAGTCACGATACTCGATTCACCCCGGTGCCAATAAGATGTACCATGACCTTAAACAACAATATTGGTGGCCGAACATTAAAAGGGACGTAGCTACTTATGTTTCCAAGTGTTTGACATGTTCCAAGGTCAAAGCCGAACACCAAAGACCGTCCGGACTACTTCAACAACCCGAGATCCCGCAATGGAAGTGGGAAAGGATAACGATGGATTTTATCACCAAACTACCAAAAACGACGGGCGATTATGATACCATTTGGGTTATTGTTGACCGTCTCACCAATTCCGCACATTTTCTTGCCATGAAAGAAACGGACAAAATGGAGAAATTTGCACAACTTTACATCAAGGAGATTGTAGCCCGACACGGTGTACCTTTATCGATTATCTCCGACCGATATGGCCGCTTTGTTTCTAGATTTTGGCGTACCTTGAAAGAAACGTTGGGAACGCGTTTAGATATGAGCACCGCATATCATCCTCAAACCGATGGACAAAGCGAACGCATAATTCAAACCTTGGAGGACATGTTACGAGCTTGCGTGGTTGATTTTGGAAAAGCTTGGGACAAGCACTTACCTCTCGCCGAGTTCTCTTACAACAATAGTTATCACGCGAGTATTAACGCCGCACCATTCAAAGCTTTATATGGCTGAAAATGTCGTTCACCTCTTTGTTGGGCCGAAGTAGGCGACACACAAATCACCGGACCCGAACTCATTCATGAAACAACCGAGAAGATCGTTCATATTCGAGATAGGCTTAGGACAGCCCGAAGTTGTCAAAAGAGCTATACCGACAAACGATGCAACGACCTTGAATTTCAAGTCAGTGACCGCGTAATGTTGAAAGTCGCGCCTTGGAAAGGTGTAATTCGTTTCGGGAAACGCGGGAAGCTAAATCCGCGGTATATTGGTCCTTTCGAAATCTTGGAGCATGTCGGAACCGTTACTTATCGTTTAGAACTTTCGCCTCAATTGAGCTCCGTTCACCCTACTTTCCATGTATCTAACTTGAAGAAATGTCTTGCCGAACCCGATATCGTCATTCCTCTCGAGGACCTTACTATTGATGACAAACTCCATTTTGTGGAGGAACCGGTTGAAATTGTGGACACCTCCGTCAAGACATTGAAACAAAGCCGAATTCCGATTGTTAAAGTCCGTTGGAACGCCAAAAGGGGACCCGAGTTTACTTGGGAAAGACAAGATCAAATGCAAAGGAAATATCCTCATCTATTCGCAAACTCGGAAACGCAAGATCCTGAGGAAGAAACAACGACTGCCACGCCTACTTAAATTTCAGGACGAAATTTCTTTTAAGGAGTAGGTAATGTAACATCCCTCCTTTTTCCATTTACTTTTCCGTCTAATTATTTAAAGTCCGTTATATGACTATAACATCTCCCGTTAATACGCGTTTTAAATTATCTCGTTTAGGTAATTCACGCACCCGAACGAAAGTTGAGGGACTAAACTTGACAAGGGATCAAACCCTTGACTAGGTCAAAGGGTCAAACCCCTTTGATCCATTCATTTTCATCCTCATCTTTTACTACTTCCAAATTCTCTCAACATTCAATCCTTAATTCATCATCTAAATCCGATTTTGGAGGCTAACATCAAAACAAATTACATATTTGGAATCCTCTCTTCATTCTCTACATTTTGATACTAATTTCATCTTGATTGGGTAACTTTCTAAAAACTCTAAATTTCATAATCTTAGTGTTCTTGACTTAAAGGTGTGTTAATTAGAGTCTATGGCTCATTGTGATGTCGTATATGTAATTTGTATGCTCGATCTTGTGAATTGACATAACTAGCATGAACTTGAAAAAGAGCTTATTAAATCTTTGATTTTGGATGATGAAATGTGTTTAGATGTTTATGGTTGTGTGTTCAAAGTGTTAGTTACTTCATTAGCTTCGTTTTGGTGTGTTGATTGACATGAAAACCTTACATTAATATGATTATTGGTTTTGAGATTTTGGTTAGGGTTTGATAAGCTTTATATGAACTTTTGATGTATCAAATGCTATGAAATATTGTTGATAAGTGTTTTGTTGAAATGTGTGTTTGATTACCTTCGAAACAGCATATCATACATGTAAATTGGTTGCCCGAATCATGAAATGCGTTTTTAAAACTTGAACCTTTGATTATGAACATTTAATGCGGTTTTGGGTTGTTGTAAGTGTTGAATTACTTGTTGAAATGTGTCTAGTCATTTTCTTCGTCAAAATACCTTTTTAACGGTGTATGATACATGTTTTGGTTGTTTGCGGATCATGATTTGAGTTTGTTTGGTTTTTGGTTCGTGCACTTGTGTTTCAGCAAAACAGGGTCTGTATACTGATCTGGACGCCGTCCAGACTCTGGGACGCCATTCAGCCCTTCAGACTTGGACGCCGTCCAGACTCTGGGACGCCATCCAGACCTTCAGACTTGGACGCCGTCCAGACTCTGGGACGCCGTCCAATTGCACTATCAGATTCTGTTTTGCTTGGTCAATTTACGAAAAATGTTTGCTATGCTATGGACCTCCAATTCACGTGAAACTTGTTCTAACATGCTCATATATGATTAAAAACCTCAGAAAAATAGTTCGGGACCCGACCCGAACGTGTTGACTTTTTCGTTGACTTTGACCGACCAAAGTTTGACTTTTTGTCAAACTTAACCAAATGATTATGCAATCTTTCTAACATGATTCTATACTTGCATCTTGCATGAAACTTTACAATTTGATTCACATGCTACATAATCGAGTCATATTGAGCCATAGGACTAATTGAACATCTTTGACCAATCGTGACTATCGTTATTGATACAACCTATTTGTTTAGGTCAAGACTAGCATTGTTCTTTGCACACGTTACTCGTCGAAGTACTTATTTGCTCTTGCGCTCAAGGTGAGATCATAGTCCCACTTTTACTCTTTTACACTTACATTTGGGATGAAAAAACATAAACGTTTCTTTTTACTAAGTGAACACAAGTACAGGAAAACAAACATTCTACATACGAGTTTGAACAAAAATCCTCAATTCGATTATCATTAGTTACACTTGCCGGGTGTAAGCGAGAACTTATGTTATATGGCCATATGGGTTTGACAAACCCTCATTCAAACGGTTCGCTACCGTTTACGAATGAAATATATTTTCGAGAAACAGTGTATGTTCTAACACTATTGTGATGGGGTTCTATGGAAGGAATGTTAAGCATTGATAATTGGGTGCTCGTGAAATAAACTTTTGGAATGTATTACTATTATATCATTGTTGCAAATCTTGTGGTTCACTTGTACTTACTTACTTAAACCTATGATTTCACCAACGTTTTCGTTGACAGATTTCTATGTTTTTCTCAGGTCCTTGAATGTTTTGTGATACATGCTTCCGCTCATTACTTTTGATACTTGCTTGGATGTCGAGTATACATGCATACATGGAGCGTCTTTTGGCTACTTTTAAATTGTGTCGCATATGTTTCAATTGTACTTTAAACTTTGTTATGTAACTAGTTGTCGAACTACTTTGGAAACCCCGAAACATCTTTACCTTTGAAATGAACGCGACATACTTTTGGTCAAACGTTGTTTTAAAGACTTATGACCACGTAACGAGACCTAAGTAGACGGCGCCGTCAATGACGATTTTTTTGGGTCGCTACAAAAAATGAAGTTACAAGGTATAAAGTTAGACTTGTAGCTCAAGGTTTTTCTCAAAGACCAGGAATTGATTATGAGGAAACTTATTCTCCCGTTATGGATGCAATTACTTTTAGATACTTAATCAGTCTGACAGTTTCTAAAAATTTAAAATGCATCTCATGGATGTTGTGACTGCTTAAGATCACTTGATAGTGATATATATATATGAAGATACCTGAAGGATTTAAGGTATCAGAAGCAACCAATGCAAAATCTAAAGAATGTACTCAATAAAATTACAAAGGTCTTTATATGGGTTGAAACAATCGGGTAGCATGTGGTATAAACGATTAAGTGATTACTTGATATGTAAAGGGTATACCAATAATCTTATTTGCCCATGTGTATTCATTAAGAAAACAACATCCGGATATGTGATCATAGCCGTTTATGTCGATGATCTTAACATCATAGGTACAAATAAAGAGATCCATGAAGCCATTCAACTTCTAAAGAAAGAATTTGAAATGAAAGATCTCGGAAAAACCAAGTATTGCCTTGGTTTGCAGATTGAGCATATGCCTAATGGTTTACTTGTACATCAAACAACTTATACGGAAAAGATTTTAAAACGTTTCAATATGGACAAGGCAAAACCATTAAGTACTCCTATGGTTGTTAGATCACTTAATGTTGACACTGATCCATTTCGTCCCTGTGAAGATCATGAAGATATCCTGGAACCAGAAGTACCATATCTTAGTGCAATTGGAGCTCTTATGTATCTTACAAATTGTACAAGACCTGACATTTCTTTTGCAGTTAATTTGTTGGCAAGGTTCAGTTCAGCTCTTACCAAAAGACACTGGAATGAGATCAAACACATATTTCGATACCTTCGAGGAACTACTGATTTAGGATTATTTTATTCTAACGAATCAAAACAATATTTGGTTGGTTATGCAGATGCAGGTTATTTATCTTATCCACATAAAGCTAAATCTCAAAATGGATATGTATTCCTAAATGGAGGTACCGCAATATCATGGCGTTCTAAAAAACAAACACTTGATGCAACATCATCAAATCATGCTGAAGTGATTGCATTACATAAAGCTACTCGGGAATGTTTTTAGTTGAGATCAATGACACAACTCATTACTGATTCTTGTGGACTAGAACGCGATAAAAGTCCAACAACTATCTATGAAGATAATGCAGCTTGCATAGCACAGATGAAAGAATGGTATATTAAAAGTGATCGAACAAAACACATACCTCCTAGATTCTTCTCATATACTCAAAATCTCATCAAAGACAACCAGATTGAAATGAGATATGTTCAATCCAGCAAAAACTCTGCCGATCTTTTCACCAAAGCACTTCCAACTGCTATTTTTAGAACACATGTTCACAATATTGGCATGAGGCATGTTCAAAAGATGTAAAAGATCAACAATGTCTACTTGAGGGGGAGTCAACTCTATGCTGCACTCTTTTTCCCTTAGCTAAAGTTTTTTTCCAATGAGTTTTCTTTAGCAAGGTTTTTAACGAGGCAGTACTAGTTGCTCTTTAATAAAAATTGTCGTCCAAGGGGGAGTGTTATAAGTCATAGGTGGCAAACAACCACTTTATGACAAAGTTAAATATGGCTGATCAATCACGGATGTATTATTATTCTACCTAACTGCACAGTAAATTATTGTATTATAAATACCAAAGGATGTGATTTGCATAAGATGCACACATAGAATATATTTCATATATCACCATTCTTTTATCTCTCTTATTTTAAGTTTATTAGTAGCCTATAGTCAAGAACAAACCCACTAAAGGTAGTTATAAGCCTACTGAATTATAACACGAACCAAACCACTAAAGGTAGTTAAAAGTCTACTGAATTATAACAATTATTAATTTCCTCCCTCCTTTTTCCTATTTCTACTTTACCCATCTTTTTAAACTTGCACTTTTTATCTCTTTCTTATCTCAATTTCATTCTCCGTCCCTTCTTTTTTTCTTTTTCTCTTTTACATTTTTTATTTAATTTTTCCCTATTTTTCATTAACAAACTAACATTAAAAATCAGTATTATTATGCTATTTGGTTAAACTGGAAAATTTAAAATTTATTAATTATGTCTCAATAAGGTTTTTGTGAAGTTTGGTGAGGGTTCGAGTATAGGAAGAGAACTTTTCTGACAATTTTTATGTATAATAAAAGGTTTATTAATTATTAACATAACATAATATCATTAAAAACCATATACTGAGTAATAAATATAATAAAACCTTGATTTTTAGAAGCTAAATGATACAGAGTAATATTTATTTAAAAACAATTAAATTGAGACAACAATTTCTCCAACGTAATGCACGAACTATCCCATCTCGTTATCAATATACTACGTACAAAAGAATAGACCACATATATGGTTCTTGCAGGCTTGCATGGCTTTTATTATTATTATGATTGGCTTTTACGTCTGAGTATACATAATGATCACGGTTAATGAGTCTCTTTTTGTTTCTTCTTTTTGTTAATGTTTTCTAAATCTGTAGTTTTCTTAAGCATGTTCTTCGCATGCTTCTTATTGTAATCTCTGTTTTATTTTAATAAAATCATTTGGTTGCCTTTAAAAAAAATATGGTTCTTGCAGGCTTGCAGGCTTGCATGGATTTTATTATTATTATTATTATTATTATTATTATTATTATTATTATTATTATTATTATTATTATTATTATTATTATTATTATTATTATTATTATTATTATTATTATTATTATTATAATAAACTTAAAAGTTTTAAAACTTACAAAAAATTAGTGGGAAGCCTAGAGACAATCTGGGACCCCACACCTCTAGCAATAGCAAAACCTATCCTAGTAAAAATTTGAGCAGCAGCACCGGCACCAATATCTTGCGCCATCGAACTCTTCTGAACCCGCTTTAGCAAAGAAACAGCCTCCTTCTCTAATTCCCCAAGGGAAGAAAATGAGAAAGGAATGAAACCATAACCAATCACCAGACAACTAGATTCGTACTTGACCCGCTTCCGACGAGCCGCATCAATCACAGCACGTCCAGGGACAAAGTCAGAAAGCCCAGACTGTGTCAAAGGAGAAGACCCTGTCAAGTCAACACAAACATCGCGACCACAATCCCAGGAATAAAGTAACACATCTGCAGGTCTGAGGGCCCTGTCGTTCCCTCCAGACAACCCAATGTCAACCTCCTTTCTCGCTGAAATCCCAGATCGATAACAAACATCAACAAGGGAATCCCGGACAATATTATGTCGATGCTTAATACCCACCATACCAGCACAAGACACCGCGTGATCCCCGAAAATATCCCCAGTAAAAACCCTTGAACAGGCAGAGCATGCCGTCGAGATAGAGAACAATGGAACACCTAACCGATAGCACAACACACATCGGTAAGTCTTTGCGTTCATCGTCTGACCCAACCCCAAAATAGGGACTGCCCTTAGCCAAGCAGAGGTGTGATCACTCTGCTGTGATTTCCATAAGGCCGATTGTCGGGGAGATAATGAAAAAGTGGATTCTGCAGAAGCGGTAACCTTTGTGAAATAAACATCTGCCAATTTCTTCATGAGTATTGGGGCAGCGACCTCACTCGGATTACCTAAAATATCAAACCCAACCGTTTTATTAAACAGACTCAATGCATCTTCAAAAGCACGACCAAGACCAACAATACTCGCATGACGTAGGAGCTTGGTCTGCAATCCAGCAGACTGTAATCGAGAAGCCAGAAAAGCATAATGACGAACATCTCCCGCAGAATAAACACCAAGCCCTCCAAATGCAAATGGCAAGGTGGCAAGCCGCCACTGCCAATCACCAAACCCAGGCCCTGAAGCAGTAACAATATGCTCCAAGGAAGATCGAAGGGCTCCATCGAAAGCGCTTTGAGCCGCCTCAAATATACTAGGAGGACAAGTACGCAAGGAAAAGTAGAGTTTAGAAACTCCCGTACATGCCCTAAGCAACAACTACTCACACTGAGGATCATCAAGCTTAGCAACCTTATCCATAAGCGCAATGGACTTGGTCACCCTTTGCATCACCAGTTCACTACTAAAACCAGGATCGGAACTTGCGGGGGCCCCAAGCAACTTAACACCATTTAAAGGCCGAGCAATATTAGGAGGAAAGACACCTACTTGCCTGCTGCGAGGGTCCTCCGTAGGCCAGAAAATTTCTGTTTTTTCAACGTTGAGATGCAGCCCAAAATGAGGCCCATCCTCCATAATCAAATGCAAAACCTTCCCCACCACCAAAGTGTCCCCAATAATAGTACCATCATCTAAATACCACGCCTGAAGACAAACCTCAAAATTATCTCTGATTTTAGAAACCAAGGGTTGTAGGACCAAAGCAAAAAGCAGCGGACCAAGGGGATCACCCTGTTGCACCCCTGAGAAGACCATAATGTGTGGTTCCCATAATACAATCTGGCTGGATTAGAGTAGCAAAATTCAACCCACCGAGAAATGCTCGGACAAAGGCGGCAAACTTCACGTAACATGACCGTACGATCAACTAGATTGAAGGCATTTTGAAAATCAACTAATAACATAGAGAGGCCAATATCAGAGCCACGATCCTCAATCAGCCGATTCACAGCATGAAGAATAGCCTCACCACATGAAGAAACACCAACACCAAACTGAAGACCATCGAAGTAACTTCCCAAAGACTGGCCAACCATAGCAGCGCCAACCTTCGAAACAAGACGTCGCCAAACAGTACCCACAGCTATAGGACGAAGACCACCACCGGGCTTGACAAGCGGTGTGAGGGGAGCACTAGCAATATACTCTCCTAATTCCATAGGGCACCTTCCAGCTAGAAAGAGATTAACGACTCCGGTAATAGAGCCAACCAACTCATCCGAGACTGCCACAGCAGCACCACTCAAGCAATCCATAAGGTGTTGTGCACGTAAACCATCCCTACCACATGAAGTGCCCCGAGGAAAACTTTTAATCTGGCCCAAAACAACAGCAGAAGTCATAACGAGGTGAAGGTGATCAACCGTCATAGCAGGCAAGGATGGAGCGATAGAAGAAGGGTGATTAGACAGCAAGTCCGCCAGTGTGGCGTCATTATAAGGAGCAACGCCTGATGAAGAAAGAACACGAGCTGCAGCGGTGTAATGGCCATCATAAATCTTCCTACGACACTGCTTAATATTACGCTCTTCCAAATCAAGGACCTCATCATCAACCACTGACAACATAGGAGAATCCTCTGCCAAATACTCTCTCACAAGCTGTAAACTCCCACTCGTTGTCCCCCAAGAGCAAATAGCAAGGGAAATATTCTCTTCCTGATGCCGACGCTTTATCGAAGACCTAGACTCACGACTACTCCGTGGCTATTATTATTATTATTATTATTATTATTATTATTAATATTAATATATGAACATCTCTCTTATTTCTTATTAGAAAACTATTATGGCATCATTAACTTTAAAAAAAAATCCAGGTGTAAAAAGCTCCACCATTAGATATATTTCCTTAATTTAATCCTATCCATTTAAATAGATAAATAATGGCGTCATTTATAATTCTGATCGTCAAATTACCCCTTTACCCTTATTCCGAGGGAACTGGTACGGTTATTATCTCCCAAAACAAACACGCCTTTCTCATATTAAAACCAAATTAGGGTTCCAAAGCTACTAAAAATAACCAGATCAACTGAATATGTTGGCACCGCAATTTCAATGGTTAATCTAATATGAAGTTTCAATCTTCACGATTGAAGATGAATTCACGACTGGAGATGAATACCTTACTCAAATCCGCTGCACAATCAAAATACGAGGTCTGATATTTTTTACAAATCATTGATTAAAGCTTTAACTTCAATCTTTATTTAGCCCTAATTCACAATCAAACATTCACATTCAATCTGATAATTTTTTTGCTTAATTTGATCGATTTGTTGCACCATTTTTTCTATTTCATACATAATCATAATATTAATTTCATATTTCATCTTCGTACAACATGAGTCGCAATCTCGATTTCAAGACTTACTAGTAAAATAACATACAGTAATTCAATTATATGTTCATCAGTATTCATGGATGTTTCTCACGCACAAATCACTTATCTGGACCTCAAGTTTGTTTTTAATTTTTTCTTACTTCGGTCATACTTTCATCAGTAGTGTTTAATGTTTGATTTTCATTTGGTCATATTGTTTGTCTATGTTCACTGTACATGGGTTTGGTCTAATCATGTTATAACAAATCAATATTTTTGTTACTATGCTTAGTAACTACCACGTATATTTTCAAGAGATTGAGTTGTTGAAAGTGGTGAAAGTTGATGGTTTTTTAGGAGTGTATTATATTAAGCAGTTCAGAATCACTTGAGTTCGATTAATGTAAAGAAATTTATGGTTTTTATGGCATATCAAGTGTTTGCTGAACTGCGTGAATGAATAATTGATTTTTTTTTTTTTTTTTATGAATTATGAGTATCACAATTTGTTAGTTTCAGGAAATTACTTTGTGTCCAAAGGTAACAATTCATTGGACTAACCGGTTTGTATGTCTATGTACATACATATCGATTTTATATGTTTCTAAGCATCTTTATGTTGTTTGAGATGTACTTGATGCAGTTTATAAGGTGTATTATTTTGCATATGTATTTTCTTTAGGAATGCTATTCAGCTTGATCATCGTTATGTCAAGTTCTAAATTATCAAATAGTGTACTATATTTTGCCTATTTTCACTTTGTCAGTCCGTGTTAGGATTGAAGAAGAACTTTGACATACACTTTTAGTTTAAACTTGATAAATCTATTTTTTATTTTATATTGATAAATCATGCTGGGACTTGACGTTGAATTGATGAAAAATTAGTTTAGATTGATTGATTTTTGATTTTAATTAAATGGTGGGCTCAATGTTATATTGTGTTTTTGAATCATCCTCAGTAAAATTCATTTAATTTTACCACCACTAAATTCATGTTTATGTAAAACCTATGAGAACACTTGTGACGATCGCTCTAAATCCACTTGGACGAACACGTCATTCATCGATTTCATTGCGAGGTATTTGACCTCTATATGATACGTTTTGTAAACATTGCATTCTTTTGAAAAGGCACACCATAAATGAATATTTAAATCAAAGGTTTTCGACATCTGATGATTTCTACATATAGACAATCACTGTAATATAATAATTTTTAATATTACTTCCGTTGACAATGCAGTCAAAATAAGATACATGGTGATGATTTGGTGAATGCAACGTTTCCTTGAAAAATATGCCATGTATGACTCCATGCACATAGCTTGTCTAACATATAAGCAAACAGCAGAAGACTTCTAGGGAACCTGAGAATAAACATGCTAACAAGTGTCAACACAAAGGTTGGTGAGTTCATAGTTTTAGTGTTTCGCATAATCTGTATATAAATGTGGATTACAAGATTTCAGTTGTTTCATCCAGAAACGTTTATCAAAATATTCTACGAAATTGAGCACCCTGGTAACTAAACTTAACGTATATATAATTTATACCCTTTGTATAATCATCTTAATAATACACGCAAACCAATGTGTACGCTTCTCAAATAGCATACGTCCGTTAAAAGGCTAGTGCTCTAGCTCGGACGGGGATATCAAGCCCTATGGATCCATATATAACTACTCGCGCCCACCAGTTCTTATAACCGGCAGTTACAAGTTACCAAAGCTAAGGGATTTTCGGTTCAAACTCGGTATAGAATTTAGTATGTACTTGTATCCATTGTGTTTAAAATAAAGTGCATGTATTCTCAGCCCAAAAATATAGATTGCAAAAGCAATTAAAAAGGGAGCAAATGAAACTCACCTTAGCAGCATATAAAGTCGTTCACCAAAATGTGATCGAAACTCGGATTACCAAATAACCGTAGATCTCAACATATCAATATTGAGATTCAATATTGTAGAAAAGTACGTAGACGTAACGGAGATGATAACACTAGGTTTGACTTGCAAATAATACCCATGAATATTACCCATAACCTCCATAGCTATAACCCATAATTTTCTTAGTTTTATCCCGCTCATAAAACCATTTTGAAAGTGATACGCTCATGACCTCGTCGTAGTATTTTATGTATAATACTAATTAATAATATTACTACTAATAATATTAAGATTAATAATAATATTAATCTTAATAATAATAATAATAATAATAATAATAATATAAATAATAATAATAATAATAATAATAATAATAATAATAATAATTAAATAAATAATTACTTACGGAGTAATTTAAATCAAAACAGAGGCAGATATCTCGAGCTTTTATAGGTGTGGCATGTCCAGGACTGCCATGCGATCGCATGGCTTCCTAGCCCATTTTCCATGCGATCGCATGGGGTGGGTTTCCAGCTCACATTGTTTTTGTAATCTAGCTTGTCGACATATTTATTTAATATATATATAATATATTTAGTTTATATAATTAATTATATATTATATTAAATTCACATGCATAGTTGACTTGTAATTTTCGTTCCTATAAGTCGTACGTCGTCACTCGACTTATGTCCCGGTTCCGGTTTTTCGAACGTCCTATCGTATACTGAGAAAACTTGTACTTTACGTTTCGTGAATCGTACCTTTGTCAAAATATAGTCTTAAATCATCCATAAACTATACCACTCGAGGTATAACTTATACATTTGAGTGTTTTAGTCATTTACTTCTATAAATCATCGTCCCGCTATTTGTTAATATATATATATATATATATATATATATATATATATATATATATATATATATATATATATATATATATATATATATATATATATATATATATATACATACATTTTCATTTTGAAATAGTGTTTTACGTGGCGGAGAAAACCTGTGACACCGCTATTTTTATTTTATTTTTTTATACGTGGCAGAAGCATTTATTTATTAATTACAAAATAAACATTAACTATTGCTAAGACAACCAGTGTCACGTGTCATTACAAAATACACGTTTATACAGAGAAGATGTAGTAACAATCTGTTTTCAAAAGAACACAGTTTAAACTATAAAAGATCACATCAGAGTTAACCCTGTCAAACATAACATCATCATGCCCGTCTTCTCCCAAAAGCACTATCTACAAAAGCTAACAACCTGCAGGGAGGAGATGGAGGGGAATTAGCACGAAGCTAAGTGAGTACGACTAACTACATGCCATAGCATACATAAGCGTTATACTAATCATGTCACAATAGTCTAACACACAAACCTCACCCAAGTGCCATCTACAGAGACTCTAGCGGCTCGGCCAAACCATTAAACACCAGCTGATCGGACTGGGGATTACCAGAAGTTCCTCCACCACCGTATGTATATACATAATCCACACGCGATGGACGCATCATTCACATATATATACACCACGGCTGTCTAGGCTACCATAGAGGAACCCAACCCGCAGGTTGATCTCTCCTACCGAGGCTACCATACAATAGGGACGCACCGGGCTCCAGCAGACAAGTATCAACTAACATGCAGTCATCACAAGTACTAACTAACTACAACAATAAGTATATCTAACAAGCATGGCAATCATAATATAACATGCTTCTATATACTATATTCTCCAGTTAGTCCCACTCACCGATTACCAGCAAACGAGAAGGTATTCAGCTATCTAATCACTGAACCTTCTCTTTCTCCTTTTCTCCTGAGAAAAACATATCCACAAGTTAGTTTCTGTTCGTTAACATCAAATAACACAATATATAAATTTTTGTATCAAAAACTGTCCGCTAAATTTTTTTGCTTAACACTTATGCACAAATTTACATCCTGAACATCAAAATACAAACGGGCAGCATAACGGCTAAAAATCAACACTTAGGTAAAATATTCTACCCTGGACACTCAGTCGGTCGACTGACTCTTATAGTCGGTCGACTGTCGACACAACAGGTCGACTGACTTTCCCAGTCGGTCGATTCATTTGGTATTACATCAATCGGCCGAACATAAATCTCAGTCGGCCGGTTCACTCAACAGTCGGTCGGTTGTCGTCGTCAATCGGCCGGTTCAACCCTCAGTCGGTCGACTGTCGACCGACAGTCGGCCGAGTGTGTTCATCTTCATCAGAAACTGAACAAAGGCTACGGACTTCACGATGAAATCCTCAAATCTCGATCTACAGCTCATTTTAAACACCAAAATCGATAACAACTTGTTCACTACTTGTTATAGACTCAAAACCCACAACAATTTGACCATAACAACACTTAAATCACTTGTTTTGACACAAATTCAAGCTTTTTACAAAACTCACACAAAACTATGAATTTAACAACGAATTGAACACAAAAACACATGTTACTTACCTTGATAGACTCAGTAAACGATAACAAACACGATTCTAACACCAATTTGAGCTCAAAATCAATGTTTAAGGATTAGGGTTTGATTGGTGGAGAAGATGAAGAACGGGTGTGGTTTGGGAAGAGTCTGGAAAATGCAAGAAAGTGGACAGCACTAGTCACTTAATTGGGTTTAATTCCCACACTGTGCGATACACGGTTATTTATCAATTATCTGATATATTTCGTACAACATTTGGCAACCCAAACGAAGTCCAAATTAAATAAACAAACCTGTTCTGTGACCCTTGTCACAAACTGGTCCTAACCACATCATTAAATAATAATAAATATTAAATAAAAATAAAAGCATATAGTAGCACATTACTAACTTAAGGGCAAAAATAGTAATCTTACAGCTAGGCCCGATTGAGGATGTTACAAATCTACCCCCTTAAGAAGATTCCGTCCTCAGAATCTGGTCAAGTTCAAACAACTGGGGATAGCGCGCCCTCATTAACTCCTCGGTTTCCCACGTCAAGTTAGAACCAAAACTGTACCGCCATTCCACTAACACCATTAGAATCTGTTTCTTTCTTAACTTTGTGACTTTCTTGTCCACTATTCTAACCAGTTCTTCCACTAATTTCTTAGTCAAATCAACTTTCAAATCTTTCAACGGAAGAATCTGACTTTCATCATCCACTTTGCACTTTCTCAGATAGCACACGTTGAACGTGTTGTGTATTCCTGCTAACTCTGATGGAATATCTAAAACAACAGTTTGATTATTCAAAATTTCTTTGTTCGAAAATGGCCCAATAAACCTCGGTGCTAGTTTACCACGTTTACCAAATCTGATCACCCCTTTCCATTGCGAAACTTTCAGATAAACACGATCACCTACATTAAATGTCACAGGACGTCTGCGCGGATCAGCATACATATTTTTTCGGTCTCTGGCTGCTTTTAACTTCTCACGTGCAATTTCAACCTTTTCTGCAGTTATCTGAACAATTTCGGGACCTGCAAATTGTTTCTCACCTGCTTCTAACCAACACGTAGGAGTTCTGCATTTTCGACCATACAACATTTCATACGGTGGCATTCCGATACTCGAATGATATGAATTGTTGTAAGCAAACTCTATCAATGGAAGATGTGAATCCCAAGAACCACCATATTCTAAGACACACGCTCTTAACATGTCTTCTAAAGTTTGAATCGTTCGTTCACTCTGACCGTCTGTCTGTGGATGATAAGCTGTACTCAGATTCACACGCGTACCCAGATTCTGTTGTAAACTGTTCCAGAAGTTCGATACAAACCTAGTATCTCTATCGGAAACTATTGACAACGGTATACCATGTTGACTAACGATCTCTTTCAAGTACAATTCAGCCAAATCACTTAACGAAGCTGTTTCACGAGTAGCTAAAAAGTGAGCACTCTTTGTTAAACGATCCACAATCACCCAGATCATGTATTGTCCTTTCTGGGTTCGGGGTAACTTGGTTACAAAATCCATCTTTATATGATCCCATTTCCACTGAGGAATTTCTAACTGTCGTAGAGATCCATACGGTTTCTGATGTTCTGCTTTAACTTGCGCACAAATATGACATTTTTTGACAAAATTTGCAACATCTGTCTTCATTGTCGGCCACCAATACAATGTTTTCAAGTCTCTATACATCTTTGTACTACCTAGATGCACTGATAATCTCAATTTATGCGCTTCAGTAAGGATTAATTCCCTCAAATCTCCAAGCATAGGCACCCAAATTCGATCTTTATAAGTCTTTAATCCTCTAGAATCATTGCATAGGTCAAATTTTCTTTTGTTCATTTGCTCAGTCTTTAGATTTTCGTCATTCAAAGCTACTAACTGTACGGTTTTCAATCGATTAATCAAGTCTGAAACTATCTCAATTCTCATAAATCTAACGTTTTCGATGGTTCTCTTGCGACTCAGAACATCTGCGACCACATTTGCTTTACCCGGATGGTACTCAATCTCACAATCATAGTCTTTAATCAATTCTAAACATCGACGTTGACGCATATTTAATTCTTTCTGTGAAAAGATATATTGAAGACTCTTATGATCTGTATAGATTTCACAATGTGTACCATACAAATAATGTCTCCAAAGCTTCAAAGCAAACACAACTGCAGTTAACTCTAAATCGTGGGTAGGGTAGTTTCGTTCATGATTCTTCAACTGTCGTGAAGCATACGCTATGACTTTATTTCTTTGCATCAAAACACAACCCAGACCTGCACGTGACGCATCGCAGTAGACCACAAAATCTTCTGTTCCCTCTGGTAAAGCTAAAATCGGTGCTTGACATAACAACTGCTAAAATCAGTCCATCGAAAGGCTACATCTTTTCTAGTTAACTTATTCAACGGACCTGCTATTTTAGAAAAATCTTTAATAAATCTGCGGTAATAACCTGCTAAACCCAGAAAACTCTTAATTTCTATCGGCGTTTTCGGCGAGTTCCAATTCATTACAGCTTCTATCTTAGACTGATCTACTTTGATACCCTGTTCACAAATCACATGACCCAGAAACTGTACTTCCAACAGCCAAAATTCACATTTAGAAAACTTAGCGTACAACTGTTCCTGTTTCAGAAGCTCTAACACCAACCTCAGATGCGTAGCATGATCTTTCTCGGTTTTCGAATATATCAAGATATCATCTATGAAGACAATCACAAACTTGTCAAGATACTGATGACACACCCTGTTCATTAAATCCATAAACACTGCTGGCGCGTTGGTTAACCCGAATGGCATAACTAAAAATTCATAATGACCATATCTAGTTCTGAACGCTGTTTTCGGTATATCGTTCTTTGCAACACGTACCTGATGATACCCTGAACGTAAATCAATCTTTGAAAAGTAAGAAGCACCTTGTAACTGATCGAATAAATCATCTATTCTCGGTATCGGATACTTATTCTTTATTGTTCTCTTATTTAAGTCGCGGTAATCTATACACATATGAAGCGACCCATCTTTCTTTTTCACAAACCAAACAAGAGCACCCCACGGTGAAGAACTTGGTCGGATAAACCCCTTATCTAACAGTTCCTGAATCTGAGACATCATTTCTCTAATTTCTGATGGAGCTAATCTGTAAGGAGCTTTTGCAACTGGAGTAGCACCGGGAACCAAATCAATTTTATACTCTACTTCACGTACTGGAGGTAACCCTGGTAAATCATCTAGAAATACTTCGGGAAATTCTGACACAACGGGAATATCGGTCACCTGCTTCTTCTCTTTCTTAACATCAATCACGTAGGCTAAGAATGAATCACACCCTTTCGTTATTGCCTTCTGAGCTTTCATTAGGGAAACCTTAGGAAAGTTAAATCCACTGCGCTCTCCCCTAGCTATCACTCGGGATCCATCGGCCAAACCGAAAGAAATCATATTCTTATCACACTTAATATTAGCCCTATTAGCTCTTAACCAGTTCATGCCTATGACTACATCAAAGCTAGGTATAGGCATCAACAAACAGGTTAAAGGGAACGAATGGCCATCAATTTCGATGGTAATTCCAGACACAGATGATGTGCATGGGACCATTTTACCTTCAACTACTTCTATTCCCAAAGGTACATCTAACATCCTAACAGGCAACTTCAACTTATCACAAAAGACTAAGGACATAAAAGAACGATTGGCTCCTGAATCAAACAACACACGAGCTGGCAAAGAATTAACCAAGAAAATACCGGTAATGACATCATCGGTAGCGGTTGCAGCGTCTACCGTCATCTGAAATGCCCTTGCCTCTGCTGTTGGAGGATTCTTTCTCTTCTGCCCGGCAGTAGAAGCAGAAGATCCCCCAGAAGTTACCGACCTCGCCCCTGACCCTGCCCCAGAGCCGGCTCTCGACGCAGATGGACAATTCGCTGATCTATGCCCCTCTTGATGGCAACTCCAACAAACATTGGACTTAAAAGAACAAGCTGTTGATTCATGACCTAACACTCCACATTTTAAACACCTTCTGGTCATTGGATAACACGGGCCGGTATGGGTTGACTTACAAACATTACACCACCCAGACTGACTTGAACCTGATCCACTAATACCAGACTTACTTTTCTGTTTAAACCCGCCTGATTTTTTACCACGAAAATTGTATTGCTTACTCGACTGCTGATTTGACTGTCCACCCGATTGACCTTCTGATTTACCCCCAAAAGATCCACTTCTCGAACTTTCTCTTTTTGCTGCCATTATATCACCTTCTGTAACTTTAGCCATCTCATGAGCCTGCGCTAAGGTTGGTGCAAATCTCGCAACGGTTCTGTACTCCGGCTTAATCACCCGCATAAAATGCTGAATCTTATCTTTCTCAGTTGGTACCCACTGTTGAACGAAACTTAGCTTAGATGTGAAATCTCTGAAAACCTCATCAATCGTCATACTTTCTGTCATCTTCATACTCAGAAACTCGGTTTTCAATCTTTCCATCTCATACTCAGAACAATACTGCTCACGAACTTTAGCAGCAAATTGTTCCCATGTAATTTGACTGATCTGTTCTTTAGGTAAATATGCAGTGATAGAGTCCCACCATTCCATTGCTTCACCTTTGAAAAGCCTACTAGCAAATAACACCATGGATTCTGGCTCACAAAAACATGCTTCTAACGCCCTCTCCACTTCTCTTAGCCAATTGAGGGTCATCGTAGGGTTTGTGCGTCCGCTGTACTCAGGAGGTTTGCAGTCCATAAACTATTTATAGGTACACTTCCTTCTTGTCTCAGGGACTTGAAATGGGTACATCATTTGATTAGGAATAGTCTGGTTAAACGGAAATGACATTTGATAGTTTTGATAGGTATTTTGTGAAAACTGTGATTGGGAACTGCCACCGGCTTGATTATAAAAGTTAGGAGGAAATGTTGTGTTTAACGCAGTGGTATTAGGGTTCCATTGCGCCCGTTCTTGTTCCAATTCCTTAATTTTCTCCTGAGCTTCTAATAACCGACTTTGAAGTTCTATTACTTCTTGTGAGGTTTCCACTTCCGATGACACATGTCCATCTTCGTCAGGGGCTCTGAATGTACCAGTTCCAGGGACAGTAGGGCCAGTATCGGTTGCTTGATTATCTGCCATTACTGCACTACCACAACACTCACACCAAAGCTTAGTATAAATTCTGTTAGTACTAACAACTAACACATATCCTGTCCTAATACTCACTTAACTCATCCCCATCATGTTATGTTTGACATGACTCTTCTAAGTTTGGGAACATGACATGTAGATCACAATGCACATGCTGCCAAACTCAGCTCTGATACCAACTTGTGACACCGCTGTTTTTTTATTTTATTTTTTTATACGTGGCGGAAGCATTTATTTATTAATTACAAAATAAACATTAACTATTGCTTAGACAACCAGTGTCACGTGTCATTACAAAATACATGTTTATACGGAGAAGATGTAGTAACAATCTGTTTTCAAAAGAACACAGTTTAAACTATAAAAGATCACATCAGAGTTAACCATGTCAAATATAACATCATCATGCCCGTCTTCTCCCAAAAGCACTATCTACAAAAGC
The DNA here is from genome assembly GCF_046630445.1 of Rutidosis leptorrhynchoides. Classification (NCBI taxonomy): domain Eukaryota; kingdom Viridiplantae; phylum Streptophyta; class Magnoliopsida; order Asterales; family Asteraceae; genus Rutidosis; species Rutidosis leptorrhynchoides. The sequence goes on from NC_092336.1 coordinate 109,929,394, forward strand.
TAACAACCTGCAGGGAGGAGATGGAGGGGAATTAGCACGAAGCTAAGTGAGTACGACTAACTACAGGCCATAGCATACATAAGCGTTATACTAATCATGTCACAATAGTCTAACACACAAACCTCACCCAAGTGCCGTCTACAGAGACTCTGGCGGCTCGGCCAAACCATTAACCACCAGCTGATCGGACTGGGGGTTACCAGAAGTTCCTCCACCACCGTATGTATATACATAATCCACACGTGACGGATGCGTCATTCACATATATATACACCACAGCTGTCTAGGCTACCACAGGGGAACCCAACCCGCATGTTGATCTCTCCTACCGAGGCTACCACACAATAGGGACGCACCGGGCTCCAGCAGACAAGCATCAACTAGCATGCAGTCATCACAAGTACTAACTAACCACAACAATAAGTATATCTAGCAAGCATGACAATCATAATATAACATGCTTCTATATACTATATTCTCCAGTTAGTCCCACTCACCGATTACCAGCAAACGAGAAGGTATTCAGCTATCTAATCACTGAACCTTCTCTTTCTCCTTTTCTCCTGAGAAAAACATATCCACAAGTTAGTTTCTGTTCGTTAACATCAAATAACACAATATATAAATTTTTGTATCAAAAACTGTCCGCTAAAATTTTTTGCTTAACACTTATGCACAAATTTACATCCTGAACATCAAAATACAAACGGGCAGCATAACGGCTAAAAATCAACACTTAGGTAAAATATTCTGCCCTGGACACTCAGTCGGTCGACTGACTCTTATAGTCGGTCGACTGTCGACCCAACCGGTCGACTGACTTTCCCAGTCGGTCGATTCATTTGGTATTACATCAATCGGCCGAACGTAAATCTCAGTCGGTCAGTTCACTCAACAGTCGGTCAGTTGTCGTCGTCAATCGGCCGGTTCAACCCTCAGTCGGTCGACTGTCGACCGACAGTCGGCCGAGTGTGTTCATCTTCATCAGAAACTGAACAAAGGCTACGGATTTCACGATGAAATCCTCAAATCTCGATCTAGAGCTCGTTTTAAACACCAAAATCGACCACAACTTGTTCACTACTTGTTATAGACTCAAAACCCACAACAATTTGACCATAACAACACTTAAATCACTTGTTTTGACACAAATTCAAGCTTGTTACAAAACTCACACAAAACTATGAATTTAACAACGAATTGAACACAAAAACACATGTTACTTACCTTGATAGACTCAGTAAATGATAACAAACACGATTCTAACACTAAATTGAGCTCAAAATCAATGTTTAAGGATTAGGGTTTGATTGGTGGAGAAGATGAAGAACGGGTGTGGTTTGGGAAGAGTCTGAAAAATGCAAGAAAGTGGACAGCACTAGTCACTTAATTGGGTTTAATTCTCACACTGTGCGATACACGGGTATTTATCAGTTATCTGATATCTTTCGTACAACATTTGGCAACCCAAACGAAGTCTAAATTAAATAAACAAACCTGTTCTGTGACCCTTGTCACAAACTGGTCCTAACCACATCATTAAATAATAATAAATATTAAATAAAAATAAAAGCATATAGTAACACATTACTAACTTAAGGGCAAAAATAGTAATCTTACAGCTAGGCCCGATTGAGGATGTTACAGCTGCATTCTCAAGCGTTGGCTCTCAGTGTTTGAGAAGCAATTGGGAAAGGGAGGTATTTTCGTGCCTTTTTATTTACTCTAATCATTGCAGCTTGGTTTAGTTTTGATGTTGTTTTATTTTCTTTTTTGTTCTATTATTTGTAGTTGCTAATGGAGGCTCAGACACTACGTCTCATGACCCAATAAAGGTGTGTTTTCCAGAGTTGGTTGTTTAGTCTTTCTTGATGCGCGCTCCTGGTGTTTTTTTTTTATTTATAAATTATAATCTAAATGTATGTATATAAGGGTAAAACTATATTGCCTCAAGATTGAAATTACTTTACAATGACATGTTCCTCATAAATTCTTGAAAATGATGATTAATATTATTGCATCCTCTTCAACACTGTAATAATTGAAAACTCAACCCCTTTGTATAAAAATCTTTAATGAAAAGTCTTGATCACTGTAAAATGATTGTTATTTTTGCAAAGACCGGAAACACTTTTATTTTTTTCTTAAATTTATCGTTCTCGAATGAACATTTATGAAACGTAGATATATGGTAACATGAGTTATGATATATTTTTTATAACTAATTTAGTTTGGTTAGGAAACTGAGTGGTACAAAGGCATAATCAGATCGCTTGACCCATTTGTGTCGTTCCTAGATTTTATTTCCATGTTTCGTATATTAATCAAAACAACCTATTGGATGAGCACAGGGCAAGAGTATCAAAATACATATGGGAGTCAAGTTAATGAAGATTCTTTGATCAGTTAATGCGGAAATCCCATCAGCTCCGTTGAAAAAGTGGACAACAAACCAGCCTAGATGCAAAATATGGTATTATTTTAATTTGTAATTTATAAGATTATTAGGTGAAATATATAAGGGAGGCTTTCAAGAGCATGTTGTTTTTTACCCTCAAATTAGTCTAATTTCTCCTATATCTTTGTTTCTGACTATTTTGCTTCTGTACGATAGTAACTCAATGTTTTTGCTTTATGGAAATGAAGCTTGACCTGGTCCGTATTCAACTTCAGGTGTGTATTTTACTTATCTTTTTTTCTTGCTGTACAAAAAGAGTTTCATGCTGACAATGAAAAATTCCATGAAAATTCGGTAGATTTGTTAGCTATAACATTGAGTAAAGTTGTTACAATTCCCTTAAGCTGGGTATAGTAATGTTATCAATAAGGGTGTCAATATGGACATGATGAGGGACAGGGTCATGGTGGGTTGGGTTGGGTTGGGTTGGGTTGAAATGGGTCATCACTTGCACAATGTTATCTTGTGCATTTGACAGTGAAAACTCACTTTTTCGTAATAGACGCATATGATCTGCTATGAATATTTCCACACAATCAACATGACCCATAACATATTTAAGCCTAATGTGATTAGATTCAACGATTTCCAAAATCGTGTGAAAACACCAATTCAAAACATTACTGTACTTCTAAGTTATCTTTAATCTAAGTGGACTAACTCAAGGAAGTGTTTTATGGATTGTGCATGCAGGTAATGTGTCCCATTCAGGTACATTCTCTCTGTATGAGAGGGTATTGAAGAAAAACCATCTGATTCAAATTTTTTGGATGGCACTGTTTTTCTGCGTTCTACCTGATTTCTTTTACTTCTTCATATAAATTTTATTACTATACATTAATCGTTTCAACTAATTTGTTTGTACACATGGTATGCTATCAGGAGATAAAACATATGCCGGTTAGATAAATTTAATTTTATTCAAGTGATGCTTTAATAAAATGTCAACATAAATTTGCATGTGAATCCATTGATTATCAACTATAAGTTGCCATAGAAAAAATGAGAAAACCGACTTGCATACATATTTAATAGAGCCACAAGTGATAAATGTAGTGACTCGAACTTTTCCATGTTTATATATATTAAATAAAATTGATATTTACATGATTAAGTGTTTCCAACATGTTAAGCAATCAAACTTGTTAAGACTTGATTAATTGAAATATGTTTCATATAGACAATTGACCGCCCAAGTTGACCAGCGATTCACGAACGTTAAAACTTGTAAAAACTATATGATGACATATATATGGATATATATATACATATATATATATATATATATATATATATATATATATATATATATATATATATATATATATATATATAGTTAACATGATATTATGATAAGTAAGTATCTCATTAGGTATTTTAACAATGAGTTATATACATAAAAATGAGACTATTGAATTAAGAAACTCGAAAACGATATATATAACGATTATCGTTATAACAACGTCTTATTAAATACATATAAATCATATTAAGATATTGATACACTATATTTAAACATGATAAATGATAAGTAAACATATCATTAAGTGTATTAACAATGAACTACATATGTAAAAACAAGACTACTAACTTAAAGATTTCGAAACGAGACATATATGTAACGATTATCGTTGTAACGACATTTAAATGTATATATATCATATTAAGATATATTAATACATCATAATATCATGATAATGTAATAATTTAACATCTCATTAGATATAATAAACAATGGTTTAACAACATTTAACAAGATCGTTAACTTAAAGGTTTCAAAACAACACTTACATGTAACGACTAACGATGACTTAACGACTCAGTTAAAATGTATATACATGTAGTGTTTTAATATGTATTCATACACTTTTGAAAGACTTCAAGACACTTATCAAAATACTTCTACTTAACAAAAATGCTTACAATTACATCCTCGTTCATTTTCATCAACAATTCTACTCGTATGCACCCGTATTCGTACTCGTATAATACCCAGCTTCTAAATGTATGTACTATTGGTATATACACTCCAATTATCAGCTCTTAGCAGCCCATGTGAGTCACCTAACCATTTGGGAACCATCATTTGGCAACTATCATGAATGATTACACAAAATTTATAAACTAATGTGACCTTATATGGAGTACCTACATCACTTTTTCAATCATCACCATAAACACTTTCATTTTTCAATTTTTATGCATCAAACTAAACTCTCTCAAGTGTTCTTCCATTGTTCTAAGTGTTATTCATCATCTTCATCAAAATCTAGCTCAATCTAGTTCATAAATCCATACATAAACCAAGTTACAAAACAACTACTCAAGAACACACCAACAACACTTTCAAGTTTGCTAGCTTACTTTCAATCTTGCGAATCCATTTCAAGTGATCATCCAATCTCAAGAAATCTTTCTTATTTACAGTAAAATATCTTTCTAATTCAAGGTAATACTCATACTCAAACTTTGATTCAATTTCTATAACTATAACAATCTTATTTCAAGTGGAAATCTTACTTGAACTTGTTTTCGTGTCATGATTTTGCTTCAAGAACTTTCAAGCCATCCAAGGATCCTTTGAAGCTAGATCTATTTTTCTCATTTCCAGTAGGTTTATCCACAAAACTTGAGGTAGTAATGATGTTCATAACATCATTCGAATCATATATATAAAACTATCTTATTCGAAGGTTTAAACTTGTAATCACTAGAACATAGTTTAGTTAATTCTAAACTTGTTCGCAAACAAAAGTTAATCCTTCTAAATTGACTTTTAAAATCAACTAGACACATGTTCTATATCTATATGATATGCTAACTTAATGATTTAAAACCTGAAAACACGAAAAACACCGTAAAACCGGATATACGCCGTCGTAGTAACACGGCGGGCTGTTTTGGGTTAGTTAATTAAAAACTATGATAAACTTTGATTTAAAAGTTTTTCTTCTGGGAAAATGATTTTTCTTATGAACATGAAACTATATCCAAAAATCATGGTTAAACTCAAAGTGAAAATATGTTTTTCAAAGTGGTCATCAAGACGTCGTTCTTTCGACTGAAATGACTACCTCTTATAATATTGAATTGTAACCTGTATTTCCGACTATAAATTTATACTTTTTCTATTTAGATTCATAAACTTAAGTTCAATATGAAACCATAGCAACTTGAATCACTCAAAACGGATTTAAAACGAAGAAGTTATGGGTAAAACAAGATTGGATAATTTTGCTTGTTGTAGCTACGTGAAAATTGGTAACAAATCTATATTAATCATATCCTAGCTAACTTATATTGTATAATACATATATTCTAATATATTATGTAATCTTGGGATACCATAGACACGTATACAAATGTTTTGACATATCATATCGACCCATGTATATATATTATTTGGAACAACCATAGACACTCTATATGTAGTAATGTTTGAGTTAGCTATACAGAGTTGAGGCTGATTCCAAAAATATATATACTTTGAGTTGTGATCTAGCTTGAGACGTGTATACACTGGGTCGTGTATTGATTCAAGATAATATATATATATATATATATATATATATATATATATATATATATATATATATATATATATATATATATATATATAGATTTATTTCTGTACATCTAACTGTGGACAACTAGTTGTAGGTTAATAACGAGGACAGCTGACTTAATAAACTCAAATCATTAAAATGTAATAAAAATGTTGTAAATATATTTTGAACATACTTTGATATATATGTACATATTTGTTATAGGTTCGTGAATCGACCAGTGGCCAAGTCTTACTTTCCGACGAAGTAAAAATCTTTGAAAGTGAGTTATAGTCCCACTTTTAAAATCTAATATTTTTGGGATGAGAATACATGAAGTTTTATAAATGTTTTACGAAATAGACACAAGTAATTGAAACTACAATATATGGATGAATGATCGAAGCCGAATATGCCCCTTTTGCTTGGTAGCCTAAGAATTAGTAAACCGATCTACTAATTGACGCGAATCCTAAAGATAGATCTATTGGGCCTAACGAACCCCATCCAAAGTACCGGATGCTTTAGTACTTCGAATTCGTTTTTATCATGTCGGATGGATTTTCGGGAATGATAGGGGATATTCTTATATGCATCTTGTTAATGTCGGTTACCAGGTGTTCACCATATGAATGATTTTTATCTCTATGTATGGGATGTATATTGAAATATGAAATCTTGTGGTCTATTATTACGATTTGATAAATATATAGGTTAAACCTATAACTCACCAACATTTTTGTTGACGTTTAAAGCATGTTTATTCTCAGGTGATTATTAAGAGCTTTCGCTGTTGCATGCTAAAATATGGACAAGATTCGGTGTCAGCATGATTGTATAATATTGTTTAAAACTGCATTCGATATTTACTTTGTTGTAACATATTAATATTGTAAACCAATATGTATTGGTAGTGTGTAAGTGTGATATTTTTAGATTATCATTTCTTGATAATCTAGGTGGTGTCTTTTTAACCTTGTCGATAAAATAAAAGTTATGGTTTGTTTTAAAAACGAATGCAGTCTTTGAAAAACGTCTCATGTAGAGGTCAAAACCTCGCAAAAAGATCAATTAATATGAAACGTTTATAATCGATATGAACGAGACATTTCAATAAAATGAAACATTTTACAAAGAAACGTACTTCTATAAACGACTACAATACGACACTTTATATACTACGGAGTATTAGTTACATATTCCATGTGACAAATAACTTCACAACTTTCATATGCTTCATTAAACATGTAGACCAATTATAACACTTTTTATAACAAAGTCCCGCGAAGTCGCGGATTATAAACTAGTATCATATAATTTCTCAAAAACTTTTACATGTTTCGTTACGAGTCGAAACCAATTGTGTGTTTGTTACTTATTCATTCTCGCCTTGAATATATAAATGTATATTATATATATGGTGAAGCTTGAACAGTTACGTATGGAGTAAAGACCGTAACAGTAACATGTTTTACTGTGAAAATAGCGTAACATATAAATTTATAGCGTATTGGAAGATATATACATATTTATCAATCAATGAACATGAAAACTTATAAATTATAAGTTATAATTAAGTTCGAAAAATTAAGTAAAATAACTTTATAATGTGTATCATATTAAAAAAAAGTCTAAATTTTTGTAAACATCATGATCAATAACAATAAAATATACGGAGATAACATAAAAGTATAAAGATTTCGGTCGGGAGGCTCTGGAATCCAAGTAACCATAAAAGCAGGGGCGGTTTTATTTAGGGGTAAGCGGTGGCAGCCGCCCCCAGTGGATTTGGAATTATCAGTGTAAAATTTTTGAATTTTTCAACTTTGCCCCCAGTGGATTTTTTTTTGTGCCCAAAAACCTACATATTTTGCTCCAAAACCTTCAGTTTTGCCCCAAGACCTCCATAATTTGCCTTAAAACCTCAACTTTTTACCCCAAAATCTCTATATTTTGCCTAAAAAAATTGCTACGGTTTAATTTTTTTTTTTGCTCCCGGTAAAAAAAATTCTGGTACCACCACTGCATAAAAGTGAAATTTGTTGTCCTATGAGCCAAGTGTATCTAGACTTTTAAATTAACTAAATTGTCTATTTAAGTAGATATGACTAAAATGATAACAATTCATAAATTATGCGATCCTTTTACATTTTAACTATATCTCTTTCATAAAAATTTTAATTTACTTGATTTAAAAGTTTAAATGTGCGTAATTCAAAAGACAACAAATTACGTCAACAAATAAGTTATTCTATAGATGAGTGGCGGGCTAGGGCCACTCGCTACCACTACTAAACTCCTCCATTGATTATACAAATTTTATCTCAAGAGTTGAGTTATTTAACATTTTAGTGATTTGGCTTTCGTTAGATTATTTAGGTCAAGGAGTTGACTTCGTGTAGGGTGTGTAAGTTAATTTAGAAAAACTAGTAAAACGTAAGTTAATTTTGAAGAAAAAAAAAAGAATAGTTAAACCCTTAGGTTCCACATAGCTTACGAAAACTAACAAATAAAAAGCTTAGAGGATAATAATCAACTCAAGATGTTAGAAGGTGCAAAACTAATAGGGACCGGAGCTGCTACAATTGCTTCAGCGGGAGTTGCTATCGGCATTGAAAACATCCTTAGTTCCTCGATTCGTTCCGTGGCTTGGAATCCATCATTAACTAAATAATCATTTGGTTATGCTATTTGGGCTTTGCTCAAACTGAAGTTATTGCATCATTTGCCCCAATGAAGGCCTTTCTGATATCATCCTTCTGATATCATCCGTATTCCGATCAAAGAATCGTAGAAAGAAGGTTTCACTTTCATAAAGCAAACACCTCTTTTCAGCCTTAGTATTGAAGAAAGGGCCCCGGATCGCAAGCGGTTTTTCATTGAGTTTTCTTTTAGTGGGAGTGAGAGAACGGACTCCTTGCTCTCCTATCGTGAGTCCTTAAAGGCGGGAGAGAATAGAGCACACTAGGTAGTTACCGAATACCTCAAAGCATCTTCCTTATATGACCAACTCTAGACTTCCTTACTTTTATACAAGATATATATAAAAGGCGAAATCTATGTAAAATGATATATAAATTTTAAAACAAACAAGAACGATCCTGATATCATCCTCACCATCTTCAATTTAATGGTCTGGGTCGGATGTTAATTTTTTGAACAACTACGTAATAACTTTTAGATAATATAATGCATGTAAATAACACTTCTAAGGCCTCTTTGAAAAGAAAAAAAAAAACTATTATAAATCAAGTAACTTTCTTCAAAAATGAAGAACCCGTCGAGAAACACTTACAACCAAACAAATGACCCTAGCAAGCTTCGCAATTAGAAAACACAAGGGACCGAGACCAACCTAGCCTAAAAAGCTATCTAGAAGCGATTTCGTACAACATTGTCACATCACACTAAAACGTAGTAACATTTCTCTCCGTAACTCTTGCTGTTTTGTTCTTCCCTCCATAATTTATAGATATAGAAACTATTTTGATATTACAAAGAATTTTTTTATAGCATAAACATATTGAATAAATATAGACCTAACATTTTAAAATTTCATATTAGACCATTCAAGATGCCAAACAAAAAATTTGTCGTTGTTGACATGGTACCCCCACAACACCACAACGGGCATTGCGAGACAGTTGTGGGGATAAATGTTGTGGTGTTGTATGGGCAAACTACGGGCTCACAACGATGGTTTCAACCAAACAGTTTTTATTTTATTTAAATACAATATTAATTTTTTAATATCAATTATATTTTACTCACACATCACAACACCACAGCAATACATTTACCATAACGTCCCTTCAATCCTACAATAATGTCATGTCAGCAATATTCTTCCCACAACAGCACAACATGTTCATTTACCGTAAAGAATGATCTTATATTTAAAAAAGGAGAGTTATAATCACCTTACAAAATTTATTCAAGAATCTTGATGCTAATTGATAAATACGTCTTGAATGAATTTACTCCACTTTATAACTATCTTTCTTTGTATATAGAACTCGTAGTAACGAGTGTTCGCCGCAACCATGAATCGAGCTCATGCACCACAACCACCCCCACAGGCAGCACCACACCCGGCAGCATGGTGGTCGGGACTGGACTTGTCTTTGGCTGAGGAACCATCTGCACATGAAAATATGATCATTGTGAAGATAGAAAAAGTGACCAATGCTAACCACAACGCTATAACTGCATGGTCTGCAAAACCTTCCTGCATTAGTCTTGATTCAGCTAATCTTGTTTTCCATTCTCTTGCCATTTTTCTTAAATTTTCAACGAGTAATTATATATTATATATCTATTATATATGGTGTGTGTGGGGGATAAGGTGATCCACATGACATAGTCTTATTTTGTTTTTATCATGTTTTCATAAGTTGACTTGTGACTTTTATTCTAATTTCGCGCAATGCGTGGGCTTAAATTGCTCTATCCTTTCCTTATAATCTTTAATTTGCCAATAGAGTATTTTTTACTACTAATTGGGAATTTGTTAGGTTAAGAATCTTAACATCTTGAATCTCAAGGTCAAGAGGTTGTCATCTAGTATAATTAAGAATTCACTTTATGAATAAAAAAATTTAGAACGGCAACTTTATCAAATTTATTAGTTGTCAAAAAATATAAAATGAAAACTTTATATAATGAAATAAATATATCACATTAAAATTTTCGTACACTATCAGAATTTTTTGGTACACCATTAAACAAGTTTCGTAATATTGTACAGTACAACCTTCTAAATCGAGTTTAATAGTGCACGAATAAATTTTGACGGGTACATATCACTTATCTTTCTGTAACTATTCAGTGTCGACTTGAAATGATAATCTTTTTTTTTCCATTACTATTACTATACTATACTAAAACTTCTACAAATGAGGCTTCATAATTGGGTCATGTTAGCGCTATGATTAGTACCTCTTTTTTACTACTTACGTCACAATGCCCTTATGCTTCGTTTAATATAAACAAGAGGTATATATATTGAGATTGAAGTCGTGCAGGTTTTTTTTTGTTTTAATAATCATGAGGTATACACATTTTTTTATTGTTTTCTGTTAAAAATTATTCTATATATATTTTTATTATTAATAATAAAAATTTTTAACTTTTATCATATGTTCATATCTGAACATTATTGTACGTTTTCCCATGAATGTAACTACCTACTTTATGAAATAAAAAAAAAAAAAAAAAAAAAAAAAAAAAAAAAAAAAAAAACAGGATAAAACCCGGTTTCGTATTAGATATACATTTGTTAGCCGTTACCACCAACATCAATTTACACCATATAAACACTTAACGGAATTCAGTAGCAATTATTTATGTACATAAATTTGTCACATGTAAATGTCTCAAACACTATAGTACAATAAATTTGGTATGGTTAATTAATTGATCATTTAATTGTGTTTCTTTTCTTTCACTTTTCCTCTTGGGATCTTGTTAAGGATGTTAGAACCAAATTGCTCCATTAGATGTTTCATATCTCTGATTCCTTTATTTACAAGATAATCTACTTCGTGTTCATTTCGTTCATAAAGAGCCGGTAGGATTTCGATACAAAGAAAGCCTACAAAAAGATCGTTCACATCCATAAATAAGACCGGATATGATATTAGTGCGCCATTGCATTTTAGAAATACATAACCATCAAAACTTACAAAGGTAGAGAAGATTTAATGAACTGAAATGACTTCCAATAACTGATATCATCCATAAGAATGCCATTGTCTGCAAACCCCAAATAACACATATTAGGCGAAAAATTACCTCGTGAATATGTTTAATTAATCAATACAAGCTGTACGTATGTAGTTAACCAAGCATTCCTAAGGAGTTTCGATACAGTCCATACTCCATAGTCCTTAATTTTCATATTTTTCGGTCCTCGGTACTGGACGGACCTAACACGTTAAAAGTGAAACATAGCGGATCGAATATTACATTCGATAGATCTAGTTTGCTCACTTTATCTTGGTCCTTTAATGAATTGATATTTATGCATATAATTTAAGTAACCAACGAATCTTATTTCGTGTAGTTTTGTTCACAAATCTTTTTAAATAACCAATGCATATAATCTTGTTCGCAGATATTTAAGAAGACCTACTAGTTCATTTAATAACCAACGGATCTTAATTTTTAGTCTAAAATTTGAATTTGAATATTAATTGGTCATTTATTTTATATTATGACAGTGTCTATAACTTAATTTCAAAACGGGTATTATTCCTTACATATATGAAAAGTCTGTTATTCACTTTTTATATATCATATTTGTATACATTTTATATATCATATGCTTATGAAACGGGAAGACTTTTTCCCGAAACCGTTCCGAATTTACCGGAACCGAACATATATTATATAGTCTGGTCCTTGGTCCGACTTTTTGCGATAAGATGGGACTCAATACGGAACCAAACCAAGTTAGGTAATTTGGTCCGATCCCATACCATTCACAACCCTACCGTGTTAGTTACTTGTATGTAATTAAATTCAATACGTACCAAAAAGAAAGTAGTGATGTCTTCTCCACTTGCTGTATAATAGAATTGAAGTAACAAACTATTTGTTTTTTTGTACAACCATTTGAATGTTGATTCGGGTATGGTGATTTCTTCAAAATCAGGAAGATCCCTACATGAAAATTTTATAAAGGCAAATGTTAGCTGCTTGATGACAAATTTACAAGTTTAAAAGTTATATAAATAGGATGAAAGTGTTACCATTGAGTATATTTGGCCATGGCATATGTGATGTAAATGATCAACATGGCAAGGATTGAAACGTGACAAATAAAAGATATGATGTTATACTCGTAAACCTCGAAAAGAGACCATATTGCAGTTACACCTAATAAGATTGACGCCGATAATCTTGTGTTTCTCCATAATAGCACGTCTGATACTGCAAGTGCAAAAATCAAACTTTACGTCAATAGGAGAAATTAATCGACTACATTTTGATTGATATAAGGTTTTAAAAATGGATGCTTTAGTTAGGACATACCCTGCCCTTGTCCAATGATGGAATGAAAATATCCTTTGAGCTTTATTGTGTCTTGATGTGTATTTTCATGATCTGAATCGGAAGAAGATTTCGACATGGTCTCAAGTTAAACAAGGTTCGAAATTATTTCGAAGTCTGGTTAGGTATTAGCAGGAGGATTATAAATGTATCAAAAAACTCATTTAGTGTCTAACTTATAATTAGAAGAGGTTCTAAGCTTTGTGTTTAAGAAAGGTTTAACAAAATGAAGAAAGGGATGACTTTGGAATGTGTCCTAGGGAATGGTATGTAAAAGTTTTTACTTTATACCTTTGTTTCCTTTATTGTTTTGAGATGGATTTAGCTTTCTTTTTACCTAAATTAAATTAAAAATACTACTGTATTAGTCATGATATGAGCTTGTGTAAAAAGTTCTAAATAAATAAATAAAGAATCTGCTAACTTATGCTATTAAAACATACGATAAGAATCATACAGCTTACTAAAGACTTCTAGCCTAGCGGTATATGAGGTTGGGGTTTCAAGCATGTCGTAAACATATTCGTAGATAAATTCGTGTTTGGTGTTTGAGTTGTCGTTCCATAAAATAATAGATAGAAAAAAGTTTACTAAAGCTTTCTAAGTGTAACATAATATTAATTTAATAAACTCTCTAACTTCCATAAAAAAAAGGAAGTTATTCGTACAAATAAACTAGGCATCCTATATGATGATGACATTAAACTGAATATCAATTTGATACAAGAGAATGTCATACTACTTCTAAAGCATATACTTTGATTGATGGATATTATTAAATGGGTCGGGTAAGGTCACAGTTCCAGCCCTAACATCCGGTTTCATGTTTAATGCACCATCACAATTCACAAGCTTGTGAAAACAGGATTTAAAAACCTCCACATACAAAATAGATAAGATATAGACTTGTCTAAGACAACATAATATATACCTATACATATACATTACTAGATCATTAATTAATAAAGCTTAAACATTTCTTAATAAATTCTTCATAAGTTTGTTTCTTAAATATTACTTGCAGCCATTGTAACTTGATCAAAGCTTTTCAAACCGACCGGCACTCGTGTGATCCTGAGCTTCTAAAGAAGTCATACCCAAACCTTCATTTTCATGCTTCTCCCATCCACCCGTATCCGCCCTATAATGAACCAAATAGTAAACAATCGATGACACCATTGAAAGGAATATCAAAGCGGCCCCACCAGCAAATACGCCTTTGCGTAGGGTCTCACATGACAGATCATCAGCCCCGAAGATGCTTCGATATTTAGTGTGATAAGCATTTTTTGCAGATGCTGCACCCAAACATGCTTCTGCACCTAAAAAGGTAATCCTGTTCACATGTTCATAGAGAAACAAACCATCAGACAAACCTGTGTGAAACCTTGAGTCAGTAAACTCATAAATTCTCATAAACATTTTAGGTACCATAATAGTAGATCTTGGGTTCAAATACTACTAGGTTTTATCAACTACTTAGTGACGACCATGAATATTAAAAAAACGAAAAGTGCGTACAGGTCAAGGTTAGAAAAAGCGCGACACGGAGACGAGTCGGTCAAGACCTTGAAAGGTCGATTTAGTCGAGACGGGGTCAAGACGGACAATGACTAACGTTGACTTTTAAATATTACTACGTATTATATTAAATAAATATAAAAAAATTCATACATAAATATTTCAAAAATAAATGAATTACAAATAAAATGATGGGGTATTCGTTTAAATGATATATAGCTTTTATTATAATGTTTTCTATAATTATAGTATATTTATTTATTAATTTATCTTTAAGGGATAATATGTAAGTCGGTTATTTTCCCGGCTAATTTTAAATGGGCTTAGGATTTTCGTTTACACTAGAACAAGGCCATAAAAAGTCATTACTTGGCCGATTTGACCTGATTTTTTAGCGTTGACCGACTAATTAGACGTTTTTTGGGTTTTTTGGGCGAAACGGGATAGACTAGTTACCAAACCGCCGCAACGGCCGCTGCAACCGTCGTTTGCAACCATGGTACATGTAAATTGGGCCAGTGGTGTTTACTTGTATTTGAAAAAGTCTCCATCTGGGTTTTTACCTGCTTTAAATATTAGTGGCAATTATGGCTCATTTACTTATTTATCGGTAGATATGGATTAAGCGAGTGAATTGAAATATTAGCTCAAAAGGAAACGGGTTAAAACTCACCCAAAGTGTGATTTAATGCATAATACCTCTTGAATCAGTTAGTTCAACTATAAGATTGACAACGAATACGAGCATAATTAATTATCTAACGTAAATTGGATAATAAAGGACACAAACTATTTAGGGGCAACCCAAACCATTATCATTAGCTAAAAGCAACCTGCTAAATTAACCCAGGTATTATATGTGAACAGTAAGAACAACATATCAGTAGCTAAAATTATATGATTCCAATGGAAGCATGAAAAACAGAACGCGTATGTCTTCTACGTCATGACATCTAATTTAGTTCAAGGTGTAAATATAGCTCGAAGCATATAACAGTGCAACACTCCTTTAATCTTCCTAATGAATTCTTATTATTCATTTGAAATTGTAAACGGGTGATGCATATTGGTTCTGTATTGTACCCTAAAATAAAAGCCAGATGACTCAGATAGTCACATGGCAGTATGCATATCCATTCAATGCAATCATCAGCTAAAACATCACATGGAAATGTAGTACACATAGTCACATAGATTGTATGCATGAAATGCAACGATTTCAAGAAAATTAAAATACATATATGTGTAATGGATGACAAGCGAAAGTTAACTTTAGTATCAGTACATCGTTAGCATGCATAAAAGAGGCCAAGTATGTCTAAACGTTCGATACCCTTTTTTTCTTGAATGAGAAAAATATGACACAGGTTTGCAATACACTCCCCATGGACAACATATTAAAAATAACTTGGATTGCAGTCCATGTAAAGATGTGAAAACAATTAAAAAACGATCCTATATTCTTGCATGGTTAACCTTACTGGCATCTTTTTTTGGAATACAATCGGCATGATACAATCTTGATTTATCTTGATTTATTAATAAAGCACGACTGTTAAATGCATAAATCAGTGTAAAATGCATGGTACACCAGATTAGTTAGCAAAAACTATTTTTGACAGAAACTGAAGAGACATTAAAAATACTAGAGTACAATAAACAGATGAATTCTCCACACTAGAAATCAACATGGAAAATACAAAACCTGCATGTACATAAGTATAATATTTATTAAAATCACAATATCTAATGAAAGACCATACGTTATTGGCGTTCACGAACAATAACTCCTAAACGCCCTTGATGGGGGCGTTCTGGGCCTTTTAAAAGGCCCTGTACGAATTTATAAATGAGCCCTTGTAAATGTTAAGTTTTTTAAAACATATAAAAGATAATACCAAAAATTATTAATAAAAAGGTTCTCAAAACAGCCAAGCCAAGTGTTTTGTCTTCTAATTATAATTAAACTGTTACATAGATAAATAAAACTACCCTCCTAACATAAATATTTTCTTATTTTAATACATGCTACAACAAAGTGTTTTGTCCCTTTTAATTTTAAAATTTATATATAACTTTCAATTTTTAGGGTCCTTTTAAATTTTTGGGCACTCGTCAGTTGCCCATGTTGCCCCCCTGGCCGAAGACGCGTTTGTAAGCACATTAAGATGAATTTTAACCATATCAATAAAGTTGTACCACAAGCCCCATATATCATTCCAGCAGCCAAATACCTCATATTTTTTTTTGGCTAAAATAACGATAACATTCACAAAGTCTTTTCATCAATAGATGAAAAGGACGAACAAAGATACAAACGAAACAAAAGCGCTTCAAGGCTCGGAAACAGTAAACAATCCTTAACACAAACCAAAGAGCAAAAGCTAACTAAACCCGAGCCTTGAGCAACCCGATCACAAAACCAATCCCGAAACACAAACAAATACAAGTACCCATACAATAAGCTAAAACTAACAATAAAAGACAACCAACATAAATAGAAATTCTATACCTCATATATTCATACCCCACATACTCTAACAAATACAAATTCTATACATCTGTCACTTCACATTAGCTACATATAACAGCTAATTAATATGGGGAAAATATTCATACTGCTGTAAATGGAAAGTTAGGGGCATGTGATCCAACATGTAAGAGTGCGCAGGGATGCATATAGTAGCAGTAAGGATCGTCCCCAATCAATCTATATATACATATACATATTTCAAATTATATTTTCAAAAGATACATTTGTAATAGAATTTCAATTAAAAAAGTACTAGCTACAATTTCCATGTGCTGAACCAGTATTAAGAGACAAAATTCGTTTCAATTATTCATTATTCCGTAACAATCACTATTATAACCAAACGAGCACATGAAGGACCAACACAAACCTTAGCTAAAACTAAATTATCAAAATTAACACAATTAATTAATTAATGACAAATTATAAATTAACACGTCATATTCAACTTCAATCATACATATCAACATTTCACCGACAAATTTTAATTATAATTAAAATTAATTAAAAAAAAACTCACCAAGAGAAAATGAAGAAGACGATAGCGGTAGTCCTTGAACAGCCTCTCACAAGTCCTTTACCAAAACACAGACACTTTGTAACGCCGTTAACAATCATTTGACTAATCAATAACAATCCAAACGCCGATAAACCGTACACCGTTGATGCATCGGAATCGTAAACACAGTATTTGTACTCATCGTACCGATCCGGAACCACTTTTGCCTAATTTAATTAACAAACGCATAACAAATAAACTATTAAAATTTCTACTTAGCGCATATCACATAATTAACGGTCCACTTCCATTAGGTGGAGTTATTTAATAACTTTATAACTATTAAATTGCGACGGAGGAAGTACGTATGTATAATTTGAGAGAAGCGAGTACCGTGCTACGACGGCGTTCGGCGCCGATGGCGAGAACGAAGGCCAAGAGGTGAAGAGAGATGATGGAGATGAGAACGGAGACTGAGACCGCCATTAACGACGATAAGAGCGTGAGCAGCAGGTGCTGCTGTGCTGTGTAAACCTGCTGTGCTGTTGTAGTTGCACAGACACCGCTTTTAAGAGGAGAAGAGGTTGGAAGGACTTTATTTTTGGTTGCTTTTTCTTTTTCTTATTTTAATAAAAAGTTTTTTTTAATTGTTTTTTATTTGGTAGCTACCGACCCGGAGTCATTGCAGGCGAACCTCTGTGACCATGAGGTAGAATAACTTTGTGGGTGCAAAGAATCGAACCCTTGACCTCCACATTGGAAGGTAAGGGACTTAACATGCCACCAGCACCCTCATGGTTATTGTTTTTTTCATATATTATACGAGACTATGTTTTAATTATAATTATATTATATTAATATAAAAATTTAATTTTAATATATGGTTGCATGATGACAAGTTGTATTGCATTTGGCTAGGTTGTTTTGATGACGTGTCGTGACAAAATGAGAAGGGATTGAAAATTTTGTTTGGTATTAATCAGGTGTGGTTGCACTTCGCTTCGAGATTGTCGGGATCACGATAACGGATACATATACATTTTTCTAACGGCAGTTAGGAGTCACTTATCGGAGTCCACACGAGATTTCATAACTCACCCACTCGTATGTTGATAGTGAAATTAATGTTGAGCGGGATTTGAGAGACAAAAAGTTGTGAAAAACATAAAAAATTATAAGTTGTAAATGAGAGATTGAAAAATTGTAACACCCCAACCTCGTTATACCAAAAACACACTAAAATTTTTTTTTCTGGACTAGTACATCTGGACGGCGTCCAGCTGTCTGGACAGCGTCCAAACAATTGGGACGGTGTCCCAATGAACTGTCAGGTTCTGATCTCGAGTTTCAAATTACACGAGCAGAAATCCCGCTTCCCAATACTTTTAAACGAAAACCTTTTCACAACCTGTTATAATAAATAAAACTAAGAGATTTTCATCGTCAAAACGAGTTTTACAACACCGGGCCCACAATGTCCCGTTTTACGAAATTCGTTCAAAATACAAGTTTCGACCATCGTAGTTTAAGTTCCAAACGACACCTAGAGCACGGTGTTTGGGGTTAAACTACCCAATCTCAGTCATACAACTTTAGCTAAACACCCAAAAGCATCCCCTATCAAAACAAGCGGGAGACCACTAATCCAACCGAATACCCTTGCCTTTGTCCACGCCCGAGCCTAAAAAGGTAAACAACGAGAGGGTAAGCTAACGCTTAGTGAATGCAATAATTATACACATACATATATAATATACCTACTTGCAATCACTTACTCACATATCGCATACATGCTAGCAACACAATTAGCTTATAATCTCAATACAAAGCTATTAACCTCCAATACCGCAAGCTAGCACAACAATGGCATATGTATATATAATCCGAACAATATAATACGCTACACTACAACACAATAACCATGGTTAACCATTCGTACAAGGAATGGAACTCGAATTTTCTATCGGTGTTCATAACAACCATTAGAGTACTTAACACGTCGTACACTAATCCCACGGGTGGCATCTTAACACGTCGATGCTTCACCCCGGGTGGCGTCTTAACACATCGACACTTCACCCGTGATAGTTCTTGGAGTGGCATCTTAACACATCGATACTTCACTCCGAGTGGTGTCTTAACACATCGACACTTCACTCTTCATATTGCTTGGGGTGGCATCTTAACACGTCGATACTTCACCCCGGATGGCGTCTTAACATGTCGACACTTCATCCTTTACTTTCTTGGAGTGGCATCTTAGCACATCGATACTTCACTCCGGGTGGCGTCTTAACACATCGACACTTCACCCCTGGTGGCGTCTTAACACATCGACACTTCACCCGTCATATTACTTTGAGTGGCATCTTAGCACATCGACACTTCACTCGTCACGTGAACGTGGTGTCTTAGCACATCGACACTTCACATCTCACGCTACACAAATAAATACATTATATATCTACGCATATAATTATTCCACTCACCTTAGAGCCTTTTGTGAAAGATAACCGAGCTTGCAACTTCAATGTAACGTACCTATTACATTTAGTATATAATCAATCACAACTCAAGTTGGTCAACCAACTCATTCAACATTCTAGAGTCTTTTTGACCCAAGGTGCAATTCCGACCTATTTGCACACTTAACCCTAATAATGGGTCAACTTCACCAAAACCATATCTCTAGTCATTTATGGTCTTAATACCCATATAATCACAAGGTTATCGCATTTTTATACTAGCAAGACAATTTAGGTCATCAAAGACCCGTTTTACCCATTTCGAGGTTTACACACCCATTTGGGTCATCACATACCCAAATAACACCCAATTACATAACATCTAGGTGTGCTAGTAGTTAACTAATCAATTTAAGACTCATAAACTCATTTAGTATTTCAAAACCCTAGGTTAGTCATCTTTGAGTCCTCATGACCCAAACTTACTCAAAAACTCTCAAATCATTAATAAATGGGTTTTATGTTCATCTATAACCCAAATCCTAACCCTTAAACAATTAAGACTAGGAAATCAAGGTTAAGACTTACCACTACAATCGAAATGTAGCTAGTGAGGAGATGAACAACCTTAATACTCGAGCTCTAACCCGAAACAAGCTTTTTCCTCTTCGATTTGAGCTTTCTCACACAAGAATCACTCCCTCTCTAGAATTTAAGTGGAAGAGGTGTGGTAGTTGAACATGGAGTGAACGATGCTCCACTAAATGATCTTGTGGTCTTAGATTCGTTCAACAAGTGAAAAGACCAAAATACCCATTTAAATATCTAAAACAAGTCAACTGGCCCGCCAGACCATTTGGACGGCGTCCAAAGAGTCTGGACGGCGTCCAGCCCTTCACACTGGGACGGCGTCCCATCCTTCTGGAGGGCGTCCCAAACAACTGACGAAAACTAGTTCTTACAACTCTCCCCCACTTGAACCGGATTGCGTCCTCGCAATCCAAGCCGCATGACAAGAGGGAAGATACACCAACACAAACTTTTCGGGCTCCCAAGTGAACTCGGAACCTTTACTACAATGCCATTGAACTTTATAAGTTCTCACTTATTTATTTCTCAACCGCTTGACCTTCTCATCGAGTGTAGCAATCGGCTCCTCAAAATACTCTAACTTATTGTTTAGTTCAATCTCGTCTAATGGCACCCACAACGAATCATCCGCAAGACACTTACGGAGATGGGAAACATGAAATGTATTATAGATCCCCGTAAGTTCTTCGGGTAATTCCAAACGATATGCAACTTCGCCAACACGAGCTAAAATTTTAAAAGGACCAATAAACCGAGGAGCTAACTTTCCCCGTTTTTGAAACCGAATAACACCTTTCCATGGCGAAACTTTAAGCATCACCATGTCACCTTCTTGGAACTCAATTTGTCGTCTTCGCTTGTCGGCATAAGATTTTTGTCTATCTTTGTAACGACCCTGGATTCTCCAACATTTATTTATTAATAATTATTATTATTAATACGTGTGATTAAACGAATGTATGTCATTACATTTGCATGTTGCCATGAATGCCCGAACTTGACTTTAATTGCCCGAAACGTCTTTGTGACACCCGGAACTTACCCGAATAATATTTTCAAGTATTATTTACATTCATGATTAATTTTATTAATCATTTTAATTAACTATGGTGATTAGTTAGTTACTTGGGCTTTAATTGGATTTATTTGTTAAATACTTGAACTTGGGCTTGACAAATTTAATGGACTCATGATATTGGACATATAAGCCCACCCTACATCTAAATGGACTACTAGAAGCCCAATGTTATGCTAGTAATTTGTTAAAATAAATCTTGAAATAGCTAGCTTAAACTAATAATAAACACTTAAGCATGCTAGTAAATATTCCCACATGCACTTAGCTTTTCCCATTCCACACAAACACCTTCTCCCCATACATGGAAAATTGCATTTGACCCTCCCCCCTTGGTGTCAAAACCGTCCACTTTGGATGGGTAAAAGGGGAGTTCAATTTTTTTTTTATATATTACTTATTCACTAGTTTACTCTCACTTTTACACACACTTCACCTTGCTACTTCCCTTCTCTCATTTTTCTCTCAACTTGTAAGTAACATGTTCTAGTTTTTCTCTCTTAAAAACCGCCACCATCATCATTCTTTTACTAGTTTTTGTTGATGTTTAATTACTTGTTCTTGTTTGTAGATTACTTACTTGTTATTTTAGTTATTACTTACAAGTATTCAAGAATTATACTCTTTAGTTTATTCTTCATTTTATCTTGTATTATTCAAGAACATGCAAGGATCTAAACTCTCTAGTTTATGGTTCTACAATTAGTGTTTTAAAGATTTAAAGTTCATAAGTTCTAAAAATCATACATGCATTCATGTTAGTAAACTTAAAGTTTACTTTCTAAAGATCAAGACCTAGGCTTGAATCTTTAAAAGTATGAAACTCATGAACTTGTTGCTTGTTTATTTAGTTTATCACTTTCATTCTTGCACTTTAATTACACTTTACTAGTTGATAATCAAAGTTTTGTAACTTATGGTTTCACTAAAGTAAAGATTCAAGTGTTAGTACTTATGATTCAACTTAATGACTTTACCTAGACTTGCACTTGGGTTATGATGGTCAAACCATGGTAAAAATGATGTAAACACATCAATGAGTTATACACTTGAAGCTATAGGCATCAAGGATGAGAACCATGATGAACATCAAGCACCAAACTCACCGGAACCCATTATTTTCTGCTTTCCTGTTCTCTGCTTACTGTTTTACTGTTTCTGTAACAGACCAGTAGACCTGGGATGTTGTGATTATGATTTTTAAATAGATCTTTTCGATTAGATAACTTTTCATATAAGACTCGTCTTAATCCGAGTTACGGTTTAGAGTCTATGGCCCTCCGAACGTCACTATGTCCATTTACTTTTCTGTTTTCTGTTTACAGTTTCTGTTTTCTGGTTTCTGTAAAAGACCAGTACACCTGGGCTACTGTAAACTTGATTTTCAGATAGCTCAGTTCGTATAGATAATTTTTCATATAAGACTCGTCTTAATCCGAGTTACGGTTTAGGATTTATGGCCCTCAGATCGTCACTATGTCCTTTAACGTTGTGCAGAAATTTCTGACCTACTCGCACTTAGACCGTCGCCACGGTCAAACGAAGACGAGTTTGCTTCTGAAAATTTTATCACACTTAAAGGACTCATATACGGAGCCATGACCACTGGTCTCACCTTAATTAAGTAAGGGTAGAGGCTGTGGTGACTGATCAAAGTCAGCCCTTGTTTTAAACTACTTTCATGAACGAAACTTACTTTACGCCTTTTGTTTGATGATGAATGATGATGAACTTTAAGACCTTATTTACATACTTTTAAACCTATTAAGACGATTTACTGACTTAGTACTATTTGACTTAGGTTGAGGACCTTCGGACTAATTACTTGCACACCTTTCCGAACCGACTTTACGACTACATTATCATTGTGAGTTATAGCATTCCCTTTTTACTTTAACTTATTTTGGGAACTGAGAATACATGCGGATTTTATGTTTTACATACTAGGTACGAGTACTTAAACTTATATATATATATGTGGGTTATACAACGGCACAAACATTCCCTTTAGCTCGGTAACGTTTAATCATTGGTTTTTGAACCGTGAACGCGAATCTTAGATATGGATCCATAGGGTTTGACATCTCCACTCGGGCTAGTCGCGCTAGCATTTAACGAGTGATTAATACTTCGTAATCATACGCACTTGCCAAGTGTACTTTCAGGGGGTATAAACGTTAAGTTAGTTACCAAGTGCCCACGGTTAAGCATATACTTTATCATATCGTTTTGAAACGCTCTTTGTAGCACTGAAATCTCGTGGCCTACCTTATATTACTGTTATACTTAAACTATAGCTCACCAACCTTTGTGTTGACGTTTTAAGCATGTTTTTCTCAGGTGCTTGAGGTTAGCTTCCGCTGTGTACTAGTCTTGCTGTAGACACCCGCTGCTTAGAGTTGTCATCGCATGAACTACTTTACCTTGCATTCCAACTTTAGTACTTTTGAATTATGACTTGTAACGACCATTGTGGTCACATACACTTATTATTTGCTTCCACTTAGTGAAGCATGCTTTTGAATTGTAAAACATTTGATGTCGGATATGACATCACCTTTCTATCGTGAATGCAACTTATTTTATTACAGCATATAGTACTTAACCTTGTAATGATCCTGTTGTTGATGATTCGTACACGATGGTTTTGTACGGGGCATCACATTTGGTATCAGAGCATTGGTTGTAGGGAATTAGGTTGCATTAGTGAGTCTAAGACCGACCCGAGTAGGATTCACTAATAGGACTAATCTACAACTTGCTAGTTTACTTGTTTCCGCTGAACTTACTGCATGCTACTGCTTACTTTTACTGCTATATGCCGTATGCTACTACATGATTTCACTACTGTATGATATCACTTGCCTTTGATTGCATGCTACTTCTGTACGATTCGTTATTATTTCCATGCTACTTATTGTTATACATGAATTAAACTGTTGGCCTAATACGTGCTTGCTTTATGACTTACTGACACGGAAAATTTATTTTTACTTGTTCAAATGTCGGATGTACCACCTGCTAGCGTTTTGGGCAGTTTAGACTCTTCAGCTACTCCACCTACCACCGTTGCCGATCCACCGATCCCGACATGCACGAGTGAACCCGGCGCTTCATCTTCCGGGACTAGCAGCCAGCCGCCTGCACCAGTGACTACTTCTGATGGACACGTGGGTCCTACGGAGATTCCAGTTCCGTCTGCTCCCGGACCCTTGGGGTCACAGCCCCGCATCGGTGGGATTGAGATTCCCGCGGAGTTCGGGGAAGGGCCATTTCGTAACCATATGCGCACGCCTTGCCGACGGTCTCCCGACGGACATTTAGTGCCGATTCCGCCAGGCAGACACAGACAGATGTTGGCCGCCTTCGGACTGCCAGTTGAGCCACCCGTGTCTCCACCACATGATTCAGACGACGGGTCTTCCACTGATGCTCCATCAGACGACACCTCTTCGGATGACTCCAGTGATGATGAGGACCCTGCTGATATACCTATTCAGGCACCCTCCACCCCGCCAAAGAAGCGGTACCGTCCTGATGGCACCGTCATTCCAGGGGTGAATGGAGGTCGTGCTTTCACTGACGCTTTTGGTCGACGTCGGAGGGTTACTGCCCGTAAGCGGCTCGTGTCGTACCCTGCCGACCCACTCATACGTAAGACACCTCGTTACGTGCTGACTATTTCTGGAGCCGGGACATCTGCACCCCGTTTCGTGCGGTCTACACCACCCGCTCCGCCAGCACCATCCGCTCCACCGGCCCCACCAGCACCACCAGCACCGCCCGCCCCACCAGCTCCCACTGTCGAGGAATTGACAAGGGAGGTGGAGATTCTCCGAGCTCGGGTTACTAAGCTCGAGGAGCAGTTGGCTCAGGTTTTAGACACCCTACACCCACCTTCACCGTAGGACCTTTTGTATTAGATTTCATGATGTAATCTAGTTGTAGTTTCATATTTCACTTATGTATTGTACGAACTTATTCAGATGTATGAAACTTATTATTATTAATGAATGGAAACTTTGTGATGTTACTTTTTGCACAAGTGTTCTACTTACGTTACTGCATGGTGTTTTGCGGTACTTGTATCAACTTGCGTTACTTAATTAACATGTGTTGTGCTGTTTACATGTTGGTTGTTATATACTATATTATTATATATTGAATGCTGGATTTTGACTTGAGTCAAAATGTTTGTATAGAACACCATGGCTAACGGTCGATCCACACCTACTGCAGCTCAAATTGAAGAGATGATTCAAGAACGCGTAGCCGCAGCCCTAGCAGAAAGAAACCTCCAAGCTCCACCGCCACCACCACCGGTTATCCCACCAGTTCGAAATGGGTGTACTTACAAGGAATTCCAGAGCTGCAAACCACATAACTTCAGTGGAACCGAGGGACCGGTTGGTTTCACCAGATGGTTCGAGAAACTTGAATCAGTATTCCGAGTTAGCAACTGTTCGGAGGACAACAAGACCAAGTTTTCTTCGTGCACGCTATCTGATGGCGCGCTAACGTGGTGGAACACGTTAGCTCAAGCGAAAGGCATTGATGAGGCGTATGCTACGCCATGGGAGGAATTCAAAGCGGCTATGATTGATGAGTATTGTCCGAGAACCGAAATACAAAAGATGGAAATGGAATTCATGCAGTTAAAGGCCGTTGGGAACGACCTTGATAGTTACAATAGGAGATTTTTGGAACTAGCCCTGATGTGTCCGACCATGGTCACCCCGGAATTCAAGCGTATGGAGATATACTTCTGGGGACTCCCTAAGTCCATCAAAGGAAACGTCACATCGTCCAAACCACCGAATGTTCCCGAAGCAATGCGCATGGCACATATCCTCATGAATCAGATTCTCATTGACGAGCCAGAGAAGGCTAAGTTTGAAGCTGGTAGTAGTGAAAAGCGAAAGTGGGATAATAATAACAACAACAACAACAGGGGGAGAACCTATGATCAGACCCCCGCTAAGAGACACAACAACGGTGGAAATCCTAACCCCGGCACAAGCTCCAACCCGAACTACAAAGGTACCCTACTGCAATGCAAGAGGTGTTACAAACACCACACTGGGTATTGTAATGTGGTTTGTGAGAAGTGCTAACGGTCTGGACATATAGGCAAGGATTGCAAGGTCACAACTTTGAATACAAGGGCGAACCCCACCGGGCCGAAGAAGTGCTACGGATGCGGAAAGACGGGTCACTTCAGGAATGAGTGTCCCGACAAGCGAAAAGACGGTGGACCACCGCGAGGTAGAGCTTTTAATGTTAATGCAAGGGATGCACGCGAGAACCCCGACTTGGTGACAGGTATATTCACTATCAACAATCTTTTAGCTCCTGTCCTATTTGATACTGGTGCCGATAGAAGTTATGTATGTAGACATTTTTGTGATAAGATAAATTGGTTGTTAGTCCCTTTAAAAGAAAGTATGCTTGTCTAGGTAGCCAACGGTAAACTTGAAAATGTTGACCAAATTGGCCGAGGGGCTATTATTAATATAGCTGGTGCGAAATTCGAAATTGACTTGATACCTATCAAACTGGGAAGTTTTGACGTGATCTTCGGTATGGATTGGTTGACCAAAGTAAGGGTCGATATTATTTGTGGAGATAAAGCTCTTCGTATACCATAAGGAGAGGGCGAGCCGCTGGTTATTTATGGAGAGAGATGTACCTCGAAGTTGAACCTCATCAGTTGCGTGAAAGCGCAAAAGATCATGAGGAAGGGACGTCTTGCTGTTCTAGCACATGTGAAAACAGTAGAAACTGAGGTGAAGAGTGTGAACGACGTACGGATTGTGAACGAGTTTCCCGATGTCTTTCCAGAGGAGTTACCTGGATTACCACCACCGAGGGCAGTGGAATTTCAGATCGATTTAGTGCCAGGAGCTGCACCTGTAGCTCGCGCACCGTACCGACTTGCACCTTCCGAGATGCAAGAGTTACAAAGCCAACTACAGGAACTCCTAGATCGAGGGTTTATTCAACCAAGTTCTTCACCGTGGGGCGCACCTGTTTTGTTTGTGAAGAAGAAGGATGGATCCTTCCGTATGTGTATCGACTACCGTGAACTCAACAAATTGACAATCAAGAATCGGTATCCACTACCACGAATTGACGATCTTTTCGATCAGCTGCAAGGATCGAGCGTTTACTCTAAGATCGATTTGCGATCCGGTTATCACCAGTTGAGGGTGAAAGAGAGTGACGTGATGAAGACTGCATTTAGGACTCGCTATGGTCATTATGAGTTTCTCGTGATGCCATTCGGATTAACAAATGCACCTGCCGTGTTCATGGACCTCATGAATCATGTCTGCAAGCCGTACTTGGATAAGTTTGTGATCGTCTTCATAGATGATATCCTCATCTACTCTAAGAGCGAAGAAGAGCATGAGCAACACCTCCGATTGGTGCTTGAACTCTTGAGACAAGAGCAACTATACGCCAAATTCTCCAAGTGTGAATTTTGGTTGAAGGAAGTCCAGTTTCTGGGTCATGTTGTGAGCGACCAGGGTATCAAAGTTGATCCCGCCAAGATTGAAGCCATCAGCAAGTGGGAAACCCCCACCACTCCGACTCACATCCGCCAATTTCTAGGTCTCGCCGGCTACTACCGAAGGTTTATAGAAGGATTCTCTCTGATTGCGCGTCCTTTGACCGCGCTGACTCATAAGGGAAAGAAGTTCATTTGGGAAGCCGCACACGAATCAGCATTCCAAACCTTGAAGAAGAAGTTAACCTCCGCACCTATTTTATCACTCCCTGAAGGCAGTGACGACTTTATTGTTTATTGCGATACATCGAAGAATGGATTTGGTTGCGTATTGATGCAAAGATCAAAGGTTATTGCCTATGCATCTCGACAATTGAAGATTCATGAGCGGAACTACACAACTCATGATCTTGAACTTGGAGTCGTTGTCTTTGCACTCAAATTATGGAGACACTATTTGTATGGAACTAAAAGTACTATCTTCACCTATCACAAGAGTCTTCAACACATCTTCGATCAGAAGTAACTGAATATGAGACAGCGTCGATGGATCGAGACGCTTAACGACTACGATTGTGAACTCCGTTATCACCCTGGCAAGGCCAATGTTGTAGCTGACGCTTTGAGTCGAAAGGAGAGGACGGTACCTCTTCGCGTTCGGGCTCTGAACATCACCATCCATTCGAACCTCAACAATCAGATCCGAGTAGCCCAAGATGAGGCTCTCAAGGAGGAGAATATATCTCATGAACATTTGAACATACTTATCTCTCGATTCGAGGTTAGAGATACTGGACTCTGATGTTATGCCGGAAGAATTTGGGTACCTCGTTATGGAGATCTACGGAACCTTATACTTGATGAAGCACACAAATCGAGATATTCGATTCATCCTGGAGCGGGCAAAATGTACCACGACCTTAAAGAACAGTATTGGTGGCCGAATCTTAAGAAAGACGTTGCAACTTATGTTGGTAAGTGTTTAACCTGCTCGAAAGTTAAGGCCGAGCATCAGAGACCTTCTGGTTTACTTCAGCAACCGGAAATATGGAAGTAGGAAAGAATAACAATGGATTTCATCACCAAGCTACCAAAGACGGCAGGCGGATACGATACCATCTGGGTTATCGTTGACCGCCTTACCAAATCTGCACACTTCCTAGCGATGAAGGAAACGGATACGATGGAGAGACTTGCTCAACTATACATCAAAGAGGTTGTATCTCGTCATGGTGTACCTTTATCGATTATCTCAGATCGCGATCCCCGATTTGCCTCTAGATTTTGGCGTTCTTTACAAGAAGCCATGGGAACTCGCCTCGAAATGAGCACAGCTTACCACCCACAGACAGACGGGCAAAGTGAACGGACGATTCAGACCTTGGAAGACATGTTGCGTGCATGTGTCATTGATTTCGGAAAGGCTTGGGAAAGGCATTTGCCACTCCCCAAATTTTCTTACTACAACAGTTATTACTCGAGCATTAATGCTGCACCTTTTGAAGCGTTGTATGGTCGCAAGTGCCGATCTCCTATTTTTTGGGCCGAAGTAGGCGAAAAGAAAATCACCGGACCCGAGGTAGTCTACGAAACCACGGAGAAGATTGCTCAGATCCAAGCTAGACTTAAGACTGCCCGTGATCGCCAAAAGAGTTATGCCGATCTTAAATGTAAGGACTTTGAATTCAACGTTGGTGATCGTGTAATGTTGAAGGTTGCACCTTGGAAGGGTGTGATTCGCTTTGGAAAACGTGGAAAGTTGAACCCACGATACATTGGTCCTTTTGAAATCTTGGAACGTGTTGGACCCGTTGCATACCGTTTAGATCTACCAGTACAATTGAGCTCAGATCATCTTACCTTCCACGTGTCAAACTTGAAGAAGTGTCTTGCTGCACCCGAACTTATCATACCACTGGAAGAACTTACAATTGATGACAAACTCCACTTTGTGGAAGAACCTGTCGAAATTATGGATCGTGAGATCAAAACTTTGAAACGCAACAAGATTCCGATCGTCCGAGTACGATGGAATGCCAAACGAGGACCTGAGTTTACTTGGGAGTGAGAGGATCAAATGATGCGGAAGTATCCTCACCTTTTCCCGACTCCTCCATCTACCTCAGCTTAAAATTTCGGGACGAAATTTTCTTTAACAGGTGGGTAATGTAACGACCCTGGATTCTCCAACATTTATTTATTAATAATTATTATTATTAATACGTGTGATTAAACGAATGTATGTCATTACATTTGCATGTTGCCATGAATGCCCGAACTTGACTTTAATTGCCCGAAACGTCTTTGTGACACCCGGAACTTACCCGAATAATATTTTCAAGTATTATTTACATTCATGATTAATTTTATTAATCATTTTAATTAACTATGGTGATTAGTTAGTTACTTGGGCTTTAATTGGATTTATTTGTTAAATACTTGAACTTGGGCTAGACAAATTTAATGGACTCATGATATTGGACATATAAGCCCACCCTACATCTAAATGGACTACTAGAAGCCCAATGTTATGCTAGTAATTTGTTAAAATAAATCTTGGAATAGCTAGCTTAAACTAATAATAAACACTTAAGCATGCTAGTAAATATTCCCACATGCACTTAGCTTTTCCCATTCCACACAAACACCTTCTCCCCATACATGGAAAATTGCATTTGACCCTCCCCCCTTGGTGTCAAAACCGTCCACTTTGGATGGGTAAAAGGGGAGTTCAATTTTTTTTTTATATATTACTTATTCACTAGTTTACTCTCACTTTTACACACACTTCACCTTGCTACTTCCCTTCTCTCATTTTTCTCTCAACTTGTAAGTAACATGTTCTAGTTTTTCTCTTCTTTTTCTCTCTTAAAAACCGCCACCATCATCATTCTTTTACTAGTTTTTGTTGATGTTTAATTACTTGTTCTTGTTTGTAGATTACTTACTTGTTATTTTAGTTATTACTTACAAGTATTCAAGAATTAAACTCTTTAGTTTATTCTTCATTTTATCTTGTATTATTCAAGAACATGCAAGGATCTAAACTCTCTAGTTTATGGTTCTACAATTAGTGTTTTAAAGATTTAAAGTTCATAAGTTCTAAAAATCATACATGCATTCATGTTAGTAAACTTAAAGTTTACTTTCTAAAGATCAAGACCTAGGCTTGAATCTTTAAAAGTATGAAACTCATGAACTTGTTCCTTGTTTATTTAGTTTATCACTTTCATTCTTGCACTTTAATTACACTTTACTAGTTGATAATCAAAGTTTTGTAACTTATGGTTTCACTAAAGTAAAGATTCAAGTGTTAATACTTATGATTAAACTTAATGACTTTACCTAGACTTGCACTTGGTTTATGATGGTCAAACCATGGTAAAAATGATGTAAACACATCAATGAATTATACACTTGAAGCTATAGGCATCAAGGATGAGAACCATGATGAACATCAAGCACCAAACTCACCGGAACCCATTATTTTCTGCTTTCCTGTTCTCTGCTTACTGTTTTACTGTTTCTGTAACAGACCAGTAGACCTGGGCTGTTGTGATTATGATTTTTAAATAGATCTTTTCGAGTAGATAACTTTTCATATAAGACTCGTCTTAATCCGAGTTACGGTTTAGAGTCTATGGCCCTCCGAACGTCACTATGTCCATTTACTTTTCTGTTTACAGTTTCTGTTTTCTGGTTTCTGTAAAAGACCATTACACCTGGGCTACTGTAAACTTTATTTTCAGATAGCTCAGTTCGTATAGATAATTTTTCATATAAGACTCGTCTTAATCCGAGTTACGGTTTAGGATTTATGGCCCTCCGATCGTCACTATGTCCTTTAACGTTGTGCAGAAATTTCTGATCTACTCGCACTTAGACCGTCGCCACGGTCAAACGAAGACGAGTTTGCTTCTGTAAATTTTATCACACTTAAAGGACTCATATACGGAGCCATGGCCACTGGTCTTACCTTAATTAAGTAAGGGTAGAGGCTGTGGTGACTGATCAAAATCAGCCCTTGTTTTAAACTACTTTCATGAACGAAACTTACTTTACGCCTTTTGTTTGATGATGAATTATGATGAACTTTAAGACCTTATTTACATACTTTTAAACCTATTAAGACGATTTACTGACTTAGTACTATTTGACTTAGGTTGAGGACCTTCGGACCGATTACTTGCACACCTTTCCGAACCGACTTTACGACTACATTATCATTGTGAGTTATAGCATTCCCTTTTTACTTTAACTTATTTTGGGAACAGAGAATACATGCGGATTTTATGTTTTACATACTAGGCACGAGTACTTAAACTTATATATATATGTGGGTTATACAACGGCACAAACATTCCCTTTAGCTCGGTAACGTTTAATCATTGGTTTTTGAACCGTGAACGCGAATCTTAGATATGGATCCATAGGGTTTGACATCTCCACTCGGGCTAGTCGCGCTAGCATTTAACGAGTGATTAATACTTCGTAATCATACTCAATTGCCAAGTGTACTTTCAGGGGGTATAAACGTTAAGTTAGTTACCAAGTGCCCACGGTTAAGCATATACTTTATCATATCGTTTTGAAACGCTCTTTGTAGCACTGAAATCTCGTGGCCTACCTTATATTATTGTTATACTTAAACTATAGCTCACCAACCTTTGTGTTGACGTTTTAAGCATGTTTTTCTCAGGTGCTTGAGGTTAGCTTCCGCTGTGTACTAGTCGTGCTGTAGACACTCGCTGCTTAGAGTTGTCATCGCATGAACTACTTCACCTTGCATTCCAACTTTAGTACTTTTGAATTATGACTTGTAACGACCATTGTGGTCACATACACTTATTATTTGCTTCCACTTAGTGAAGCATGCTTTTGAATTGTAAAACATTTGATGTCGGATATGACATCACCTTTTTATCGTGAATGCAACTTATTTTATTACAGCATATAGTACTTAACCTTGTAATGATCCTGTTGTTGATGATTCGTACACGATGGTTTTGTACGGGGCATCACAATCTTGGGCCTTTTTCAAATGAGTCCGAATCATATCAATCTTGCTATTCGTCTCTAAAACCAAATCGGTACTCCCGATTTCTCTTTGTCCCACTTCACCCCAACAAATCAGGGTTCAACACCTTCGCCCATAGAGCATCTCATAAGGTGGCATCCCAATACTAGTATGATAACTATTATTGTACGAGAATTCCACCAAAGGCAAGTGCTTATCCCAACTACCACCGAAATCAATAATGCACGCCCGTAACATATCCTCCAAAGTTTGATTCGTACGTTCGGTTTGACCGTCCATTTGAGGATGGTACGCCGTGCTCAATTTCAATTGTGTACGCATATCTTCATGAAGCTTTTCCCAAAATCGAGATGTAAAACGGGTATCTCGATCCGAAATAATAGATATAGGAACCCCGTGTCTTGATATCACTTCCTTGATGAACAACTTTGCCAAGGTCTCCGACGATATCGCTTCCCGAATGGGAAGAAACAAGGCACTTTTCGTCAATCGATCAATTATCACCCAAATCGAATCAAATTGGGTTCTCGCCGTTTTAGGTAACTTTGTGATAAAATCCATGGTAATGTGCTCCCATTTCCACTTCGGCATTTTTAACGGTTGTAACTTACCATACGGCTTTTGGTGTTCGGCTTTAACTTGCAAACACGTGACACATTGCTCAACATACTTAACGACATCGCGTTTCATGCCCGGCCACCAATACTCCTTCCTCAAATCAAGATACATTTTCGTCGCGCCCGGGTGAATGGAATACTTTGACTTATGTGCTTCGTCAAGTAGCACTCGCCGACAATCACCCATTTTAGGCAACCACACTCGTCCTTGAAAGGATAACAAACCGTGCGGACCTAAGGTTATAGACTCTGTTTATCCCACGATTCGTTCCTCATGCTTATTGTTAACAAAAGCTTTAATTTGAGTCTCGCCAAGCTTTACAAGAAATTCGTTGGTAATAATCATGCGTAACGATCTTACTCGTATCGTTGGATGTTAACTCTTCGACTTAACGCATCCGCGACCACATTCGCCTTGCCCGGATGATAAATTATTTCACAATCATAATCTTTTATCACATCCATCCATCTACGTTGACGATAGTTCAAATCTCTTTAATCAAAAAGGTGTTTTAAGCTCTTGTGATCCGAATAAATCGTACACTTGACACCATACAAGTAATGGCGCCAAATTTTCAACGCATGAACAACTGCCGCCAACTCAAGATCATGAGTCGGATATCTCGTTTCGTGTTCCTTTAATTGTCGAGAGGCATAAGCGATTACTTTACCCCTTTGCATTAGAACACACCCGAGCCCATTTAAAGATGCATCACAATAAACCGTCATGTCTTCTACCCCTTCCGGTAACACTAACACCGGAGCTTGAAATAACTTCTCTTTCAACAATTGAAAAGCAATTTCTTGCTCGTTCTCCCAATTAAACCTCGCGTTCTTTCTCGTCAATTTCGTCAATGGAGAAGCGATCTTAGAAAAGTCTTGGATAAACCGACGATAGTAACTGGCCAATCCGAGAAAACTTCGAATTTTTGTAGGCGTAGTCGATCGTCCCCAACTCTTCACCGTCTCTATCTTCCCCGGATCTACTTGAATACCATCTTTGTTCACAATGTGGCCAAGGAATTGAACTTCCCTTAGCCAAAATTCACATTTGGAGAATTTAGCATATAACTTCTCTTTCCGTAACATCTTTAACACACCCCGCAAATGATGTTCATGTTCCTTCATACTCTTCGAATAGACAAGTATGTCCTCAATGAACACAATTACCGAATTGTCCAACATAAGTTGGCACACTCGGTTCATAAGATCCATGAATGCTGCCGGTGCATTCGTAAGACCAAAAGGCATTACTACGAATTCAAAATGCCCATAACGAGTTCGAAAAGCCGTTTTCTCAATATCTTCCCCGCGGACCCACATTTGGTGATAGCCGGACCGTAGGTCAATCTTAGAGAAATACGTTGCACCTTGGAGTTGATCAAACAAATCATCAATCTGAGGCAATGGATAACGATTCTTTATCGTCACTTTGTTCAACTCCCGATAACCGACGCACATCCGCATACTACCATCCTTCTTCTTTACGAAAAAAACAGGAGCGCCCCATGGCGAAGCACTCGGTCGAATAAAACCCTTTTCAAGTAACTCTTAGGTTTGATTTAAAAACTCTTGCATTTCCGTCGGCGCTAAACGATAAGGAGTTTTAGCAATTGGGGTAGCCCCCAGAACCAACTCAATGCGAAATTCAACTTGTATTTCCGCCGGAACACCCGGTAACTCATCTGAAAAAACGTTTTCAAATTCATTAACCACCGGAATTTCACGAATGGATGGTGGTTCATCATGAGTATCTACAACATGGGCAAGAAAAGCCATGCCACCACTAACAAGGAAACGACGTGCCCGTGTAAAAGTGCATATCGGCACAAGTCTTCTTCGCTTATCACCATGAATAATTAACTCTCCTCCACTAGGGGTCTTCACACGAATAGATTTTTCATGGCATGCAATATCGGCTCTATAACGATCGAGCCAATCCATACCAACGACAACATCAAAATCACCCAAAGTCATCGGTATGAGATCAATTTTAAAGTTTTCGGCACCAAACACAATATTACAATTTTTACACACATCAACCACTAGCACCGTCTTGCCATCCGCTATTTCGACTTCTACCGGATGACTTAACTTAGCTAGCGGTTTATTTAGCCTAGGCACAAATCTTGGAGACACAAACGACAAATTTGCACCACCATCAAAAAGTATCCTCGCCGAATTAGAATTAACCATGAAAGTACCTGAGACAACCTCATTGGATTGCTTGGCTTCTTTATTCGTCATCAAATAGTTGTGACCCCTAGCCGTACCCGCCGCCTTCTCCAACCTCTTAACATTATCATTGCGCAAGTCCAGAAATTTTGGCCTCTTGTGCCCTTCTTTAGCACAATTAAAACAAGTGATTTTGCTTGCGGAGGATAGACTCGGACATTCACGAGCCATGTGACCCTTTTGTCCACAATTGTAGCACGAATAAGAAAAGTCCCCGGAAGCACCCTTCTTCCCACTACTAACATTACCGGAACCCTTCTTGTTCTTTTTGTTTGAAAAGTTCGAATGGTTCGAACCTTCACTCTTTCTCTTGCCAAAAGTGAAGCCACTCTTCCTCAACACGAGCGCCTCAAAGCCTTTGGCCATATCAAACAACTCATCAAAAGTCTTTACCACCGTTACGCTAATCTTCTCTTGATAGTTGTCATTTAAAATTCAATAGAAGTCTTCCTTCAACATCTTATCGTTCCCGACATACTCCGGGCAAAATTGGGTCTTGGACAAAAACACGAATTTGAGAGTGTTCAAATCCATTGCCTCAAGGAATGTAACTCGTCCTTAAGCCTAGTAAGATCGGCCGAAGTTCGGTATTCTTTGAAAAATTCGGACTTGAATTCATCCCACGTGAATTCCATGCATTGCTCTTCACCATAAACTTGGAGCTTTGCGTCCCACCACAACTTGGCATCGCCCCTCAACATATTACACCAGTACCTTGTCTTCTTATTGAGAGGACATTCACAAGTATGGAAGGCCCCCTTCATATAGGAGATCCAACGGGCACTCTTGAGAGGGTCTCGTTCACCTTCAAAGGTGGTAGGTTGAGAATCCTTGAAATTCTTATAGAAAAAGTCCCGTCTTCCCACATTATCTTCATGAAGAACGGCCTTAACTTGCTCCTTTACTACATTGACTAGTTGCTCGTCAATCATATCTAGAAACATCTTCTTAACATCTTCGAGAAACTCCGCCTTTTGACGTTTAAAGATGGCTTCAACTTTGGCTGTAAACTCGGAGTCCTCGCTCGTACCCCCATTATCATGTTCGGGTCCATTTCTCGTCTTCATTCTATAAAACGGAAAAGATTAAGCAACGAAACAAAAAGACTTAACACATACGTACATACATATACACCACACTATCCCATCTTGCTCAACAATCGTCGTACATCGCTTGTTTGACACGATTTGAACCCGTAACAATGGTAGCTGATCATTGTTACGTGAACACGTTGCATTAACTTGCTAGTACAATGTCTATCTCGCTTGATGATTGCTAATCACAACACAAAACAATTAGCGCAAGGTTAGTTTACATAAACCTAAGCACTAATCAACTCCCGGTCCGACCCGTCTCCTACAAGTCCCGCATTAAACGCATACACATTAGAGTCTAAGTCTAGGCACCTATCTCAAGTCGCCTAAATCCCTTAGACCATGCTCTGATACCACTTGTAACAACCCGACCTCATTATACCAAAAACACACCAATTTTTTTTCTTCTGGACTAGTACATCTGGACGGCGTCCAGCTTCCTGGACGGCGTCCAGTACTGAAGACTTGGACGGCGTCCAAATAATTGGGACGACGTCCCAATGAACTGTCAGGTTCTGATCTCGAGTTCCAAATTACACGAGCAGAAATCCCGCTTCGCGATACTTTTAAACGAAAACCTTTTCACAACCTGTTATAATAAGTAAAACTAAGAGATTTTCATCGTCAAAACGAGTTTTACAACACCGGGCTCACAATGTCCCGTTTTACGAAATTCGTTCAAAATACAAGTTTCGACCATCGTAGTTTAAGTTCCAAACGACACCTAGAGCACGGTGTTTGGGGTTAAACTACCCAATCTCAGTCATACAACTTTAGCTAAACACCCAAAAGCATCCCCTATCAAAACAAGCGGGAGACCACTAATCTAACTGAATACCCTTGCTTTTGTCCACGCCGGAGCCTAAAAAGGTAAACAACGAGAGGGTAAGCTAACGCTTAGTGAATGCAATAATTATACATATACATATATAATATACCTACTTGCAATCACTTACTCACATATCGCATACATGCTAGCAACACAATTAGCTTATAATCTCAATACAAAGCTATTAACCTCCAATACCGCAAGCTAGCACAACAATGTCATATGTATATATAATCCGAACAATATAATACGCTACACTACAACACAATAACCATATTTAACCATTCGTACAAGGAATGGTACTCGAATTTTCCATCGGTGTTCATTACAACTATTAGAGTACTTAACACGTCGTACGCTAATCCCACGGGTGGCATCTTAACACGTCGATGCTTCACCCCGGGTGGCGTCTTAACACATCGACACTTCACCCTTGATAGTTCTTGGAGTGGCATCTTAACACATCGATACTTCACTCCGAGTGGTGTCTTAACACGTCGACACTTCACTCTTCATATTGCTTGAGGTGGCATCTTAACAAGTCGATACTTCACCCCGGATGGCGTCTTAACACGTCGACACTTCATCCTTTACTTTCTTGGAGTGGCATCTTAGCACATCGATACTTCACTCTGGGTGGCGTCTTAACACATCGACACTTCACCCCGGGTGGCGTCTTAACACATCGACACTTCACCCGTCATATTACTTTGAGTGGCATCTTAGCACATCGACACTTCACTCGTCATGTGAACGTGGTGTCTTAGCACATCGACACTTCACATCTCACGCTACACAAATAAATACATTATATATCTACGCATATAATTATTCCACTCACCTTAGAGCCTTTTGTGAAAGATAACCGAGCTTGCAACTTCAATGTAACGAACCTATTACATTTAGTACATAATCAATCACAACTCAAGTTGGTCAACCAACTCATTCAAAATTCTAGAGTCTTTTTTGAAGTAACCTGTCCTAATCCATCTGGACGAATACATTACATTTGGTTACATCGCGAGGTACTTGACCTCTATATGATACTTTTTACAAACATTGCATTCGTTTTTAAAAGACAAACTTTCTTTACATTGTAAGTTGATGGCATGCATACCATTTCATAATATATCCCAACTATAATTGACTTAATAATAATCTTGATGAACTCGATGACTCGAATGCAACGTCTTTTGAAATATGTCATGAATGACTCCAAGTAATATCTCTAAAATGAGCAAATGCACAGCGGAAGATTTCTTTCATACCTGAGAATAAACATGCTTTCAAGTGTCAACCAAAAGGTTGGTGAGTTCATTAGTTTATCATAATCGATCATTTTCATCATTTTAATAGACCACAAGATTTCATATATTGTCACGCGTAACTCGCGAATTAAAATTCATTCATATGGATTGAACACCTGGTAACCGACCTTAACAGGATGCATATAGAATATCCCCATCATTCCAGGACTCACATCGGACATGATAAATCAAAGTACTAAAGCAGTTCAAATTCTCTGACTGG
This sequence comes from Rutidosis leptorrhynchoides, assembly GCF_046630445.1. Lineage (NCBI taxonomy): Eukaryota > Viridiplantae > Streptophyta > Magnoliopsida > Asterales > Asteraceae > Rutidosis > Rutidosis leptorrhynchoides. Next base: position 109,968,988 of record NC_092336.1, read on the forward strand.
GGCTTGTTAGTGCCCATAGATCTATCTTTAGGATTCGCGTCAATTGGTGGCAATTATAATAAACACCAATTCTTAGGCTACCAAGCTAAAAAGGGGCATATTCGATTCGAAAATCCAACCATAGAATGTAGTTTCGATTACTTGTGTCTATTCCGTAAAACATTTATAAAAGTGCATGTATTCTCAGTCCCAAAAATATATATTGCAAAAGCATTTAAAAAGGGAGTAATGAAACTCACTATACTGTATTTTGTAGTAAAAATACATATGATGACATTGAACAACGCAGGGTTGGCCTCGGATTCACGAACCTATATCATTCGTATATATATTAAAACATATAATCATAGAATCACATAATTCCATTTATATAATATTTATATATTAGTAGTTTTATAGAATTTTATAATAAATTCCATTTAAAAATGTATGTTTATATTATATCTTAAATTATATATATATATATATATATTTAGAATGATAAATACCTATACATTTAGTTATATTAATATATCTATATATATTCATATATATATATATATATATATATATATATATATATATGACTAGTATTATATATAAAAAAATCATTAGTTTGTTATATGTAAATATTTATATAAGTATTGTTAATAATTTTTGTTATATATTTGTATGAAATATTAATATAATCCGAGTATATGTGATAAGTGTACTAAATATCTATTTGTTAAAATGATAGTTTTGATAATAATGATTTATTAAAAATAATAATAATAACTTCATTATTAATGATTTTACTAATAACAAAAATGATAATAATATTTTTTAATAACAATGATACTAATAATGTTATTAATATTACTAATAATAATAGCAATCATAATAATACTAAAATGATAAGATTACTGTGACGACCTGGGAATTTTCGACCAAATTTAAACTTAATCTTTATATGGTTTCGATACGATAAGCAAAGTCTGTAATGTTGAAGTCTCAAAAACCTTGAATTTTGTTCATGTATTCATTTAACCTTTGATCATATCTAACGATTCATGAACAGTTGTTTATAAATAAATATGTACATATACATAATGTAGTATATATAAAAATTTGAAATTATAAAATATAATTTAAACATTTAAAACTAAATACGTAAGATAAGATATAAAATAATTAAGTTGTGCTTAAAATGAATTTATATTAAATTTATGATTTCTATAGATAATTACTACTATATGTACTTTATAGTATAGATAAAATTTATAAACAAGAAATGTTCAATAAAAGTTAACATATAATATAAGTAATGATACATATATATAATACATGTATAAATATAGTTGTTATAATAATATTATTATTACTTCCAATATTAATATCAATATTAGTGTTAATAATATTACTTAAATATATAATCTAAAGATATGAATTTGATATATATATATATATATATATATATATATATATATATATATATATATATATATATATATATATATATATATATATATATATATATATAGATTAAATTAATATAGTATCATTACTGTTAATATTATAATTATTGATAATAGTAGTAATATTAGTATTATTGTTATTTACAATATTATTGTGATGCATTTTATAGTAATTGATATCATTATCATTAGTAATATTATTATTACTATTATATTATTAAAGATTTGTAGTATCATTTTTACAATATGAAGAGTATTATTATATTAGTTATATTTATTAATAAGGAAAAAATTAAAAAAAAAGAAAAAGAAAATATATTTATTAAATATAGGAGGTATATAAACATGAAAATAAATGCAGATATATTAGGAAAACAGTATTAATATTATTATTTAGTAATATTACAGCCTATTATTATAAATGTATTATTATTTATAAATTAATAATATTATATATAAATTAATTAATAATATAAAATTAGAAAAGGGATTCATTCAGTTTCAAGTTCCAATCAATATGTAAACATTTTTGTTTCTTGTCTGATAAACGATACCAATCGAATACTGATCGCAAGATTAAGACAAATTCTGTTACAGGTCTTCTTCTACTTTTAATTATTTTTTTTGTACTGGATCGAATATTATCAATAACAACCCATTCTCATCTGCCATTTGATTAACTCCTTGGTTTTCTCCACCCTTCTATTTTATATTTAACCTACCATCTTCCATATCATTTTCAAAGAACGCCACCCCAAATGCACCGTGAACCTCTATTGCAACAACTACTTTTGCCGTTTCCAATTCTGTTAATCAAAGACTGTTGTACAGTTATATTTCAACTCAAACCCATCATCAACCTCACAAGCTACCATTATGTTACTACCTTCCTCGAAACCCAGTTCAATATAAACATTTCTCTCTTCTTTCTCTCTCTCAACCTCTCTCTCTCCACCTCCTTCTTCGATAAAACAACCACCTTCTTCGGATTACTTTAATATTGCTGCAGCCACTTCTTCGTTGCAACTAATGATCACTTTTGGTTTTGCAACTGAGACACCAACGCAAACCATTACAAACCGCTGCTATTATTGATTTTCTATTTTAAGAACGGTCAAAGAGAAGATGAAAGAAAGTTTATAGAATAATTTATGAGAAGAAAGGGAAAAGATAAATAAAACCTAATGGCTGCTAGATTATTTGTTTTTCTATTGAGCTGGTCGACAAAATGAATAAGATAAGTCCCACTTCCATAATTCTAATGGTGCAACTTGTGTCCTCACTATAACTATCGGTATTATAAGCTGTACACATTCTTTCTTTATTGGTGGCCAACAACAAGGATCCATTAAGGACGTTTTGTTTTTGTTGTTTCTTTTTATAATTAAGTGAAGATGATTAAGGAAGGAAAGCGATAGATAATGATGATGGGGGATAAGTGATAGTGAATGGATGATGATTTTTAATCCAATATTCTGTTACATTAATATACAAACCGAACACCCTAGTTGATTAATGTTAAGGGACTAGCTTGATGGATTCGTTAAACAAAGGAGTGGATTATTAAGATGACTCCTTTAAACCCAAATTAGACTACTTCAACATACCAAACCCACTCGCCATATTTGCTACTGCTAACCGTTGTTTTCTGTTAAAACCACATCGCAAACCATCCGCCACTTTCAAGATCTCAAACACGACCACTTGTTCCCACTTTATTTCTGTTGTATGCAGATGAGTATTTTTCCTTCCAAACGTTGCAGTGATATAGATATATAGATAATGTTGAAAGCATATTAAAGGCAAGGTGAATGTTTATTCTCTTATGGCAGATAAACTCCACCTAATCCACTCGATTTCTTTTAGTTAAATGTACATGTTCGGTGCATTAATTTAATAATGGGGAGCCAAGTTTCTAACAAATATGATTATGAATCATGGAATCATGACGTGGCCATGTTGGGTTGATTAATTTGTTTCTGTCCTTTGCCTGTTGAGATGTACCAGCACCAAACCCACCCCTTTGCTTGTGTATAGGGCCACATAATTTAGTTTCTGAATTGGGCCGTGGTTACTTATGTTTTTTTTTTAAATTGGGCCGAAGCAATTTTAAATAAATGGTGAAGACAATGGTGAGGTTTAGATGATTGGATTTATGATTATAATGGCGATTGGAATGATGAAAAAGATGGCGAGTTCGCGATGATGATGAGGTATTAAGATGATCATGAGATGATTGAAACTAGGATCGAATTGTTATATAATGATTAAGTTTAGATGGATATTAAGATGGTGATAACAATAAAAATAATTAGGATGAGGGTTATGAACGAGATGATGATGGTGATATACGAATTGTGTTGATTAAAATGATTAAAAGGTTGTGTATGATGATGAACGGATTCCGTTATGATTATGATCACTTTGATGATGGTTATGATTCGTTAATGATATGTTAAATAACAATAATAATAAATATGGTTAAGGATGTATCGGGTTAGCGGGACGTCGCGGGTTCAAACCCGGACTTGAGCATTCTTTTTTTAAGGACTACTTCTAAGAGGTAGTATTACTATTACTATTATCATTATTACTTTTATTATTATTATTATTGATATTATTATTATCACATCATTATAATTATTTAAGATACGTATTAGTATTATCATCACTATTAAAAATTATCATTTTTATTATTACTAGAATCATTATTATTATTAATAGTATTATTTTTATATAACAAATAAATATTATATACTTATATTAATATTACATAAAATTATATTAAACATATTAACATCAATTATATAAAAATTACATATAACAAATTATTGATTTTTGATATAAATAAAGTACATATATTTATATAACTACAACACTTAATATATATATAAATATTACATGGAAGGAATTATGTGATTATATGTGTTAATATATATACTTGATATAGGTTCGTGAATCCGAGGTCAACTCTGCATTGTTCAGTTGTTCAATATTGTCATGTATATTTTTACTACAAAATACAGTATTGTGAGTTTCATTTGCCTTTTTACCCTTTATATTTTTGGGCTGAGAATACATGAGAAATTTTTATAAATATTTTACGAAATAGACACAAGTAATCGAAACTACATTATATGGTTGAATGATCGAAGCCGAATATGCCCCTTTTTGCTTGGTAGCCTAAGAATTAGGGAACATCACTAATTTTGAGAATTAGTGCACGCCTAATTGACACGAATCCTAAAGATAGATCTATTGGGCCTAACGAACCCCATCCAAAGTACCAGATGCTTTAGTACTTCGATGTTGTTATATCATGTCCGAAGGATTTCCCGGAATGATAGGGGATATTCTTATATGCATCTTGTTAATGTCGGTTACCAGGTGTTCAATCCATATGAATGATATTTTTGTCTCTATGCATGGGACGTATATTTATGAGAACTGAAAATGAAAATCTTGTGGTCTATTAAAATGATAGAAATGATTATTTATGTTAAACTAATGAACTCACCAACCTTTTGGTTGACACTTTAAAGCATGTTTATTCTCAGGTATGAAAGAAATCTTTCGCTGTGCATTTGCTCATTTTAAAGATATTACTTGGAGTCATTCATGACATATTTTAAAAGACGTTGCATTCGAGTCGTTGAGTTCATCAAGATTATTATTAAGTCAATTATAGTTGGATATATTATGAAATGGTATGCATGCTATCAACTTTCGATGTAATGAAAGTTTGTCTTTTTAAAACGAATGCAATGTTTGTAAAAGGTATCATATAGGGATCAAGTACCTCGCGATGTAACCAAATGTAATGTATTCGTCCAGATGGATTAGGAAGGGTCCTTTCAGTTGGTATCAGAGCGGTGGTCTTAGCGAACCAGGTCTGCATTAGTGTGTCTAACTGATAAGTCGTTAGGATGCATTAGTGAGTCTGGACTTCGACCGTGTTTGCATGTCAAATGTTTTGCTTAACATTTCGTGTCGAAAATTACCTGCTTATCATTCTTAGGGAATCACTTGCTTATCATTCTTAATCTAGACATATCTTACTGCCTGGATTGCATGAATAGTGTACAGACAAAAATTCATATCTTAGCGTATCTGTTACTGTAAACTTTGCTGACATATTCCGTAGATTCCTCCGTAACTTATGGGATTTTAGTATTATATATGCATATATAAATTATGTATTGCGAGGTACTAATCTACATTCTATAATCTAATTCTTATCGAAAATCCTTCATCTGATCGTATGAGATGAATCCCTCAACCAGTTCGAGTCCCTCAGATTTCGATAGCTATTCCGATAGTTATTCCGACAGCTATTCCGACATGGATGTTCACCTAACCTCCAAAAGCAGCATCACCAGAATGAATCAACCAATTCATCTGATGGTTCGTAGTCGACTTAATCAATGGAGACGAGAAGAAGGCGATCCTTTCCACCAACCGAATTCACCACTTGACGGAGAACCCGAAGCACTTACTGGCGAACCAGTCCGAAACATCATTTTCTCCCTCATTTCCCGAATACCTCGCCACGATTATATTCTATCTAAAATTCTAAACCTTATTCATTCGCTCGTTCCAACCAACAATCATCCCGGAATAATAGAAGAAGTCAACGGACTTCGCGCTCGAGAAATAAATTTGGAGAATATGGTGCAAAATTTACCAGATTCAGCAACATCACCGGCACCAACAGTACCATCAGTAACAGCACCAGTATCATCAACAATCCATGTCTCAACATCTCATTCTGTACCTCGAGCATAATCATTGTTCTACATGACGTTCTACATTATTTATCTTCGTTCGACATGGCAATTATGTAATCTCTAATATTTTAGAGATTATATATTCTTGTTCTAACGGTAAATCAAATGAGTTTAATATCATATTAACTCATTAAATCTATGATTATATCCGAAGAAAATATATATGTAAGTATATTTTCATAAAGATTGTAATTAAAAATTCTTTTTACAAACTGTTAATGGTGAAAATATTTTAACGGGTAGGTAATACCCGAGGAATATTTAGATTTCACATTAATAAGTTACACTGTACATTCTTCGAAGCTGATTCAACAGTCGTTTACTATCCTACTTACATCCACTGATGTACGTATCCGTTCACCGCAGAATAACCATATTTATTCAATTTCATATTTGGATTTTGACCTATAAGAATCCAACAAGTTGCATAATGAAGAAAACATTGGACAAAATAAAATTTGTTAGAAACAAACAAATTAATTATGAGAAATTTTGTTGAGAATTCACACTAACTATTCCTAGCTAACTGTTAATTCCGTATTACATTTTAATTATTGCAATTTACTTATCGCAATTTAAATTCTCGCAATTTTATTTATTGTCATTTAATTTCTGTTATTTATTTTACGCACTTTAAATATCGAGACACGTATACAAGGGTTTGACATATCATATCGACGCATATATATATATTATTTGGAATAACCATAGACACTCTATATGCTGTAATGCTCGAGTTCGCTATACAGGGTTGAGGTTAATTCTACAATAATATATATACTTTGAGTTGTGATCGAGTTTGAGACATGTACACGGGTCACGATACGTATTAATTAATTCGAATATTATATATCTAACTATATATGAATTATGGAATTACTAACTGTGAACTACCAACATTGGACAATTAAAATGAATTAAAATATTGATTATAACATATGAAACTAAACAATTCTTCAAGTTTGCCACTTGATCTCATCTTAAACCTCATTTGTATCTTGACGACTACAATCTGCATTCAAACCTTTCATGATTCTTGAAAACACCTCAATCGAAAGGATGAACCAACCGCACTTTACCTACGGAAGAAAAGATTGATACATATAGTATTACACCTGAAAAACTCTCAGAACCTGAGTAAACGTTAACCTGTATCTGTGCTAGCTGCTTTGGCATTGTTATTACCGAAAATAACTTTGCAATCTCTTTCCAAATTAGCAAATTTTGTCACAGCTCCAGCAAGTCAACTTCGACTTTCATTCGGATTAGCCTTATTATAGCCTTGATATTTAAGTCTGCCTTTCGTCATCGTTGTCGGGGAACCTTTTATATTCCACCACATTAACAGTAAACTTACCAGCAACTTCATTACTCATTGGCTTAAGTCTTTTCGGAAAACCATTATATTTATTCATTAAAACCCTATCATATACTCATCCGCATCTTGTAACAAGAATTGTCATATCAATTACTGGGAATTAGCAATCAGTATTTTGAAATCTAGCAACATGTCTACATCAACAGTTATATGTATACATATAACATTTATCTCTTAAAATTATGATATTCCATTCTGAAATTCTGAAAAGCACCCAGTTTGCGAATCGATACTTCAACTTTTGAAAAAGCTGATGAAGCAGTGAAAACTGAAGATTGCCTTAACAGTCAAAAGTTTGATGATAAAGAATGAAGTGTTGAAAAAGCTCAAACATTTAGATACTGAAAAATGAATTGAGCAAACCATGAAGGAGACTCTGAACAAATCACAAAGACTAAACCTGCCTTTAAAAAATTCAAATGATCCAGTATCTTCTAAGGTTATTAATGAATACCTTACTCCTGTCTCTAAACCTTTACGGACAAATCTTCTTCATCATCTATCGATATTAGAAATTCTAAGATATCATCGTATCTCTCATTATAAATATCCTCGATATTTCTGAAGATATTTTCATAACTATTCTTATTTGAAATCATTTACCTTTTCGCGATATCAGTGCTACATAAGAAAGGAAACTATTGTAGTTTCTAAATTCTGAAAAATTCGAACTCAAAATATGAATGTTTTTGAAGTAATGTTGGGAACTGAAGCATGAGTTAGTATAATATAATGACACTTGATCATCGTGATTATATTACAGTAAGTCATGCTCAGCTTCTAATGAAACGTGATTATTCACAGATTATAACGTCATCATGTGCCATTTTACACGACTCTTACATTCTACCTCATCTCCAAACATCTTAAGAACATATCCTCTTAATAGTTCTATCTTTTCTCTTGAATTATGGTAATTTAACCAATTCAGATCGTGCTATTACAATCTCTCTCTTAGAACATTAGCCATGTTAACTCGAAACTTCATACCTATAAATTCTGGACCGTTATTAGTTTGACTTAAGGTCGGGAAGAGAAAACAAAAGTATGGAATTCCAAAATATAAAGGAAATGAAGAGGGTGAATTTATAGTGAAATATCAGACAGAGTAATCGAGGCAGATCACCGTATCTAATTATAGAAATCTTAATTTCCTTATTCCTCGAAGAATCAAATCTTATATAGATTATGAAGATTTTCTTTAAATCCCTCGAATTTCAGAAATCAACCGTGACTGCGTCACCGGTTAAGACGAACATGTAAAATTTCATTTCACTCTTTAGTGATAGCTTCACTCGTACTCTTCGAAAAATCGAATTGTTTTATCCATATTACTCAATGATGATAAAACTCTACTTATCAACTCATATTCGTTATGAAAACATTTTTATTGTTAGCCATGACCACCTCACTCAAATTTCGGGACGAAATTTCTTTAACGGGTAGGTACTGTGACGACCCGGGAATTTTTGACAAAATTTAAACTTAATCTTTATATGGTTTCAATACGATAAGCAAAGTCTGTAATGTTGAAGTCTCAAAAACCTTAAATTTTGTTCATGTATTCATTTAACCTTTGATCATATCTAACGATTCACGAACAGTTGTTTGTAAATAAATATGTACATATACATAATGTAGTATATATAAAAATTTGAAATTATAAAATATAATTTAAACATTTAAAACTAAATACGTAAGATAAGATATAAAATAATTAAGTTGTGCTTAAAATGAATTTATATTAAATTTATGATTTCTATAGATAATTACTACTATATGTACTTTATAGTATAGATAAAATTTATAAACAAGAAATGTTCAATAAAAGTTAACATATAATATAAGTAATGATACATATATATAATACATGTATAAATATAGTTATTATAATAATATTGTTATTACTTCCAATATTAATATCAATATTAGTGTTAATAATATTACTTAAATATATAATCTAAAGATATGAATTTGATATATATATATATATAGATTAAATTAATATAGTATCATTACTGTTAATATTATAATTATTGATAATATTAGTAATATTAGTATTATTGTTATTTACAATATTATTGTGATGCATTTTATAGTAATTGATATCATTATCATTAGCAATATTATTATTACTATTATATTATTAAAGATTTGTATTATCATTTTTACAATATAAAGAGTATTATTATATTAGTTATATTTATTAATAAGAAAAAAATTTAAAAAAAAAAGAAAAAGAAAATATATTTATTAAATATAGGAGGTATATAAACATGAAAATAAATGCAGATATATTAGGAAAACAGTATTAATATTATCATTTAGTAATATTACAGCCTATTATTATAAATGTATTATTATTTATAAATTAATAATATTATATATAAATTAATTAATAATATAAAATTAGAAAAGGGATTCATTCAGTTTCAAGTTCCAATCAATATGTAAACATTTTTGTTTCTTGTCTGATAAACGATACCAATTGAATACTGATCGCAAGATTAAGACAAATTCTGTTACAGGTCTTCTTCTACTTTTAATTATTATTTTTTGTACTGTAACGAATATTATCAATAACAACCGATTCTCATCTGCCATTTAATTAACTCCTTGGTTTTCTCCACCCTTCTAATTTATATTTAACCTACCATCTTCCATATCATTTTCAAAGAACGCCACCCAAAATGCACCGTGAACCTCTATTGCAACAACTACTTTTGCCATTTCCAATTTTGTTAATCGAAGACTGTTGTACAGTTATATTTCAACTCAAACCCATCATCAACCTCACAAACTACCACTATGTTACCACCTTCCTCGAAACCCAGTTCAATATAAACATTTCTCTCTTCCTTCTCTCTCTCAACCTCTCTCTCTCCACCTCCTTCTTCGATAAAACAACCACCTTCTTCGAATTACTTTAATATTGCTGCAGCCACTTCTTCGTTGCAACTAATGATCACTTTCGATTTTGCAACTGAGACACCAACGTAAACCATTACAAACCGCTGCTATTATTGATTTTCTATTTTAAGAACGGTCAAAGAGAAGATGAAAGAAAGTTTATAGAATAATTTATGAGAAGAAAGGGAAAAGATAAATAAAACCTAATGGCTGCTAGATTATTTGTTTTTCTATTGAGCTGGTCGACAAAATGAATAAGATAAGTCCCACTTCCATAATTCTAATGGTGCAACTTGTATCCTCACTATAACTATCAGTATTATAAGCTGTACACATTCTTTCTTTATTGGTGGCCAACAACAAGGATCCATTAAGGACGTTTTGTTTTTGTTGTTTATTTTTATAATTAAGTGAAGATGATTAAGGAGGGAAAGTGATAGATAATGATGATGGGGGATAAGTGATAGTGAATGGATGATGATTTTTAATCCAATATTCTGTTACATTAATATACAAACAGAACACCCTAGTTGATTAATGTTAAGGGACTAGCTTGATGGATTCGTTAAACAAAGGAGTGGATTATTAAGATGACTCCTTTAAACCCTAATTAGACTACTTCAACATACCAAACCCACTCGCCATATTTTCTACTGCTAACCGTTGTTTTCTGTTAAAATCACATCGCAAACCCTCCGCCACTTTCAAGATCTCAAACACGACCACTTGTTCCCACTTTATTTCTGTCGTATGCAGATGAGTATTTTTCCTTCCAAACGTTGCAGTGATATAGATATATAGATAATGTTGAAAGCATATTAAAGGCAATGTGAATGTTTATTCTCTTGTGGCAGACAAACTCCACCTAATCCACTCGATTTCTTTTGGTTAAATGTACATGTTCGGTGCATTAATTTAATAATGGGGAGCCACGTTTCTAACAAATATGATTATGAATCATGGAATCATCACGTGGCCATGTTGGGTTGATTAATTTGTTTCTGTCCTTTGCCTGTCGAGATGTACCAGCACCAAACCCACCCCTTTGCTTGTGTATCGGGCCACATAATTCAGTTTCTGAATTGGGCCGTGGTTACTTATGTTTTTTTTAAATTGGGTCGAAGCAATTTTAAATAAATGAGGATGATATGATGCGAAGATGATGGTGAGGTTTAGATGATTGGAGTTATGATTGTAATGGCGATTGGAATGATGAAAGAGATGGCGAGTTCTCAATGATGATGAGGTATTAAGATGATCATGAGATGATCGAAACTAGGATCGAATTGTTATATAATGATTAAGTTTAGATGGATATTAAGATGGTGATAACAATAAAAATAATTAGGATGAGGGTTATGAATGAGATGATGATGGTGATATACGAATTGTGTTGATTAAAATGATTAAAAGGTTGTGTATGATGATGAACGGATTCCGGTATGATTATGATCACTTTGATGATGGTTATGATTCATTAATGATATGTTAAATAACGATAATAATAAATATGGTTAAGGATGTATCGGGTTAGCGGGACGGCGAGGGTTCAAACCTGGACTTGAGCATTCTTTTTTTAAGGACTACTTCTAAGAGGTAGTATTACTATTACTATTATCATTATAATTATTACTTTTATTATTATTATTATTATTATTATTATTGATATTATTATTATCACATCATTATAATTATTAAAGATAAGTATTAGTATTATCGTCACTATTAAAAATTATCATTTTTATTATTACTAGAATCATTATTATTATTATTAATAGTATTATTTTTATATAATAAATAAATATTATATACTTATATTAATATTACATAAAATTATATTAAACATATTAACATCAATTATATAAAAATTACATATAACAAATTATTGATTTTTGATATAAATAAAGTACATATATTTATATAACTATATATATATATATATATATATATATATATATATATATATTAAATAGAAGGAATTATGTGATTATATGTGTTAATATATATACTTGATATAGGTTCGTGAATCCGAGGTCAACCCTGCATTGTTCAGTTGTTCAATATCGTCATATGTATTTTTACTACAAAATACAGTATTGTGAGTTTCATTTGCCTTTTTACCCTTTATATTTTTGGGCTGAGAATACATGCGAAATTTTTATAAATGTTTTACGAAATAGACACAAGTAATCGAAACTACATTATATGGTTGAATGATCAAAGCCGAATATGTCCCTTTTTGCTTGGTAGCCTAACAATTAGGGAACATCACTAATTTTGAGAATTAGTGCACGCCTAATTGACATGAAGCCTAAAGATAGATCTATTGGGCCTAACGAACCCCATCCAAAGTACCGGATGCTTTAGTACTTCGATGTTGTTTATATCATGTCCGAAAGATTTCCCGGAATGATAGAGGATATTCTTATATGCATCTTGTTAATATCGGTTACCAGGTGTTCAATCCATATGAATGATATTTTTGTCTCTATGCATGGGACGTATATTTATGAGAACTAAAAATGAAAATCTTGTGGTCTATTAAAATAATAGAAATGATTATTTATGTTAAACTAATGAACTCACCAACCTTTTAGTTGACACTTTAAAGCATGTTTATTCTCAGGTATGAAAGAAATCTTCCGCTGTGCATTTGCTCATTTTAAAGATATTGCTTGGAGTCATTCATGACATATTTCAAAAGACGTTACATTCGAGTCGTTGAGTTCATCAAGATTATTATTAAGTCAATTATAGTTGGATATATTATGAAATGGTATGCATGCCATCAACTTTTGATGTAATGAAAGTTTGTCTTTTAAAAACGAATGCAATGTTTGTAAAAGGTATCATATAGAGGTCAAGTACCTCGCGATGTAACCAAATGTAATGTATTCGTCCAAATGGATTAGGACGGGTCCTTTCAATTACAACTAATAATAATATTATTAATACTTTTAATGATTATAATAATAATATTATTATTAATACTTTTAATGATTATAATACTTATGATAATAATAATAATGATTAATAATAATAGAAATAAAAAGAATTAAATGAGTATACCCTTTAAAATCTCCTCTAAAAATAATTGTCCAAGACGGGGTTCGAACTCGCGACCTCTCGAATAACACAAACAGCCTAAACCATTCCCTATGCCTTGCTTATCTGACTTAATACCCGATCATATTTAATTAACCCGTACCTATATGTTTTCCTTTTTCTTCTTCATCATCTCAACCCAAATTGACTGGAAATCTCACCACTTTATAACAACTAGTAATTTGTTTGGTTTCAAAGCTTTCCATGAACTAGAAATGACTTAGTTGAATATTTGAATTTAATCGAAAAAATAAAAAAATAAAAAATAAAAACATAAAACAGCTGCTGCTGTTGTTCGCGGCTAAAAAAAATTAACTTTTGATTTTGAAAATAGAAGCTGTTTTACATTAAACTTACTACATAAAACATGTCTTAAATCATCATTTGAAACTTTATCAATCGTTAATTTGACTGGAACCATCGAATCGATTACGAATTTCACGAAGAACAATTCAGTTGACTTTTATTTCAAACTCTTTGACTTCAAAATTTGAATTCAATTTAGAGAATTGAAACCTAAAATTTTGCAGATAGTTCGAGTATAAGAATCCTAACAGAACTACATTTTTAGATTTTGAAAATTTACTCGATTACAAGCTATTGTTAATTACTGTCAAGAACACTTTGAACTCAAAATCAAATTTCAATTTTTAGATCGTTTTAGATAAAGATTTCTACATGATATATACTCTAAATCATTGTTATAAACTTTCTGAGTTGTTAATTGAACTTGAAACATTAATCAGACTTCGAATTTTTGAATGAACGATTTCTTTGACTTTTTGAATTTAACATTTGACTTCAAAATTCATTCTCAATTTAAGAATTGGAAAGCTGAAAACTTACAGATAGTTTGAATGGATTATTGCTAACAACTCTGCATTATTACATTTTTGAAATTCTTTCGAATTCAAGCTTTTGATTAAATGATACAAGAACAGAGGGAGCGAGCTTCTCTTTATTTATTTATTTTCTATTTTTTTAATTAAAATGCAGAGATCATTTATAATAAATGAGTTTTGTCTGGTAACGATGATTGAAATAGACATATACTAATCCGACAGAAACAAATTTCATTTACAGTTGATTGTGAAATTAACAGATTCGTATTTTATTTTCTTGACTTTAATGTTTTTAATTAATAAATATATTACTAATAATAATACTTTTAGTATTATTAGTAAAAATAATAATAATATTATTAATATCAAAATAATATTAATATTATTAATAATAATGATAAATGTAATAAAATCATTATAATGATAATTTTAAATAAAATAATAACTTTTAGTAATATTAATAATAATAATAGCTAAAATTATAATTTTATTATTAATTATAATAATAATGATATAAAAACTAAATTTATCAATTCTATGTATATGTATTATATTAAAATAATAGTATACTATATTACTATTATTATTAATATAAATAATAATAGTGAAAGTAATAATAATAATAATAATAATAATAATAATAATAATAATAATAATAATAATAATAATAATAATAATAATAATAATAATAATAATAATAATAATAATAATAATAATGATACAAATAATAAATTGTATTATTTTCTAATAATATCCATAATGATAGTAATGATTTTAATTTTAATGATAATAATAATAATAATCTTAATCAAACTTTTATTACTCATTATAATATAATAATGATATTATTGATGATAACAATAATATCATAACAATTTATATGTATCAACTTTCCTATATTATCTATTGAAAATAATATTATGACTAACACCGATTTTAATATTCATATTGATATTATTGATAGTAATGGAAGTAATAATATTAATATTATGTGTTTAACTTGTAATTACATTTAATATATTACATTACCTATTATTAATTATGTAATATTCATATAACATGTTCGAATATTTAATACAATATACATAGTATCTTAATTGTATACAAAAATTATTTATTTATATATATATATATATATATATATATATATATATATATATATATATATATATATATATATATATATATACATATATTCATTTTAATAACAGCATGACTGTTTTTGTATCATACTTTACACTTTTGATTCTAATGTTTAAAGTATACTTTATTATTTCAAAATATTGTATATATACATATATTTATATTTATATGTACATATTTATTTATAAACTAGTGTTCATGAATAGTCGGGATTGGTCAAAGGTTAAATGATATCCATGTAAACAGTTAACAATTTCTGAGACTCAACATTATAGACTTTGCTTATCGTGTCGAGATCATATAAAGACTAAGTTTAAATTTGGTCAGAAATTCCCGGGTCGTCACAGTACCTACCCGTTAAAGAAATTTCATCCCGAAATTTGATCGAGATCGTCATGGCTAACCATAAAAATGGTTTCATGATGAATACGAGCTGATAAACAGAGTTTTAGTACTGTTGCGTAATATAGATAAGATAATTCGATTACTCGAAGCGTACGAGTGAATCTATCACTAAATAGTGAAATAAAAAAGACAAGTTTCATCATAACTTTTGACTAGTCATGGTTGAATTCCGGAATTCAAGGAATTTAAAGAAAATCTTTGAAATCTAAAAGATTTGATTCTTCGGCGAGTAAGGAAATTAAGATTTTTATAATTAATTACGGTGATCTGCCTCGATTACTCTGTCTGATATTTCCATTATAAATTAAAATCTTCCGTTCCATTATTCTCACCATTCCTATACTTTATTTCTTAGTTCATACATCCAAAAGATTATGAAAATGCTTTATCCAGTTCTAATCCTTGATATTTTCCTAATTATCATTTCTGTCATCCTTCTTTTCAAACCTCCACCAGAAAAATCTGTTTACTTTTACTATTACCTTGGGGTGATACTATTCTTAATTATACCGTGTCTTTATATTGCTATTCGTATTAATATCCACAGTTTGAAACCTCCGTGTTGTTATTGGGCCTTATATTTTCTCTTATACTTTGAAGCTCTTTGCCTTTGCTTTCTCTTCCTGACTTTAGATAAAGAAAATAATGGTCCAGAATTTGTAGGTATGAATTTTTGAATGAACATGACGAATGCTCGAAGAAAGAAACGGTAATAGTACAGTCTGACTTGTCAAATTACCAGAATTCAAGGGAAAAGATAGGACTATCAAGAAAATACATTCTTGATGTGTTTATAGATTAGATAGAATGTAAGGGTCGTGTAACATGACACATGATGACGTTATAATCTGTGAATCATCACGTTCCATTAGAAACTCAGCATGACTTACTATAATATAATCACGTTGATCAAGTGTCATTATATTATACTAACTCATGCATCAATTTCCAACACTACTTCAAAATCATTCATAATTCAAACTCGAATTTTAAAGGAATTTAGAAACTAAAGTAGTTTCCCTTATTATGTAATATAGATAGCACGAAAAGATAAATAATTTTGGACGAGGATATTTATGGAAATATCTTCAGAAATATCGAAGATATTTATGATGATATTTTGGAATTTTGTAACAACCCAGCCCGTTAACCTTCCGAAAATGTGCCACAAAAAAAAAATTCTGGAACAGTTGATCTGGACGGCGTCCAAAAGCTTGGACGGCGTCCAGCACTTAAGACTGGGACAGCGTCCAGCCATCTGGGACGGCGTCCAGATGTACTAAAACATTCTGATCAGTTTTTCGAACACACGCGGGCGAAAACCCGCTTCCCGACACTTTTAAACCAAAACACTTTCACAATAGATTACAATAGTTTAAACTAAGAGTTTTTCATAATAAAAACCGAGTTTTACGACACCGGGCCCACATCAACCCAAAATACCACAAGTGACTATTTCGACCCATTAGTTTATACAAAAATATAGACCGAGCATGGGATTGGGGACACGCTACCCAATCCTAATCAAATCCAAAAGCAAGTCTTCTAAAGCAACTACGCAAGTCCACTAGTCCCCGAGCCACCGCATCCGTGCAATCTATAAAAATGTAAACAACGAGAGGGTAAGCTAACGCTTAGTGAATGATAATATACTACATACATATATATGTATAAAATGGACACACCACACAAATATCAAATACCGCATACCGAAGCATCCATGTATAAGGCAACTACACTAAGCATACCGTACTACCTCTAAGCAACAAGCTAAAGATATCAACAAAGTGTAAGTTCACCAACGACGATGTGAACAACACCAAAACCCTAATTTGACCCATTTCAAAATTAGGCAACCAAACACACCCAAAAGTGTTCCAACACTTCCATAATCACTAAACCTAGTGATTAAACTCACCATCAAACCCTAAACAAGGCCAAATCGTCAACCGACCCAAAACCCGCCAAGTGACAAGAATAACTAGTCACCATAAACCCATTTCATCACCTAAAAGGGTTTCACAACAAACTAACTCAAAACCCTAACTTGAATATCAAATTTAACAAATGAAATTCGGAGTTTGAGCTTACCAATACCACCAAAACGTAGCTAGGAGCGAGATGAACAACTTTAGAACCCGAGCTTTTGTGAGAAATCGACTCCTTCCTCTCCAAATCCACCTCTCTCTCTCTAAACTTCTCTTCTCTCTCTAGATAAGGTTGAGAGTGTTTTTGGTTGGTGAGAAATGATCTAAAGTGATCAATGAATCAGCCTTGAAGGCTCCAAACCAGCACCCAAGTGAAATTACCATTTTGCTCCTTTTTAAACTAATTAAAACTGCTGGCTCGACAGACAGTTTGGACGGCGTCCCGAATCTTGGACGGCGTCCCGTTCTTCTTTGCTGGACGGCGTCCCGAAGGTTGGACGGCGTCTCGAAGGTTAGACGGCGTCTCGATCTACTGCAAAATCAGAAACAGAAACAGGGTCTTACTGTCACGACTCGGAAAATTTCGACTAATTTTGAACCAAACTCTCGATACGATATTGTATTTTCAACACGATAAGCAATGTCTGTTAGGGTGAGTCTCAAAAATTTTGAACTATTCAATTTACCTTCGACTGTTCCCGACGATTCATGAACAACTGTTTGTAATTAGATATGTATATATATTATAACTTGAATTACATTACTAAAATATTATATGATTTAGTTGTTATGTAAAATAGTTTACGATATAATACTCCTCGAATTGATAATAATCCAATTACCCGACGGCTTTACAATTATGACTATACTATTGTTGATTGATGATTAATATCAATTAGTTGATATTTTTTTTTTGTTTCTACTTGCACGCTACATCCACATATATGATTCAATATTCTATTGTTGACTAAAATACTAAAATCCATACAAGTAATTCTGCTTTCTGTTTAGCTTTTTGTCCATCAACCTATCACCATCTCATCTAATAATATATACACAAACATGCTATATTTAAATATCCACTATCTTTAAAACTTATGATCACCAATTGATGAACCTTTTCTATTTATTCACAAATCGAGAATTCATTGCCATTTATGATCTCGTTCAACACCTTCAACCCACAACCTTTCTTTTTCTTCGAAAACCAAACACCTCAAACCTGTCACCATAAACGTTATCCTTCGTTCCTATTACCATCAACTCGAACACCACCATGATATCCACCAATTATCACAACCATGATTCGCTACCTATCTTTCTCTCTCCCTCTCTACAACTTACCCTCGCTTATGATCTGTGTAGAAGCTGCAAATCACAACCATTTCAGTTGCTGTTGTGCAACCTTGAATCTTTCTCTACACCACCTACAATTCGTGACCCATTAAATCCCATCAAACACCACCTTCACTTCCCTGCAATATGTATACTGTTTTGTAAGCCACCATCACCTCCATCATTAAAACGGCCTCACCTACATGCTACTACCCAAGTAGCCTATTTCTACTCCTAATACGATTTCAAACTGACATCTTTTTAGACCATAAACCCTACAATGTTATTTGTTGTTATTTTTAATTTTGTCCTAGTAAACTCATCCTCAAACCACCATAACACCACCATCTTCAACCGGAAAAATTACCTCACTTACCAACCCATTTTACTCACTGATGCACTATTGTTTGCTGTTATTTTTAAAGCTACCCTTGCTGCATATTTCTTCGATTCACAACCATCATCACCGAACCCATTTAGCTTCTACTGTAGCCTTTACATCCAGAATTCCACGATAGATTGGATGATAAAAAGATAAAGCGTGCTTTATTTAAAACCCCAACTACCTTTACTTTATGTCAGAAATGAGATAATAATGCAAACAACCCACTTGTGTACCCTTGTTAATATTTTCGTTCATAAACTCCAACAATTGGACTACTACTTCTTCGATCCTATCTCTCTGCTCAGCCCATTTAGCGAACCAGCTGGCCCAACTTATTTCATAGCAACATTAAGCCCAACCACATATCAAGCCCAATCGTGATGATTTTGAGGATGGCATGTAACCTCGTTCCTGATTCTGTCGATCCATAAACAAAAACCAAAACGAAAACTCTTCCTTAAGTTATGATTGATGTATGATGATGATGATGTAAGATAGCTAGGAAGATGATCGAGAAGATGATAATTAATACCGTAACATGATAATTAACATGATATTTGATAACGATTATTATAATACTGTGAAGATGGTTAGGATCGTGATCATGAGATGTGTACAGTAGCGAAATAATGAAGATACATGATGCATATGAGGATGGTAATTGGGGTTGTTTAATGAAGAAAAAGATAAACAGAAAAGGGATAAATAAAAAATTAAATTGTGAATTATTCAAGAAAAGAATGAATGGAGGAATGGTTAGGCGTGTGTTGAGTGAATGGGAGGTCGCGGGTTCGATCCAGGTCTAGGGCATTTTTTTTTTAGAAAAGCTTTTAAGGTAGTAAATACTTCTATTACTATTATTATTATTATTATTATTATTATTATTATTATTATTATTATTATTATTATTATTATTATTATTATTATTATTATTATTATTATTATTATTATTATTATTATCATTTATTGTTATTATTAAAAGTGATTAAAGATACCATTATAATTAAAATTATCTTTTTAATTAAAAGTATCATCAAAAGTATCATATTATTAAAAGTATCATTATTATTATTATTTTTATCATTATTATTATTATTATCATTAAAAATGATTTTTATTGTTATCATTACTTTTATTACTAGTATTATCATTATTAAAAATATCATTATTGTTAATATCATTATCTTTATTACTACAAATAAAATGACTAGTATTACTAATAAAAAAAATTAAATTAATATTGTCATTTTTAAATCTAATTATCAACACTATTGTAGTATTATTAAAGTCATTATTATAACAAACCAAAAAGTTATTTATATAAAAATATATCAAATACATATATAATAACTATATAAATATTACATTACTATTTAAATAAGTAATATATAATTAATATATACGAACGGGATTGATTGTTATTACATGCTAATTATATGTGTTAATATATATATAAATGATATAGGTTCGTGAATCTGAGGCCAACCCTATACTTGTTCAATATCGACCTATGTATTTTTACTACAAAATACAGTATGGTGAGTTTCATTTGCTCCCTTTTTAATTGCTTTTGCAATATATATTTTTAGGCTGAGAATACATGCGCTGCTTTTATAAATGTTTACGAAATAGACACAAGTACTTAAAAATATATTCTACGTTGAGTTGTACCACTGGCATACTTCCCTGTAGCTTGGTAACTACTATTTACATGTGGTATTGTAAACGCGAATCCTGTTGATAGATCTATCGGGCCTGACAACCCCAACCGGACTGGACGACCAGTATTCAACGGTTGCACAGTACTTCGTTTCGTGACTACACTTGGTACGGTGTAGTGAGATTTCATAATAAAGGGAATATGCGACGTTGATTAAATGTTAAGTATGGTTACCAAGTGCTCAACCACTTAGAATGCTTTACATACATTTGCGAGTGTATTATGTTTATGATTATGAAATCTTGTGGTCTATTAATATATTGAAATGATTGTTATGATAAACCTATGAACTCACCAACCTTTTGGTTGACACTTTTAAGCATGTTTATTCTCAGGTACAAATTAAGTCTTCCGCTGTGCATTTGCTCATTTTAAGGACATTACTTGGAGTCGATCATCGCAATGGGACCAAATGTTGATGACTTCGTCCAGGTGGATAAGGACGGGTCGTTACAGGTGGTATCAGAGCAGTGGTCCTAGCGAAACAGGTCTTGCATTAATGTGTCTAACTGATAGTTGTTTAGATGCATTAGTGGATCTGGACTTCGACCGTGTCTGCATGTCAAAAGTTTTGGCTTATCTTTTTTGTCGAAAATCATCTGCTTATCATCTTTAGGAAATTACCTGCTCATTATTCTTAGTCTAGACACATCTTACTGCATTGACTGCATGATTAGTGTATAGACAAAACTCATATCTTAGCGTATCTGCTAAATCATATCTTAGCGTATCTATTACGATAGACTTTGCCTGATATCTTCCGTAAATTTCTCCGTAATTTAGGGGAAACTGGTACTATATATATCTATGCATATGATGCATTGAGAATACCATCCAACTATAAATTGCTGTCACTAAACTCTTCATACCAAAATCTTTTCTGAGATTGCGTAAGATGGCCTCTACGAATCGACCAAGTTCCACTGACTCCGAAGACAGCGTGACAGGAGCACACCTGTAGTGACCCGAACTTTTCCATGTTTATATATATTAATTGAGATTGATATTTACATGATTAAATGTTTCCAACATGTTAAGCAATCAAACTTGTTAAGACTTGATTAATTGAAATATGTTTCATATAGACAATTGACCACCCAAGTTGATCGGTGATTCACGAACGTTAAAACTTGTAAAAACTATATGATGACATATATATGGATATATATATAGTTAACATAATACTATGATAAGAAAACATATCATAAAGTATATTAACAATGAACTACATATGTAAAAACAAGACTACTAACTTAATGATTTTTAAACGAGACATATATGTAACGATTATCGTTGTAAAGACATTTAATGTATATATATCATATTAAGAGAAATTCATACATGATAATATCATGATAATATAATAATTTAAAATCTCATTTGATATTATAAACATTGGGTTAACAACATTTAACAAGATCGTTAACCTAAAGGTTTCAAAACAACACTTACATGTAACGACTAACGATGACTTAACGACTCAGTTAAAATGTATATACATGTAGTGTTTTAATATGTATTTATACACTTTTGAAAGACTTCAATACACTTATCAAAATACTTCTACTTAACAAAAATTCTTACAATTACATCCTCGTTCAGTTTCATCAACAATTCTACTCGTATGCACCCGTATTCGTACTCGTACAATACACAGCTTTTAGATGTATGTACTATTGGTATATACACTCCAATGATCAGCTATTAGCATCCCATGTGAGTCACCTAACACATGTGGGAACCATCATTTGGCAACTAGCATGAAATATCTCATAAAATTACAAAAATATGAGTAATCATTCATGACTTATTTACATGAAAACAAAATTACATATCCTTTATATCTAATCCATACACCAACGACCAAAAACACCTACAAACACTTTCATTCTTCAATTTTCTTCATCTAATTGATCTCTCTCAAGTTCTATCTTCAAGTTCTAAGTGTTCTTCATATATTCTACAAGTTCTAGTTACATAAAATCAAGAATACTTTCAAGTTTGCTAGCTCACTTCCAATCTTGTAAGGTGATCATCCAACCTCAAGAAATCTTTGTTTCTTACA
The DNA here is from genome assembly GCF_046630445.1 of Rutidosis leptorrhynchoides. Taxonomy (NCBI): domain Eukaryota; kingdom Viridiplantae; phylum Streptophyta; class Magnoliopsida; order Asterales; family Asteraceae; genus Rutidosis; species Rutidosis leptorrhynchoides. The sequence continues at coordinate 109,992,427 of NC_092336.1, forward strand.
GTAGGTTATCATTCTAATACAAGGTAATAATCATATTCAAACTTTGGTTCAATTTCTATAACTATAACAATCTTATTTCAAGTGATGATCTTACTTGAACTTGTTTTCGTGTCATGATTCTGCTTCAAGAACTTCGAGCCATCCAAGGATCCGTTGAAGTTAGATCCATTTTTCTATTTTCCAGTAGGTTTATCCAAGGAAATTAAGGTAGTAATGATGTTCATAACATCATTCGATTCATACATATAAAGCTATCTTATTCGAAGGTTTAAACTTGTAATCACTAGAACATAGTTTAGTTAATTCTAAACTTGTTCGCAAACAAAAGTTAATCCTTCTAAATTGACTTTTAAAATCAACTAAACACATGTTCTGTATCTATATGATATGCTAACTTAATGATTTAAAACCTGGAGACACGAAAAACACCGTAAAACCGGATTTACGCCGTCCTAGTAACACCGCGGGCTGTTTTGGGTTAGTTAATTAAAAACTATGATAAACTTTGATTTAAAAGTTTTTATTCTGAGAAAATGATTTTTATTATGAACATGAAACTATATCTAAATATTATGGTTAAACTCAAAGTGGAAGTATGTTTTCTAAAATGGTCATCTAGACGTCGTTCTTTCGACTGAAATGACTACCTTTACAAAAACGACTTGTAACTTATTTTTCCGACTATAAACCTATACTTTTTCTGTTTAGATTCATAAAATAGAGTTCAATATGAAACCATAGCAATTTGATTCACTCAAAACGGATTTAAAAATGAAGAAGTTATGGGTAAAACAAGATTGGATAATTTTTCTCATTTTAGCTACGTGAAAATTGGTAACAAATCTATTCCAACCATAACTTAATCAACTTGTATTGTATATTATGTAATCTTGAGATACCATAGACACGTATACAATGTTTCGACCTATCATGTCGACACATCTATATATATTTCGGAACAACCATAGACACTCTATATGTGAATGTTGGAGTTAGCTATACAGGGTTGAGGTTGATTCCAAAATATATATAGTTTGAGTTGTGATCAATACTGAGATACGTATACACTGGGTCGTGGATTGATTCAAGATAATATTTATCGATTTATTTTTGTACATCTAACTGTGGACAACTAGTTGTAGGTTACTAACGAGGACAGCTGACTTAATAAACTTAAAACATCAAAATATATTAAAAGTGTTATAAATATATTTTGAACATACTTTGATATATATGTATATATTGTTATAGGTTTGTGAATCAACCAGTGGCCAAGTCTTACTTCCCGACGAAGTAAAAATCTGTGAAAGTGAGTTATAGTCCCACTTTTAAAATCTAATATTTTTGGGATGAGAATACATGCAGGTTTTATAAATGATTTACAAAATAGACACAAGTACGTGAAACTACATTCTATGGTTGAATTATCAAAATCGAATATGCCCCTTTTTATTAAGTCTGGTAATCTAAGAATTAGGGAACAGACACCCTAATTGACGCGAATCCTAAAGATAGATCTATTGGGCCTAACAAACCCCATCCAAAGTACCGGATGCTTTAGTACTTCGAAATTTATATCATATCCGAAGGGTGTCCCGGAATGATGGGGATATTCTTATATATGCATCTTGTTAATGTCGGTTACCAGGTGTTCACCATATGAATGATTTTTATCTCTATGTATGGGATGTGTATTGAAATATGAAATCTTGTGGTCTATTATTATGATTTGATATATATAGTTTAACCTATAACTCACCAACATTTTTGTTGACGTTTTAAGCATGTTTATTCTCAGGTGATTATTAAGAGCTTCCGCTGTCGCATACTTAAATAAGGACGAGATTTGGAGTCCATGCTTGTATGATATTGTGTAAAAACTGCATTCAAGAAACTTATTTTGTTGTAACATATTTGTATTGTAAACCATTATGTAATGGTCGTGTGTAAACAGGATATTTTAGATTATCATTATTTGATAATCTACGTAAAGCTTTTTAAACCTTTATTGATGAAATAAAGGTTATGGTTTGTTTTAAAATAAATGCAGTCTTTGAAAAACGTCTCATATAGAGGTCAAAACCTCACAACGAAATCAATTAATATGGAACGTTTTTAATCAATAAGAACGGGACATTTCAGTTGGTATCCGAGCGTTGGTCTTAGAGAACCAGAATTTTGCATTAGTGTGTCTTATCGAGTTTGTTAGGATGCATTAGTGAGTCTGGACTTCGACCGTGTTTACTTGAAAAATGATTGCTTAACAAATTTTGTTGGAAACTATATATTTTTAACATGTGAATATTATGTGATATATTAATCTCTTAACGCTTTTGATATTATGTGATAGATGTCTACCTCTAGAACAAGTCCCATTGACTCACCTAATAATAATGAAGAGTCAAATGTAAATTGGAATGATTCGTGGACTGATTCACAAGTTCCCGAAGAGGAACCGGAAGAAGAGTCAGAACCGGAAGAAGAATCAGAACCGGAAGAAGAATCGGAACCGGATGAAGAAATAGAACCGGTGGGGGAAATAATAAAACGATTAAGTAAAAGAAAATCCTCAACCAACCGACCAAGGTTAATTATGGTCAATGGTGTTTCCGCCAAGGAAGCAAAATATTGGGAGGATTACCAATTCTCCGATGAATCGGATTCTGACGAGAATTCCGATGATGTTATAGAAATTACCCCAACTGAATTTAAAAAGGCAAAAGAAAATAATAAGGGAAAGGGCATAAAAATAGAGAAATCTAATTCCAACCCCGATGAACTTTATATGTATCGTCAACCCCCGAAGTCCTTAAGTTGTAACAATGACCCGGGAACCTCTAAACCACCAGGTTTTTCTAAACCAATGTGGAAAACGACGGCTCGTATTAGGGGAACATCATATATCCCTAAAAACTTGGCAAAACGAACCAAAACCGAAGAAGAAGAAACAAGCGAGTCGGAATAAGATAGTTGTATTCGTATGGTGTAATATATGTAATATAGTGTGCTTATGCTTTATGATATATGTAAAAATTGCTTGTATTAATAAGTATTTTTTTTTTATGAATCTAACTCTTGTCTATTTTACAGTATAAAAACACAAAATGGATAGACAACCCAATATTTTAAGAGACCTACCCGGAGACATGATTGATGAAATCTTGTCTAGAGTCGGTCAGAATTCTTCGACACAACTATTTAAGGCGAGATCAGTTTGTAAGACATTCGAAGAACGTTCCAAGAATGCCTTGGTTTATAAAAGGCTTTCGTTCGAAAGATGGGGGATATCACATTGGGAAATCCATAAGTTACGATGTGTTTACTTTGACGCATATATTGCCGGAACCCAAATGCTATTTTACGCAATGGGTTAAGAAATTATTTTGACTCAATATATCCGAATATTGGACTTCGTGATTTAGAAAAAGCAGCTAACATGCAACATAAAGAAGCATGTTATGCTTACGGATTAGTAATGTTCACTTCTCACCAAAGTGAGAACAAGAACATCGGGCTACAACTATTAAACAAAACATTTCCACAAGTGACGGAGTCGGTAATTGGGGTAAGAAATGAGGTTTTTAGATTGTTACGGGACTGTTGGACATTACGTAACCCTCGTCCCTTTGATGACGTTACAACACGCTGTCTTATCAACGGCCATAACGGTTATGTTCCACAAGACCAAGGATGGGAAGTAATCCTAGTAAAACCAGAATGCATGACTTGTTTCTGGACGTATGAATTACGTGTCTTTATTGCCTTTGCTGAACGACTTGTGTACTAGCTAGAATTATCTTCACAACCATCTTGTATCAAATTTATTGTGTGCTATATTTCATGCTATATGTAAAATAAGCGGTATTGTAAGTTTGTAAAATATTGTGTAAAAGTTTGAACGCGAAATATTATTATAATCAGTTTTTCATATAGAATTGTAGTAGTTGAATTGTATATTAGCTACTAAGTATGAACTTAACGGGTAGGTACTACCCGAATTTAAACTTATAAAACGCTAATATGAAGAAAAAGCTTTTATAAATGAGTTCATATTATGCTATGAAATACTATTAACTACTCTTAATATTCTGTATGATTAACTTGTTCCATTTGACTATTTTGAAGGAAATGGCACCGACTACTCGACACACCGTGAATATGAATGAAGAGGAATTCCGTACTTTTCTAGCTTCAAACATAGCCGCAGTACAGGATGCGCTACATACCAACAATAACCTTGGATCTAGCAGTACAGGAAATCGTGTAGGATGCACCTACAAAGAATTCACTGCCTACAAACCTTTGGAATTTGATGGAACCGAAGGACCGATCGGATTGAAACGGTGGACCGAGAAGGTCGAATCGGTGTTTGCCATAAGTAAGTGTACTGAAGAGGACAAAGTAAAGTACGCTACGCATACCTTCACAGGTTCTGCGTTAACATGGTGGAATACCTATCTAGAGCAAGTGGGACAAGACGATGCGTACGCACTACCGTGGTCAGCATTCAAGCACTTGATGAACGAGAAGTACCGTCCCAGAATCGAGGTCAATAAGCTCAAGACAGAACTTAGAGGGTTACGAACCCAAGGATTTGATATTACCACATACGAAAGACGATTCACAGAATTGTGCCTATTGTGTCCGGGAGCATTCGAAGATGAGGAAGAGAAGATCGACGCGTTTGTGAAAGGATTACCGGAAAGAATCCAAGAAGATATAAGTTCACACGAGCCCGCCTCCATACAACAGGCATGTAGAATGGCTCACAAACTAGTGAACCAGATTGAAGAAAGAATTAAAGAACAGACTGCTGAAGAGGCCAATGTGAAGCAAGTCAAAAGAAAGTGGGAGGAAAACGGTGATAAGAATCACCAATACAACAACAACAGTAATTACAACAATAATCGCAACAATTATCCCAACAATCGCAACATCAATCGCAACTACAACAAACGGCCCAACAACAACAACAACAACAACAACAACAACAACAGCAACTACAATAATCATCCCAACAACAATAATAACCGCAACAACAAGAACAATCAGAAGCAGCTATGCCAAAGGTGTGAAAAGTATCACTCGGGGTTCTGCACCAAATTTTGCAACAAGTGTAAAAGAAATGGTCATAGCGCAGCGAAGTGTGAGGTCTACGGACCAGGGGTTAATAGAACGAAAGGAACAAATGGTGTTGGAACGAGTAAGGGCGGAGCAAGTAGTGTCGGAGCAAGTTATGCCAATGTAGTTTGTTATAAATGTGGAAAACCAGGCCACATTATTAGAAATTGCCCGAACCAGGAGAACACGAATGGACAAGGCCGCGGAAGAGTTTTCAATATTAATGCGGCAGAGGCACAGGAAGACCCGGAGCTTGTTACGGGTACGTTTCTCATTGACAATAAATCTGCTTACGTTTTATTTGATTCGGGTGCGGATAGAAGCTATATGAGTAGAGATTTTTGTGCTAAATTAAGTTGTCCATTGACGCCTTTGGATAGTAAATTTTTACTCGAATTAGCAAATGGTAAATTAATTTCAGCAGATAATATATGTCGGAATTGAGAAATTAAACTGGTTAGCGAAACATTTAAGATTGATTTGATACCAGTAGAGTTAGGGAGTTTTGATGTGATAATCGGTATGGACTGGTTGAAAGAAGTGAAAGCAGAGATCGTTTGTTACAAAAATGCAATTCGCATTATACGAGAAAAAGGAAAACCCTTAATGGTGTATGGAGAAAAGGGCAACACGAAGCTACATCTTATTAGTAATTTGAAGGCACAAAAACTAATAAGAAAAGGTTGCTATGCTGTTCTAGCACACGTCGAGAAAGTACAAACTGAAGAAAAGAGCATCAATGATGTTCCCATTGCAAAAGAATTTCCCGATGTATTTTCGAAAGAATTACCGGGATTACCCCCACATCGATCCGTTGAATTTCAAATAGATCTTGTACCAGGAGCAGCACCAATAGCTCGTGCTCCTTACAGACTCGCACCCAGTGAGATGAAAGAACTGCAAAGCCAATTACAAGAACTTTTAAAGCATGGTTTCATTCGACCAAGCACATCACCGTGGGGAGCTCCTGTTTTGTTTGTCAAGAAGAAAGATGGTACATTCAGGTTGCGTATCGACTACCGAGAGTTGAACAAACTTACCATCAAGAACCGCTACCCACTACCGAGAATCGACGACTTATTTGATCAACTACAAGGCTCGTCTATTTATTCAAAGATTGACTTACGTTCCGAGTATCATCAAATGCGGGTGAAAGAAGATGATATTCCAAAGACTGCTTTCAGAACACGTTACGGTCATTACGAGTTTATGGTCATGCCGTTTGGTATAACTAATGCACCAGCTGTGTTCATGGACCTTATGAACCGAGTGTGTGGACCATACCTTGACAAGTTTGTCATTATTTTCATTGATGACATACTTATTTACTCAAAGAATGACCAAGAACACGGTGAAAATTTGAGAAAGGTGTTAGAAGTATTGAGGAAGGAAGAATTGTACGCTAAGTTTTCAAAGTGTGCATTTTGGTTGGAAGAAGTTCAATTCCTCGGTCACATAGTGAACAAAGAAGGTATTAAGGTGGATCCGGCAAAGATAGAAACTGTTGAAAAGTGGGAAACCCCGAAAACTCTGAAACATATACGCCAGTTTTTAGGACTAGCTGGTTACTACAGAAGGTTCATCCAAGACTTTTCCAGAATAGCAAAACCCTTGACTGCATTAACGCATAAAGGGAAGAAATTTGAATGGAAGGATGAACAAGAGAAAGCGTTTCAGTTATTGAAGAAAAAGCTAACTACGGCACCTATATTGTCATTGCCTGAAGGGAATGATGATTTTGTGATTTATTGTGACGCATCAAAGCAAGGTCTCGGTTGTGTATTAATGCAACGAACGAAGGTGATTGCTTATGCGTCTAGACAATTGAAGATTCACGAGCAAATTATACGACGCATGATTTGGAATTAGGCGCGGTTGTTTTTGCATTAAAGACTTGGAGGCACTACTTATATGGGGTCAAAAGTATTATATATACCGACCACAAAAGTCTTCAACACATATTTAATCAGAAACAACTGAATATGAGGCAGCGTAGATGGATTGAATTATTGAATGATTACGACTTTGAGATTCGTTACCACCCGGGGAAGGCAAATGTGGTAGCCGATGCCTTGAGCAGGAAGGACAGAGAACCCATTCGAGTAAAATCTATGAATATAATGATTCATAATAACCTTACTACTCAAATAAAGGTGGTGCAACAAGGAGTTTTAAAAGAGGGAAATTCAAAGGATGAAATACCCAAAGGATCGGAGAAGCATCTTAATATTTGGGAAGACGGAACCCGATATAGGGCTGAAAGGATTTGGGTACCAAAATTTGGAGATATGAGAGAAATGGTACTTAGAGAAGCTCATAAAACCAGATACTCAATACATCCTGGAACGGGGAAGATGTACAAGGATCTCAAGAAACATTTTTGGTGGCCGGGTATGAAAGCCGATGTTGCTAAATACGTAGGAGAATGTTTGACGTGTTCTAAGGTCAAAGTTGAGCATCAGAAACCATCAGGTCTACTTCAACAACCCGAAATCCCAGAATGGAAATGGGAAAACATTACCATGGATTTCATCACTAAATTGCCAAGGACTGCAAGTGGTTTTGATACTATTTGGGTAATAGTTGATCGTCTCACCAAATCAGCACACTTCCTGCCAATAAGAGAAGATGACAAGATGGAGAAGTTTGCACGACTGTATTTGAAGGAAGTCGTCTCCAGACATGGAATACCAATCTCTATTATCTCTGATAGGGATGGCAGATTTATTTCAAGATTCTGGCAGACATTACAGCAAGCATTAGGAACTCGTCTAGACATGAGTACTGCCTATCATCCACAAACTGATGGGCAGAGTGAAAGGACGATACAAATGCTTGAAGACATGCTACAAGCATGTGTTATTGATTTCAGAAACAGTTGGGATCGACATCTACCATTAGCAGAATTTTCCTACAACAACAGCTACCATTCAAGCATTGAGATGGCGCCATTTGAAGCACTTTATGGTAGAAAGTGCAGGTCTCCGATTTGTTGGAGTGAAGTGGGGGATAGACAGATTACGGGTCCGGAGATTATACAAGAAACTACCGAGAAGATCATCCAAATTCAACAACGATTGAAAACCGCCCAAAGTCGACAAAAGAGCTACGCTGACATTAAAAGAAAAGATATAGAATTTGAAATTGGAGAGATGGTCATGCTTAAAGTTGCACCTTGGAAAGGCGTTGTTCGATTTGGTAAACGAGGGAAATTAAATCCAAGGTATATTGGACCATTCAAGATTATTGATCGTGTCGGACCAGTAGCTTACCGACTTGAGTTACCTCAACAACTCGCGGCTGTACATAACACTTTCCACATCTCGAATTTGAAGAAATGTTTTGCTAAAGAAGATCTCACTATTCCGTTAGATGAAATCCAAATCAACGAAAAACTCCAATTCATCGAAGAACCCGTCGAAATAATGGATCGTGAGGTTAAAAGACTTAAGCAAAACAAGATACCAATTGTTAAGGTTCGATGGAATGCTCGTAGAGGACCCGAGTTCACCTGGGAGCGTGAAGATCAGATGAAGAAGAAATACCCACATCTATTTCCAAAAGATTCGTCAACACCTTCAACAGCTTAAAATTTCGGGACGAAATTTATTTAACGGGTAGGTACTGTAGTGACCCGAACTTTTCCATGTTTATATATATTAATTGAGATTGATATTTACATGATTAAATGTTTCCAACATGTTAAGCAATCAAACTTGTTAAGACTTGATTAATTGAAATATGTTTCATATAGACAATTGACCACCCAAGTTGATCGGTGATTCACGAACGTTAAAACTTGTAAAAACTATATGATGACATATATATGGATATATATATAGTTAACATGATACTATGATAAGAAAACATATCATAAAGTATATTAACAATGAACTACATATGTAAAAACAAGACTACTAACTTAATGATTTTTAAACGAGACATATATGTAACGATTATCGTTGTAAAGACATTTAATGTATATATATCATATTAAGAGATATTCATACATGATAATATCATGATAATATAATAATTTAAAATCTCATTTGATATTATAAACATTGGGTTAACAACATTTAACAAGATCGTTAACCTAAAGGTTTCAAAACAACACTTACATGTAACGACTAACGATGACTTAACGACTCAGTTAAAATGTATATACATGTAGTGTTTTAATATGTATTTATACACTTTTGAAAGACTTCAATACACTTATCAAAATACTTCTACTTAACAAAAATGCTTACAATTACATCCTCGTTCAGTTTCATCAACAATTCTACTCGTATGCACCCGTATTCGTACTCGTACAATACACAGCTTTTAGATGTATGTACTATTGGTATATACACTCCAATGATCAGCTCTTAGCAGTCCATGTGAGTCACTTAACACATGTGGGAACCATCATTTGGCAACTAGCATGAAATATCTCATAAAATTACAAAAATATGAGTAATCATTCATGACTTATTTACATGAAAACAAAATTACATATCCTTTATATCTAATCCATACACCAACGACCAAAAACACCTACAAACACTTTCATTCTTCAATTTTCTTCATCTAATTGATCTCTCTCAAGTTCTATCTTCAAGTTCTAAGTGTTCTTCATATATTCTACAAGTTCTAGTTACATAAAATCAAGAATACTTTCAAGTTTGCTAGCTCACTTCCAATCTTGTAAGGTGATCATCCAACCTCAAGAAATCTTTGTTTCTTACAGTAGGTTATCATTCTAATACAAGGTAATAATCATATTCAAACTTTGGTTCAATTTCTATAACTATAACAATCTTATTTCAAGTGATGATCTTACTTGAACTTGTTTTCGTGTCATGATTCTGCTTCAAGAACTTCGAGCCATCCAAGGATCCGTTGAAGCTAGATCCATTTTTCTCTTTTCCAGTAGGTTTATCCAAGGAAATTAAGGTAGTAATGATGTTCATAACATCATTCGATTCATACATATAAAGCTATCTTATTCGAAGGTTTAAACTTGTAATCACTAGAACATAGTTTAGTTAATTCTAAACTTGTTCGCAAACAAAAGTTAATCCTTCTAACTTGACTTTTAAAATCAACTAAACACATGTTCTATATCTATATGATATGCTAACTTAATGATTTAAAACCTGGAGACACGAAAAACACCGTAAACCGGATTTACGCCGTCGTAGTAACACCGCGGGCTGTTTTGGGTTAGTTAATTAAAAACTATGATAAACTTTGATTTAAAAGTTGTTATTCTGAGAAAATGATTTTTATTATGAACATGAAACTATATCCAAAAATTATGGTTAAACTCAAAGTGGAAGTATGTTTTCTAAAATGGTCATCTAGACGTCGTTCTTTCGACTGAAATGACTACCTTTACAAAAACGACTTGTAACTTATTTTTCCGACTATAAACCTATACTTTTTCTATTTAGATTCATAAAATAGAGTTCAATATGAAACCATAGCAATTTGATTCACTCAAAACGGATTTAAAAATGAAGAAGTTATGGGTAAAACAAGATTGGATAATTTTTCTCATTTTAGCTACGTGAAAATTGGTAACAAATCTATTCCAACCATAACTTAATCAACTTGTATTGTATATTATGTAATCTTGAGATACCATAGACACGTATACAATGTTTCGACCTATCATGTTGACACATCTATATATATTTCGGAACAACCATAGACACTCTATATGTGAATGTTGGAGTTAGCTATACAGGGTTGAGGTTGATTCCAAAATATATATAGTTTGAGTTGTGATCAATACTGAGATACGTATACACTGGGTCGTGGATTGATTCAAGATAATATTTATCGATTTATTTCTGTACATCTAACTGTGGACAACTAGTTGTAGGTTACTAACGAGGACAGCTGACTTAATAAACTTAAAACATCAAAATATATTAAAAGTGTTGTAAATATATTTTGAACATACTTTGATATATATGTATATATTGTTATAGGTTCATGAATCAACCAGTGGCCAAGTCTTACTTACCGACGAAGTAAAAATCTGTGAAAGTGAGTTATAGTCCCACTTTTAAAATCTAATATTTTTGGGATGAGAATACATGCAGGTTTTATAAATGATTTAAAAAATAGACACAAGTACGTGAAACTACATTCTATGGTTGAATTATCAAAATCGAATATGCCCCTTTTTATTAAGTCTGGTAATCTAAGAATTAGGGAACAGACACCCTAATTGACGCGAATTTTAAAGATAGATCTATTGGGCCTAACAAACCCCATCCAAAGTACCAGATGCTTTAGTACTTCGAAATTTATATCATATCCGAAGGGTGTCCCGGAATGATGGGGATATTCTTATATATGCATCTTGTTAATGTCGGTTACCAGGTGTTCACCATATGAATGATTTTTATCTCTATGTATGGGATGTGTATTGAAATATGAAATCTTGTGGTCTATTATTATGATTTGATATATATAGGTTAAACCTATAACTCACCAACATTTTTGTTGACGTTTTAAGCATGTTTATTCTCAGGTGATTATTAAGAGCTTCCGCTGTCGCATACTTAAGTAAGGACGAGATTTGGAGTCCATGCTTGTATGATATTGTGTAAAAACTGCATTCAAGAAACTTATTTTGTTGTAACATATTTGTATTGTAAACCATTATGTAATGGTCGTGTGTAAACAGGATATTTTAGATTATCATTATTTGATAATCTACGTAAAGCTTTTTAAACCTTTATTGATGAAATAAAGGTTATGGTTTGTTTTAAAATGAATGCAGTCTTTGAAAAACATCTCATATAGAGGTCAAAACCTCGCAACGAAATCAATTAATATGGAACGTTTTTAATCAATAAGAACGGGACATTTCAACACCAACCAATCAACTACCGTGATTACTGGAGAAAATGGGGGTGGGTTCGCGACATACTCACCCTATGGAGAAGGGAAGAAGGTACTCCATATCATGAACCGAATCTACCACCTAACCTTGGAGTACTCGACCCGCTCACCAGCGAACCCGTTCGCAACACCGTTTATACCCTTTTTGCAAGAATTTTTCATCTTGAGACTATCATTAACGGAACTAGGGAAGATATCCGAACTTTACCTCACACTGATAACCAACCAGGGTTAGTAGAAGAAGTTAGAGAACTTCGAGCTCGAGTATTAACTTTAGAGAGCACGGTAAACAATCTACAAGCACCAGTAGTATCACCAACACCAGTAACATCACCAGCCTCAGCACCCACAACACTAGTACCACCAACAACAACATCCGCATCACCAGCTTCGACATCTCATTCTATACCTCGAGTATAATCATCGTTCTACGCATTGTTCTATCTACTTTATCTTCATTCTACATATCGTTCTACATCGATTATCTTCGCTCGACATGGCGATTATGTATTTTCTAAAGTTTTAGAGATTATGTAATCTAGTATTAACGATAAATCAAATGAGTTTAATATCTTATTGACTCATTAAATCCATGATTACATCTGGAAAAAAATATATATATATATGCAAGTATATTTTCATAAAGATTGTAATTAAAATTCTTTTGTACAAACTGTTAATGGTAAAAATATTTTAACGGGTAGGTAATACCCGAGGAATATTTAGATTTCACATTAATCAGTTACACGGTACATTCTTCGACTCTGATTCAACAGTCAGTCACTATCCTACTTGTATCCATAGATATACGTATCCGTTCACCACAGAATTCATTTTCGTTCAATTTCATATTTGGATTTTGACCTATCAAAATTCAACAAGTGGCATAATGAAGAAAACATCGGATAAAGTAAAATTTGTTAGAAACAAACGAACTAACTAATTGAAATATGGTTAAGAATCCACGCTAACTGTTCCTAGCTAACTGTTCCTAGCTAACTGGTTACATTTTATTTATCGCAATTTAATTCTCGCAATTTACATTCTCGCAATTTTATTTATCGTCATTTAATTTCTGTTATTTACTTTTACGCACTTTAAATCGGGACACATGTACACAATACGTCGGATTAATTCTGAGACAATACGTTGTACACGGGTCATGATATATATATTTATTTATTTTATGCACTTTAAATAACGGGACACGTATACAAGGTTTTGACATATCATATTGACCCATCTATATATCTATTTTGGAACAACCATAGACACTCTATATGTGAATGTTGGAGTTGACTATACAGGGTTGAGGTTGATTCTAAAATATATATATAGTTTGAGTTGTGATCAATACTGAGACCGGTACACGGGTCACGATACGTATTAATTAATTCGAATATTATATATTAAACTATATATGAATCATTGGACTATTGGACTGTTGGACTACTAACTTTGGACAATTAAAATGAATTAAAATACTGATTATAACATATGAAACTAAATAATTCTTCAAGTTTGCCACTTGATTTCATCTTAAACCTCATTCGTATCTTGACGATTACAATATGCGTTCAAACCTTTCACGATTCTTGAAAACACCTCGATCGAGAGGATGAACCAGCCGCACTTCATCTACGGAAGAAAAGATTGATGCATATAGTTATGCACCTGAAAAACCCTCGAAAAGTGAGTAAACGTTTAACACGTAGCTGTACTAATTCCTTTAGTGTTATTATTACCCAAAATAACTTTCCACTTCTTCTTCAAATTAGCCAAATTTTATCACAGCTCCAGCAAGTCAACTTCGACTTTTCGTTCAAAACAACCTTATTATCACTATGATATATATGCGTGCTCTTTTATTGTTACCGGGAAACCTTTCATATTCCACCATACTACCATCAGCGTTTAATCATCTCAAAACGCAATTCTCCTGAAAACACCTCGGTTTAACAACCGATGACCCAGATTCGTTAACTTTGAAAATGTTGACGAAGCAGCATGTTGTAGATGGTCTTAATAACCAAAAGTTGATGATAAAGAAGGAAGTGTTAGGAACGCTCGATAGAAAATTTTGGTACTGAAAAATGGATTGAGCTAACCATGAAGGAGACCAAGGACAAATACAAGGACCAAACCCTATATTCAAAGAATCCAGGTAATTCTGGATCCGATGAAATCTCTAGAGAATATTTTGCTCTGAAATCATGATAAAATCTTGCGGAAAATTTTTCTTTATCAACCTTCGAACTTAGAAATTCCAAAATATCATTATAAATATCTTCGATATTTCTGAGGATATTTTCATAAATATTCTTGTTCGAAATTATCCACCTCATTGTGTTTTCAGTATTCCATTATATTGGAAACTTCTGTAAAATCTGAGTATAAATTATGAATGAATTATGGAGAAGTGTAGGGAATTGAAGCATGAGTTAGTATAATATAATGACGCCGGGCCAACATGGTTATATTACAGTAAGTCATGCTAAATTTCTAATGGAACGTGATGATGGTTCACAGATCATACCCTCATCATGTGCCATGTTACAGGACTCTTTCATTCTACTTAATCTCTAAGCATATCACGGAAATATTTCTTTAATATTTTTGTTCTTCCGTAATTCCAACAGTTGCTAATAAATCGTGCTATTACATTTTCTTTCTGATTAGAAGATTTTCTTAAAGTCCATGAATTCCGAAAATTAACCGTGACTACGTCAAAACTTAAGACGAACCTTAATTTTATCATTTCGCTCTTTTTCGATAGCTTCACTCGTACTCTTCGAGTAATCGAATCATTTTATCTATATTAATCAAAAATGACAAAACCCTATTTTGTCAACTCCTAATCGTCATGAAAACATTCTTATTGTTAGCTATAATGACCTCGGTCAAATTTCGGGGATGAAATTTCTTTAACGGGTGGGTACTGTCACGACTCGGAAAATTTCGACTAATTTTGAACCAAACTCTCGATACGATATTGTATTTTCAACACGATAAGCAATGTCTGTTAGGGTGAGTCTCAAAAATTTTGAACTATTCAATTTACCTTCGACTGTTCCTGACGATTCACGAACAACTATTTGTAATTAGATATGTATATATATTATAACTTGAATTACATTACTAAAATATTATATGATTTAGTTGTTATGTAAAATAGTTTACGATATAATACTCCTCGAATTGATAATAATCCAATTACCCGATGGCTTTACAATTATGACTATACTATTGTTGATTAATGATTAATATCAATTAGTTGATATTTTTTTTTGTTTCTACTTGCACGCTACATCCACATATATGATTCAATATTCTACTGTTGACTAAAATACTAAAATCCATACAAGTAATTCTGCTTTCTGTTTAGCTTTTTGTCCATCAACCTATCACCATCTCATCTAATAATATATACACAAACATGCTATATTTAAATATCCACTATCTTCAAAACTTATGATCACCAATTGATGAACCTTTTCTATTTATTCACAAATCGAGAATTCATTGCCATTTATGATCTCGTTCAACACTTTCAACCCACAACCTTTCTTTTTCTTAGAAAACCAAACACCTCAAACCTCTCACCATAAACGTTATCCTTCGTTCCTATTACCATCAACTCGAACACCACCATGATATCCACCAATTATCACAACCATAATTCGCTACCTATCTTTCTCCCTCCCTCTCTACAACTTGCCTTCGCTTATGATCTGTGTAGAAGCTGCAAATCACAACCATTTCAGTTGCTGTTGTGCAACCTTGAATCTTTCTCTACACCACCTACAATTCGTGACCCATTAAATCCCATCAAACACCACCTTCACTTCCCTGCAATATGTATACTGTTTTGTAAGCCACCATCACCTCCATCACTAAAACGGCCTCACCTACATGTTACTACCCAAGTAGCCTATTTCTACTCCTAATACGATTTCAAACCGACATCTTTTTAGACCATAAACCCTACAATGTTATTTGTTGTTATTTTTAATTTTGTCCTAGTAAACTCATCCTCAAACCACCATAACACCGCCATCTTCAACCGGAAAAATTACCTCACTTACCAACCCATTTTACTCACTGATGCACTATTGTTTGCTGTTATTTTTGCAGCTACCCTTGCTGCATATTTCTTCGGTTCACAACCATCATCACCGAACCCATTTAGCTTCTACTGTAGCCTTTACATTCAGAATTCCACGATAGATTGGATGATAAAAAGATAAATCGTGCTTTATTTAAAACCTCAACTACCTTTACTTTATGTCAGAAATGAGATAATAATGCAAACAACCCACTTGTGTACCCTTGTTAATATTTTCGTTCATAAACTCCAACAATTGGACTACTACTTCTTCGATCCTATCTCTCTGCTCAGCCCATTTAGCGAACCAGCTGGCCCAACTTATTTCATAGCAACATTAAGCCCAACCACATATCAAGCCCAATCGTGATGATTTTGAGGATGGCATGTAACCTCGTTCCTGATTCTGTCGATCTATAAACAAAAACCAAAACGAAAACTCTTCCTTAAGTTATGATTGATGTATGATGATGATGATGATGATGATGTAAGATAGCTAGGAAGATGATCGGGAAGATGATAATTAATACCGTAACATGATAATTAACATGATATTTGATAACGATTATTATAATACTGTGAAGATGGTTAGGATCGTGATCATGAGATGTGTACAGTAGCGAAATAATGAAGATACATGATGCATATGAGGATGGTAATTGGGGTTGTTTAATGAAGAAAAAGATAAACAGAAAAGGGATAAATAAAAAATTAAATTGTGAATTATTCAAGAAAAGAATGAATGGAGGAATGGTTAGGCGTGTGTTGAGTGAATGGGAGGTCGCGGGTTCGATCCTGGTCTAGGGCATTTTTTTTTTAGAAAAACTTTTAAGGTAGTAAATACTTCTATTACTATTATTATTATTATTATTATTATTATTATTATTATTATTATTATTATTATTATTATTATTATTATTATTATTATTATTATTATTATCATTTATTGTTATTATTAAAAGTGATTAAAGATACCATTATAATTAAAATTATCTTTTTAATTAAAAGTATCATCAAAAGTATCATATTATTAAAAGTATCATTATTATTATTATTTTTATCATTATTATTATTATCATTAATAATGATTTTTATTGTTATCATTACTTTTATTACTAGTATTATCATTATTATAAATATCATTATTGTTAATATCATTATCTTTATTACTACAAATAAAATGACTAGTATTACTAATAAAAAAAATTAAATTAATGTTGTCATTTTTAAATCTAATTATCAACACTATTTTAGTATTATTAAAGTCATTATTATAACAAACCAAAAAGTTATTTATATAAAAATATATCAAATACATATATAATAACTATATAAATATTACATTACTATTTAAATAAGTAATATATAATTAATATATACGAACGGGATTGATTGTTATTACATGCTAATTATATGTGTTAATATATATATAAATGATATAGGTTCGTGAATCTGAGGCCAACCCTATACTTGTTCAATATCGACCTATGTATTTTTACTACAAAATACAGTATGGTGAGTTTCATTTGCTCCCTTTTTAATTGCTTTTGCAATATATATTTTTGGGCTGAGAATACATGCGCTGCTTTTATAAATGTTTACGAAATAGACACAAGTACTTAAAAATATATTCTACGTTGAGTTGTACCACTGGCATACTTCCCTGTAGCTTGGTAACTACTATTTACATGTGGTATTGTAAACGCGAATCCTGTTGATAGATCTATCGGGCCTGACAACCCCAACCGGACTGGACGACCAGTATTCAATGGTTGCACAGTACTTCGTTTCGTGACTACACTTGGTACGGTGTAGTGAGATTTCATAATAAAGGGAATATGCGACGTTGATTAAATGTTAAGTATGGTTACCAAGTGCTCAACCACTTAGCATGCTTTACATACACTTGCGAGTGTATTATGTTTATGATTATGAAATCTTGTGGTCTATTAATATATTGAAATGATTGTTATGATAAACCTATGAACTCACCAACCTTTTGATTGACACTTTTAAGCATGTTTATTCTCAGGTACGAATTAAGTCTTCCGCTGTGCATTTGCTCATTTTAAGGACATTACTTGGAGTCGATCATCGCAATGGGACCAAATGTTGATGACTTCGTCCAGGTGGATAAGGACGGGTCGTTACACTTACAACTCTCCCTCACTTAAACACGATCGCGTCCTCACGATCTGCAACACGTACCCGAACAGACCTCACTCAACGGTCCTCAAACATAGCCCCAATCTGACTTTCCTAAGCAATCTTTCCCAATGAATCGCCTTTAACAACTAAATCGTCACACACGATTTATCAATTCACAATCCTGAGCACTAAAACCATGCTCATTCCCTAACATCGGGAAAAACTCAACCAAATCTCGAACCGAGATATCAACCCCTTAGCGTACCCTTACCGAGTACAATGCTAAAAACAACCAAGTCTCAATCCAAGGTCAACAACCCGAAACGATGAAGACCGATCCAAACGAATCCCTATGAATAACACTTACCACTAAACATCCCTTGTAGTGCGCAATACGACCAATACGCAACTACCGTAACATCATAATCCAATCGGTTAAAACCGATAGCGCCCAAACGACTATGGCAACGCTAATCCCAAGGTGTACAAAATCGACTACTATCACACCCGTATCAACATGTGGGCAAAACATGGCTATCGCATCACTAATTATACAACATGGTCCGCACGACCCCACCATCGGTGTATAAAACAACCGATAGTTCCCGCAACATGGTCCTTACGACCCACCATTGGTGTATCAAACAACCAATAGATCACACGACATGGTACTTACGACCACACCATTGGTGTATAAAATAACCAATAGATCAAACAACATGAAGGCTGGCCGAAAACACAAACGCCTTAGTGAATCCGAACTACACGCGACTCACTACCTTCACCACAACAACAAACGGGATTGGCCGAACTACACGTGCCATAGTGAATCCGAACTACACGAGAGTCACTATCCCCGAGGAATGACCGAACTACACGAGTCATTTGTGAATCCGAACTACACGAGACTCACTCCTCAATACAATGACCGAAACCGCACGAGTCATTTGTGAATCCGAACTATACGAGATTCACTTCCACAATAAGATGACCGAAACCACACGCGTCATCGTGAATCCAAAACCACACGCGATCCACTACCATGATGAAGTCAGCGGACCTTGAAGGTCATGCTTCACCAATCTCAACACCGAATGAAGTCAGCGGACCCCGAAAATCATGCTTCACCGATATAACACTACGCTCATGATGAAGTCAGCGGACCCCGAAGGTCATGCTCCACCAATCGCATACTCCCATGATGAAGTCAGCGGACCCTAAAGGTCGTGCTTCATCAATCACCAATACCATGATGAAGTCAGCGGACCCCGAAGGTCATGCTTCATCAATCAACGCCCTTTTGGCCTCGAACGACGAGTAGCGTAACATCGCGCTCTGCTACACCATAGTGAATCCTAACGGATACCACTAACCATTCACACACTCGAGCAAGAACCACCTATATCAAACATAGGCACAAAACAATAATTCTCTAGAAGAGAATCCGACACACACCTCCCTTAATCGAAGGATTTCACCTTACTCACCAAACACGTCCATTATCTCTCAACGAGATTTACCACCTTACCACCTCGGTGATAATTCAAATTCAAACCATAGGTACAATTTATCCGAAATTGTACTCTACCACAAATTGACCAAAACCAGGTCTCGACAACATTTTTCGGATCTACCAAAAGCATCATTCGAAATCTCACACTAAAACTTCCTCGGGCGGGAGTGCAACTCTCCCACTTGGAACTACGTTCCATATCCAAAACTTGTACAACCGTACAATGCTACCAAAGGTAGACTTTACAAACGATTGGGTTTACACGACCCATCACCACATCTTGCTCCAACCTTGAGCACACGGAAGATTTCAATCACTCCCTAAACACTTCGAACGAAAAGTTTACCACAATTACACAAACTTTAATCCCGCAATCATCCAATTGCTGTAGTTTGTCAAATTCCCACCTAGTCACTCATGTACCTACGGGTTTCTCCGGTACCCTAAGTACAATGTAACCTCAACACCATCGGAGTCGAACACCACGCTAGTAGGTATAAAAGAGGCACCTAATGTCGCGTCACGTAGACTCCTTTACCAACATACATCAAGATCCTAAACTCTCGATCTCAAGGGTTTTAACCACCCGTCGAACCTCGTGGTTCATCAATTTAACACAAATGCGAACACGCGCTTAATATCCGAACACCGAAGCCCACACATATGGCTTGGTAGAAACAATTCCCAATACTAAGGAATGATTGGTTGCACCAAGTCTTACGCCCTTCGCCCGACAATCGAAACGTCACCATAAGGTACTTCCATTAGGAATGTCACCCATATCAGTAACATGCACAACATAATGCATCTAATAAACTCAACTCAACGGCACATAATAAATAATCAAAGGACATATTTATTAAAATGAAACGTACCTTAACGCCTCCTTGCCGCACCTGTCCCCGCTAGCTTGGGACACTCTGACTTACGATGTCCTTCTTCTTGGCAATGGAAGCACACCATGCCATCACCCCTTGGCACCGAACATTCCCAAGACTTGTGACCCCTCACGCCACAATTATAACACCTAGACGCACTAGAATCTGATATACTCATCCGTGTACCACCCGTGCTCACACTCGAACCCTTAGTCCTCTTACTTGGAGCACCATACGAAACAACCCTTCTCTCACTTGAAGGTTCATCAATCTTCGATCGTGAATACGACTCAAAACCTCTAGCCACTGCGAATAATTCCGCAAACGACTTCGGGTAACCCCGGCTAATCTTACTCTTCAAGTCATCATTCAAAGTCCAATAGAAATCCTCCATCAACAAACGATCATTCTCCAAATACTCCGGGCAAAAACGAGTCTTCGCCATAAAGGTCGTGTGAGGACCCATCCTAATCCACCTGGACGAAGTCATCAACATTTGGTCCCATTGCGATGATCGGCTCCAAGTAATGTCCTTAAATTGAGCAAATGCACAGCGGAAGACTTAATTCGTACCTGAGAATAAACATGCTTTAAAGTGTCAACCAAAAGGTTGGTGAGTTCATAGGTTTATCATAACAATCATTTCAATATGTTAATAGACCACAAGATTTCATAACCATAAACATAATACACTCGCAAGTGTATGTAAAGCATTCTAAGTTGTGGCGACTCCGTCAAAACACTTAACGGCTCCGTCACTTGGTCCCACAGCTTGATCGAAACTCTATATGAATTTAATAAAACAACCTTGCATTCTTTATTTAAAAAAAAAATGATTTCCTATAAAGGAAATCTACTAAAATATATAAGTTTAGAAAAACTATACAATAATACTTTAACCAAAAGTTGACCAAAACAAAGTCAACAAACAACCACTACCAAATGTAACAAAATAGAGTGCAAGTTAATGTTTAACAAAAGTTGCTATCATAAATATGCAGACTCTCTAAGCACAGCGGAAGCAATCAATCATGAACCTGAGAATAAAACATGCGAGTAACTGTCAACAAAAATGTTGAGTGAATTATAGGTTTAATATTGCAAACAATATTTAATTTAAACAATAAAAATTTATGTTTGAAAACATAAAACTCCTTTTTAAACCACCAAATTATATGCTAGAAAACATATAATAAAACATTATTCCATTTTCCGTGAGCCACCTGGTAACCACTTAACCATTTATTTACCCTTGCCAAACACAATAAATAATATACACCGAACAAGTGTATCTACAACAAAATACGAAGTACTAAACATTCCGATTATAAATTGCTAGCGCGACTAGCTCGAAATGGGGTTGTCAAACCCGATAGATCTATCCATAGGATTCGCGTTCACCAGTAGAAACCAGTGATTACAGTTACCAGACTAGGGAATATTTTTGTTCAACTCACAATGAATAATTTAAACCAACTTCCACATGTGTCCAAAATATAAAATAAATTGCATGTATTCTCATCCCAAAAGATTTAAAATAGAAAAATGGGACTATAACTCACCTTAATAGCAACGAAGTAACCAATACAATTAAGCGAACAGCAAATGTAGTACAGTGATCAGGAATGATCACAACGCCGACCTATAAATAAAGCAGGTCGATATAAATAACTAACTTAGGTCAAGTCTTAGTATGACAGCTATTGTACATGTTGCAAGTAGTCATAGAACAATACTCAATATGCATCGGTTTGATCGGAACAGCTTACGGACACACACTTTCTATTTTTAGAAAGTTTCTATTTTTAGCAGGTTTCCATTTTTGGAAAGTTTCTATTTTTGGAAAGTTTCTATTTTTGGAAAGTTTCTATTTTTGGAAAGTTTCTATTTTTGGAAAGTTTCCAAATTTAGAAAGTTGCTATTTTAGGAAAGTTTATAAGTTAGGAAAGTTTCCTTAATTAGAAAGTCAACAAAAGTCAACTAAAAGTCAAAGTCAACCGAAAGTCAACTCAAAAGTCAACCTTGGTCAAACATGGTCAATGTAAATTTTAAAAGTGTAAGTTATAATAATAATATAAGTTATAACGTTTATTAAAGTTAAATATGTCTAATTATGTCATAACATAAGTTTAATTAAATTAAAATGAATTATTAAAGTTAATATAAATTTAAATGATATAATTAATATAACATGAGTATTTAATTAATTAATTAAATATTAGTCATAATATAAGTATTATTCATTAATAATAAATTTTAAATTATATCATAAGTATTATTAATTAATAATGAATTATTAATCATATCATAAGTTTCTAATTATAATCATTAAATCATAAGTATTTAATAATTAAATTATAATTAAATAATAACTAAGCCTTAGAATAATTAAATAATTAATTAATCCTTATTATAAGTCTTATAATAGTAATCTCATAATATAAGTTTAATACTTATCATAAGTATTTTCCATTAATAATGAAGTATCATTTATCATATGTTTAATTAAAATGTTAATTAAATCATAGGTATTAATTAAATGATATAATAAATATATATATCATAAGTTGTAAATAATAATAATTACCTTTTTTATCATAAGTAATTAAATAATAATGAAATCCATTATTTATATCATAAGTTTAATAATTAGTCACAAGTTTTAAATCAAAAGTTCATCGGGTCGTATCCTGAGCCCCGGGTATCGGTTTTCGGCGAGCCTTACATATATCTCCGCCCAAGCAAACCACCCGACACTTTGGTACACTCAAGAACACCCCAAGAACATCCCACAAGTCGTGATGTACAGCCAATTCACTACTTGGAACTTTAATTCAATCAAAAACGTGTTTTAGACGTAACGGGTGATTCGTGGCTCGGATTGAGATGACCCGAACATGAAAGTTTGCCCCACCATCAGTAGTAACACACTAACACACCCTAAAGTCACCAAATATGGTCACAAAGTCGGACCAAACCTGGTTCATACCAAAATCACATTTCAATCTTAACAAAATACCACTTTGATCGTAACTAGGGCTCCGGGAATCGAAACGACATGAATCCGGAGTCTAAAATTAATGTCTTGATGAGAGGAACTCATTTATATACTTTATTTTATGATCAACATCAGTTAAAATATCAGAAACACACGAAAAAGCTGCTGTTCCAATTTTATCAAACCGAAAAATATGCAATCGAGTAATTCTACGAACACAATCAACATTACAACAACTAATAATCATCATACTAATAAAATATAATCAAAATACAGAAAAATAAAGAAAAATTAAAAAAATCTAGGGTTAGGGTTTATACCCTAATCAATAATCAAGAGATGTTAACTTGTAGAGAAGAACGTGTAGAATCCGATTATGCAATCTATTTGATGATCCATGCAAGATTAGATGAAGATGATGATGATTTGGTGGAGCTAGGGTGACGGCTCAAAAAAAAAGAGAAGAGGAGGAAGAAAATAAAATGGGAGTAATTAGGTTTGAGAGGAAATGCTAGTGTTTAGAAAATGAAAAATGGAATAATGAAATAAAATCACAAACCACCCCCTCCCTAAGGGAATTTTCGGCCAACAACTGAATGGGGTGGGCCCCACATGGCCCACAATGATAAATATGTAATTTCTTTTAGCCCGAACGCCCGATCGAAGCCCGAAACGCGAAAACGCTACTACGCGATTGATTTTTCGGAGAGATAACAACTACTCGACGGATAAGATATATAAACACTATATATAATCATATGACATCAAAATATCATAATTAAAATAATTAGGACTTAAAAATTCCAAAAGTTCGACCGTTGGTTTGAAAACCGAAAAGATTCGCCGGATAGAAATCCGCGACTCGTAGGAACGTATAATTTAAAATATGAATACAAATATTCATATAACACATAATCATTAATATATTATTACAAAAATAATAATATAGGTCATAGAAATGACGTGGCACGAATAACAATTAACGGTCGTTAAATAGTTAACGGTAAAAGATAACGGAAAAAGTAGGGTCGTTACAGTACCTTCCCGTTACGGAAATTTCGTCCCGAAATTTAAGCAGGTGCAGGGGTTGACTCAGCATTTGGGAACAAATGCGGGTACTTCTTCTTCATCTGATCTTCACGCTCCCAAGTGAACTCGGGACCGCATCCGGTGTTCCCTCTAACTCGAACAATAGGAATTTTACTCTGCTTAAGAGTCTTTACCTCTCGGTCCATAATTTCAACAGGTTCTTCAATAAAATAAAGTTGCTTATCAACATGAAGTTCATCAAAAAGAATAGTTTCATTGGGCTCGGCCAAACACTTCTTTAAATTCGATACATGAAAAACGTCACGAATAGCACTGAGTTCTTGTGGCAATTTCAAACGATAAGCCACTGGTCCAACTCTCTCAATAATCCCAAAAGGTTCAACAAAATGAGGATTCAACTTTCCCCCTTTTACCAAAACGTATCAGCCCTTCCAAGGTGATACCTTCAACATAACACGATCACCGACCTGAAATTCAATATCGTTTCTTCTTTTATTGGCATAGCTCTTTTGCCAACTTCTGGCGATTCTCAATCTTTCCTTAATCTGTGCAATCTTCTAGGTAGTCTCGTGAATGATCTCTGGTCATGTGAGTTGAGCATCCCCAACCTCATTCCAACAGACAGGAGACCTACACTTTCTACCATACAGAGCTTCAAATGGTGCGGCTTTAATACTTGCATGATAACTGCTGTTATAAGAAAACTCATCCAGCGACAAATATTTATCCCACCCATTTCCAAAATCAATAACACACGCTCTTAACATGTTTTCTATGTTTGAATGGTCCTTTCACTCTGACCATCCATCTGTGGATGATAAGCGGTGCTCATATCCAATTTAGTTCCTAGAGCACCTTGTTAGGACTGCCTCAGTCCAACATAATCGATACGGGAACACCATGTCTCGAAATAATCTCCTTCAAATACAAACGAGTAAACTTCTTCATTGAATATGTTTCCTTAATTGGCAAGAAAAGAGTTGACTTAGCGAGTCGGTAACAATCACCCAAATGGTATCATAACCACCCATAACTCCCGGTAACTTCGTAATAAAGTCCATCTTAATACCTTCCCACTTCCACTCGGGAATTTCAGGTTGCACCAAAAGTCCAGACGGTTTTTGATGTTCAGCTTTAACCTTAGCGCAGGTCAAACACTTAGCCACATACGTAGCCACATCAACTTTCAAATTAGGCCACCAATACAGCTCCTTAAGATCATGATACATCTTTCCTGAACCAGGATGAATAGAGTACCTAGACTTATGAGCCTCATCTAAAACAAGTTTTCGTAGATCACCAAACTTCGGAACCCAAAGGCATCCCGCAAAATACCGAGTACCATCGGTTTGTACCTCTAACTGTTTACTCAAGCCTCGGACCTTCTCGTTACAAAATTTTCCTCCTTCAAGGCTTCTTATTGTGCCTCAAGGATCTGCCTAGCGAGGTTTGTTTGAATTGTCATATTCAAGGCCCTAAACCTGCGAGGTTCAGCCCTTTCTTTACGACTTAATGCATCAGCCACATCATTGGCCTTTCCCGGATGATATAAAAGTTCGCAATCATAATCATTTAACGTCTCAACCCATCTTCGTTGCCTCATATTTAACTGTTTCTGATCAAGAATATGTTGAAGACTTTTGTGATCAGTGTACAATGTACCTTTGACCCCATATAGATAATGTCTGCAAATCTTAAGCGCAAACACAACAGCTCTCAACTCTAAATCATGGGTTACGTAATTCTGCTCGTGAATCTTCAACTGACGTGACGCGTACGCAATAACTTTCTTTCGTTGCATCAAAACACAACCAAAGTCTTGACACGAAGCATCACAATAGATAACCAAATCATCATTACCCTCAGGTGGTGATAATATCGGTGCAGAAGTTAACTTCTTCTTCAGAGTTTGGAAAGCAGACTCTTGTTCACTCTTCCACTCGTACTTCTTCCCCTTATGCGTTAAAGCAGTCAGAGGTTTCGCTACTCGTGAAAAATCTTGAATGAACCTTCTATAATAGCCTGCTAATCCTAGAAACTGGCGAATCTGAGTAGGAGTTTTCGGAACTTCCCACTTTTCAATCGCCTCAATCTTAGCAGAATCAACTTGTATTCCCTATTTACTAACAATATGTCCGAGGAAATTGAATTTCTCTTAACCAGAAAGCACACTTAGAGAACTTAGCGTACAACTCTTCTTTCCTCAACAGATCAAGCACTAACTTCAAATGTTCTTCGCCCTTCATCACTCTTAGAATAAATAAGGATGTGGTCGATGAAAACAGTAACGAATTTGTCCAGATAGGGTCTACACACACGGTTCATGAGGTCCATGAACACAACAGGTGCATTTGTCAATCTGAACGGCATAACAAGAAATTCAAAGTGACTATAACGGGTACAGAAAGCGGTTTTCAGAATATCAGTTTCTTTAGCGCGTAATTGGTGATAACCGGAACGAAGATCAATCTTATAATAAACGGACGAACCTTGAAACAGATCATCAATTCTCGGAAGAGGGTAACGGTTTTTAACAGTAAGCTCGTTCAATTCACGATAATCAATACACAAACGAAATGAACCATCTTTCTTCTCATCGAACAAAACGGGAGCTCCCCAAGGGGACGAACTGGAACGGATGAAATAAAGTTGCAATAATGAAGGAAGAAATAAATATGGAGTAGTCACATCTGTGGCATAGATATTTAAGGCAATTCTCTCAAAGGAGTTAACGAGGATCATGGACTCCAAAGTAAATTTTCATTATATTTCCGAAAGGAAGACGTATGAAAGGTGTGATAATTCAACGAGAGTGAACTTCCGTGTACAATGAGCGAGGAAGTCTAGGATTCATCCATATTCTTAAATTTATGTGCGGATGAAAAGAACGCGAATCATGGGTTATAAAGAATGGCCGACTCCAGGTGAGATGAATCTCCAAAAATAATTTCGTGCACCCTAAAGTATCGAATCCTAGGATTGATGTTTACGAGGGTGTTGCGGTTGACAGCGAAAATTGAGAGTAGAAACTCCTCAAACGGTCTAGAGTAATATATATCCATGATACCCATTATAACAACAGTTGGGGTAGAAACCCACCTAGCGCCTTTTCTACAATAAGGTGACCATCGAGTGTACCCCAGAAACTTGATTTATCGGTCTGCGTTTCGGCCATGTCCAACCATAAGAGGGAAAGTTTTATGAGCGCAAGGACTTTCCAACAATTTTTATAAAACCGAAATCCAAAGTGGTGTAAGAGTTTCTATCAACGAACTTAATGGTAAGTTCCATCCTTAAACGGAGAATAAGAAGAACCGTGATCCAAACACCTTGTAGAGTAATGCGAAAATTCTAATGTAATCAACCAAAGAAGTTTTGAAAAAAAAACTTTAAACGTCTAATGTAACCCCATAAATGGAACGAAGCTCTTAGTAAATTTAGAAGTACGTACAACGTGTACCATTTTACGTAAATCAATTTGAGTTAACCAGACAACTCAATAAGAGTGGTTTTAAAATAATTTTGAAGGTATAAATTAGTGTATACTAGCCAAAATAGGTAAGGGTAAATTTGTCCATTTGAATTCATACGTACATATATGATTTTATAAATAGTATACATGACAAAGTATTTCATTACTTCTATTCGCCCATAAATCTCGTGAGATCCGCCCAATTACACAAATGTGTAAAATTTTTAATGAAAAGCAGGGTATCCGCATCACAGAGGTTACGAGTTGAAGTAAGATCGTTAAAGCTCGAGTGATGGACTTGAATCGTCTTGCGACATCTCTTCAATAAATGCTACGAGGTCATGAAAACCAATGAGTTAAATAATGTCTTGACTTTTATCAGAACACAAGTCCTTGGGTCAAAACTATTCACGTGCGAAGCTGTCACTAACAAGCGAGTTATAAATGATAAAACATGGGGTAGGTAGTTCGGTTAAGATGAGTCTCTCGCATATCAACAAATAAGATAATGAGTATCTTCCTTACTCATGTAATAACGTTAGAATTTCCGAATGAGTGGTGTACAAATTTTCTTTGACTCGCTTTCTATTCCTCATGTCACAATATTGGGACTTCTTTATGAATTAACGTAATATAATCACGTTGGCCTGACGCCATTATATTTCACTAAGTCATAGTTCCATTCCAATAGCACTACATGAGGTCAGGACGCGCGGTCAACCTCGAATTTCAACACAATTTCCCTAAAACAATTTCTTAACAATGTGCTAAGGATAGCACAAGAGACAAAGACATCGAAAGTAATGAATAGGAGTAACGATGAGATAAAAATGTCTTCGAAGTACCAAGAATCTCTAAAAGTAAGAATGACGTTTTCCGTTTCAACAACCAAAGCACATAGGCACAACGGCACAAATGCACGTAATATAACAAAAATGTTATATACCTAAACATAATAGCTGACATTGAAATGCCGAGCATTCTAGAACACGTAATGTAACTTAAACGTTATATCAATAAACACTAATTATGACATAGAAATGTCGAGAATTCCAGAAGTCAAGAATGACACCCCCTCGGTTTCACTAACCGAGGTGTTCCTTTAAAAGATGAACTCGCATGAGTCGGAGAATACGTTTAAATCGGAATGGGAGTTCCTCCCGGATTCAGAACATAATAGAAATGTATGTATGATAACAATATACATACCAACACGACACAAATAATCACATATAATAATATATAATAGGCCGGGCTGTAGACTAGACTCACTAATGCACCCTATTGACCCGGGTAACGACATCAATGCAGCCTAATTCCCTACAACCAGAGCTCTGATACCAACTGTGGCGACTCCGTCAAAACACTTAACGGCTCCGTCACTTGGTCCCACAGCTTGATCGAAACTCTATATGAATTTAATAAAACAACCTTGCATTCTTTATTTAAAAAAAAAATGATTTCCTATAAAGGAAATCTACTAAAATATATAAGTTTAGAAAAACTATACAATAATACTTTAACCAAAAGTTGACCAAAACAAAGTCAACAAACAACCACTACCAAATGTAACAAAATAGAGTGCAAGTTAATGTTTAACAAAAGCTGCTATCATAAATATGCAGACTCTCTAAGCACAGCGGAAGCAATCAATCATGAACCTGAGAATAAAACATGCGAGTAACTGTCAACAAAAATGTTGAGTGAATTATAGGTTTAATATTGCAAACAATATTTAATTTAAACAATAAAAATTTATGTTTGAAAACATAAAACTCCTTTTTAAACCACCAAATTATATGCTAGAAAACATATAATAAAACATTATTCCATTTTCCGTGAGCCACCTGGTAACCACTTAACCATTTATTTACCCTTGCCAAACACAATAAATAATATACACCGAACAAGTGTATCTACAACAAAATACGAAGTACTAAACATTCCGATTATAAATTGCTAGCGCGACTAGCTCGAAATGGGGTTGTCAAACCCGATAGATCTATCCATAGGATTCGCGTTCACCAGTAGAAACCAGTGATTACAGTTACCAGACTAGGGAATATTTTTGTTCAACTCACAATGAATAATTTAAACCAACTTCCACATGTGTCCAAAATATAAAATAAATTGCATGTATTCTCATCCCAAAAGATTTAAAATAGAAAAATGGGACTATAACTCACCTTAATAGCAACGAAGTAACCAATACAATTAAGCGAACAGCAAATGTAGTACAGTGATCAGGAATGATCACAACGCCGACCTATAAATAAAGCAGGTCGATATAAATAACTAACTTAGGTCAAGTCTTAGTATGACAGCTATTGTACATGTTGCAAGTAGTCATAGAACAATACTCAATATGCATCGGTTTGATCGGAACAGCTTACGGACACACACTTTCTATTTTTAGAAAGTTTCTATTTTTAGCAGGTTTCCATTTTTGGAAAGTTTCTATTTTTGGAAAGTTTCTATTTTTGGAAAGTTTCTATTTTTGGAAAGTTTCTATTTTTGGAAAGTTTCCAAATTTAGAAAGTTGCTATTTTAGGAAAGTTTATAAGTTAGGAAAGTTTCCTTAATTAGAAAGTCAACAAAAGTCAACTAAAAGTCAAAGTCAACCGAAAGTCAACTCAAAAGTCAACCTTGGTCAAACATGGTCAATGTAAATTTTAAAAGTGTAAGTTATAATAATAATATAAGTTATAACGTTTATTAAAGTTAAATATGTCTAATTATGTCATAACATAAGTTTAATTAAATTAAAATGAATTATTAAAGTTAATATAAATTTAAATGATATAATTAATATAACATGAGTATTTAATTAATTAATTAAATATTAGTCATAATATAAGTATTATTCATTAATAATAAATTTTAAATTATATCATAAGTATTATTAATTAATAATGAATTATTAATCATATCATAAGTTTCTAATTATAATCATTAAATCATAAGTATTTAATAATTAAATTATAATTAAATAATAACTAAGCCTTAGAATAATTAAATAATTAATTAATCCTTATTATAAGTCTTATAATAGTAATCTCATAATATAAGTTTAATACTTATCATAAGTATTTTCCATTAATAATGAAGTATCATTTATCATATGTTTAATTAAAATGTTAATTAAATCATAGGTATTAATTAAATGATATAATAAATATATATATCATAAGTTGTAAATAATAATAATTACCTTTTTTATCATAAGTAATTAAATAATAATGAAATCCATTATTTATATCATAAGTTTAATAATTAGTCACAAGTTTTAAATCAAAAGTTCATCGGGTCGTATCCTGAGCCCCGGGTATCGGTTTTCGGCGAGCCTTACATATATCTCCGCCCAAGCAAACCACCCGACACTTTGGTACACTCAAGAACACCCCAAGAACATCCCACAAGTCGTGATGTACAGCCAATTCACTACTTGGAACTTTAATTCAATCAAAAACGTGTTTTAGACGTAACGGGTGATTCGTGGCTCGGATTGAGATGACCCGAACATGAAAGTTTGCCCCACCATCAGTAGTAACACACTAACACACCCTAAAGTCACCAAATATGGTCACAAAGTCGGACCAAACCTGGTTCATACCAAAATCACATTTCAATCTTAACAAAATACCACTTTGATCGTAACTAGGGCTCCGGGAATCGAAACGACATGAATCCGGAGTCTAAAATTAATGTCTTGATGAGAGGAACTCATTTATATACTTTATTTTATGATCAACATCAGTTAAAATATCAGAAACACACGAAAAAGCTGCTGTTCCAATTTTATCAAACCGAAAAATATGCAATCGAGTAATTCTACGAACACAATCAACATTACAACAACTAATAATCATCATACTAATAAAATATAATCAAAATACAGAAAAATAAAGAAAAATTAAAAAAATCTAGGGTTAGGGTTTATACCCTAATCAATAATCAAGAGATGTTAACTTGTAGAGAAGAACGTGTAGAATCCGATTATGCAATCTATTTGATGATCCATGCAAGATTAGATGAAGATGATGATGATTTGGTGGAGCTAGGGTGACGGCTCAAAAAAAAAGAGAAGAGGAGGAAGAAAATAAAATGGGAGTAATTAGGTTTGAGAGGAAATGCTAGTGTTTAGAAAATGAAAAATGGAATAATGAAATAAAATCACAAACCACCCCCTCCCTAAGGGAATTTTCGGCCAACAACTGAATGGGGTGGGCCCCACATGGCCCACAATGATAAATATGTAATTTCTTTTAGCCCGAACGCCCGATCGAAGCCCGAAACGCGAAAACGCTACTACGCGATTGATTTTTCGGAGAGATAACAACTACGCGACGGATAAGATATATAAACACTATATATAATCATATGACATCAAAATATCATAATTAAAATAATTAGGACTTAAAAATTCCAAAAGTTCGACCGTTGGTTTGAAAACCGAAAAGATTCGCCGGATAGAAATCCGCGACTCGTAGGAACGTATAATTTAAAATATGAATACAAATATTCATATAACACATAATAATTAATATATTATTACAAAAATAATAATATAGGTCATAGAAATGACGTGGCACGAATAACAATTAACGGTCGTTAAATAGTTAACGGTAAAAGATAACGGAAAAAGTAGGGTCGTTACATAAGTGGTTGAGTACTTGGTAACCATACTTAACTATTAATCAACGTCGCATATTCCCTTTATTATGAAATCTCACTACACTGTACCAAGTGTAGCCTACAAAACGAAGTACTGTGCAACCGTTGAATACTAGTCGTCCAGTCCGGTTGGGGTTGCCAGGCCCGATAGATCTATCAACAGGATTTGCGTTTACAATACCCATGTAAATAGTAGTTACCAAGCTACAGGGAAATATGCCAGTGGTACAACTCAACGTAGAATATATTTTTAAGTACTTGTGTCTATTTCTTAAAC
Source organism: Rutidosis leptorrhynchoides (assembly GCF_046630445.1). Lineage (NCBI taxonomy): Eukaryota > Viridiplantae > Streptophyta > Magnoliopsida > Asterales > Asteraceae > Rutidosis > Rutidosis leptorrhynchoides. The sequence continues at coordinate 110,025,569 of NC_092336.1, forward strand.
ATTTATAAAAGCAGCGCATGTATTCTCAGCCCAAAAATATATATTGCAAAAGCAATTAAAAAGGGAGCAAATGAAACTCACCATACTGTATTCTGTAGTAAAAATACATATGACGTCATTTAACAACTAAACAATGTAGATTAACCTCGGATTCACGAACCTATATCATTCGTATATATGTTAACACACGTCATTGTAATCGATTAATTATATATATGTTATTAGTTGTGATATAATTTTTATATTACTAATTTAACTACTTCATTATATATTCATTTTATATATGAAAATATTTATATTTAAAATATGAGCAATAAATATGTTTCTATATAAAATTAATCTTTTATTTACAAAGTATCATTTATAATAGTACCAAAATAGGTATAATAATATTAAAAATAATTTTAATAATACTAGTAAAAATAATGATAGTATTAATAGTAGTTGTAACAAAATAATGGATTGAAAGTAATGATACTTTTAATAATAGTTATGTTAATCTTTAATAATATAATACCGGTTATGATCATTTATATTAATGAAAATGATAATATTAATAATAATACTTGCCTCAATAGTGCTAATATTTATAACATAATACTAATGATAATATTAAAAATATTATTTTCTAATAATACTAGTAATAACAATAATATTAGTAATTTTATTTGAAATTTTAATTAGGTTAATAATAATAAATGATAAATTTTTATTAGTAATAATAATGATAATACTACAATACTAATCCTAAATACAATAGCTAATAATAATAATAATAATAATAATAATAATAATAATAATAATAATAATAATAATAATAATAATAATAATAATAATAATAATAATAATAATAATAATAATAATAATGATAATAGAAATGATAATGATACTAAATTATACCTTTTTAGTATTAAAAAGAAATGAACTGCTCGAGACAGGACTAGAACCCGTGACCTCTCACACACGCACAAACACCTAGAACCAACCATCTGTCTACTTTGTTTCTGATTTATACCCAAAAATAATTTTTATATCCTGCCTTATCTGTTTCTTCTTCTTCATGGCAAAAATCAACCAGGAACTCACCCAAATCAAACCTCACGGTTAATAACAACACATGTTCCTCAATTTGAAACATAAATGATTTGTAATCTTTGGTATTAAATTAGTAAACGCAAAAAAAAAAGAATAAAGCTTTGTCTATTCGTCGATGTAAAAAAAATATATGATTTTTGATTTTAAAGACGTTTTAGCTAAAACTCTCTACAAGAAATACACTTTAAATCTTTTTTATAAACTTCCCAAACCATTAATTGAACTTGAATCTTCAACTAGGAATCAAATTTTATGAAAATCAATCGGTTTGACTTTTTAATTTAAAAGTTTGACTTCGAAATTCATACTCAATTCGTGAAATTGAAAGTTAGAAATTTGCAGGTAGATTAACGACTTGATTCCTAACACTTTGGCATTTTTAGATTTTGACATATGATTTGAATTCGAAGTTTGCAGTTTGAGTTCGAAGCCGAGACATACGACGGCCTTTTTCATTGATTTTTCTGTTTTATGAATTCGAATGCAGTAAATAAAGAAAATACACTCCGTAATTGAAGGGTTTAGGTAGCATATAAATTGATTAAGGGTTGTTGTGTAGTGTGATTGTGGGTTCCAGGTATTACGAGAGATGCAGTGCATCGAATATAAAGAAGAAAAGCAAAACAAAAGTCTGATAGTGATGTAAAAAAAATATACGCGAGAAAAAAAAATATATGTTTATATTATGTTCTATCATTTATATTAATTATTAATATGTTAATAATAATAATATTGTTAATATTATCGATAAAAATACTAATAATAATATTGTAGTTAATAATAATAATAATAATAATAGAAATAAAAATGATAATAATATCACTAATATTTATATTACCTGCATATATCAAGTTTTACATCTACATACATATATATTTTATATTAACAATATTAATATTAATGGTACAAATATTAATATTATCCTTTATAATAAAAGTATTGTTAATGATATTAATCTAACAACTATATTCAACTTGTAATTACATTTAATTTATTAATCATATTATATATGATATGATTATACATATTGTATATTTAATATTTATATATATCATATATTTTACAATATGATAGTCATAAATAAAATTCTTATTTATCTATACATATATGGATTTATATCATATATACATTTATGTTTTTATTCTAATAAAACTTAATTATTCTAGTTGTTACTTTTACATTTTAATTCTAGGGATTCATTTATATATTTTATTATTTTTCTATACCCTCATTTATATTTATTTAGATATGTATATATTTATATATTTACACACTTGTTCATGAATCGTCGGGGATAGTAAAGACCAATTAAATTTATGAACATAGTTTCAGGCTTTTTGAGACTCAACCTTACCGACTTTGCTTATCGTGTCAAAAATTCAATATCGTATTGAGAGTTTGGTTTAAAATTAGTCAAAATTTTCCGGGTCGTGACAGTACCTACCCGTTAAAGAAATTTCGTCCCGAAATTTGATCGATGTCGTCATGGCTAACACTAAAAATGTTTTCATGACGAATATGAGTTGTTAAATAGAGTTTTATCATTATTGAGTAATATAGATAAAGCGATTCGGTTAGGTGAAGCGTACGAGTGAAGCTGTCACAACAGATTAAGATAGAGATTTAACTTTTGCTGTAGTCATGGTGGAATTTAGAAAATAAGGTGCGTCTTAACTTTTGACGTTGTCTTGGTTGAATTCCGGAATTCAAGGGATATAAAGAAAATCTTCGAAATCTAAAAGATTTGATTCTTCGGTGAGTAAGGAAATTAAGATTTCTATAATTAAATGCGACGATCTGCCTTGATTGCTCGGTCCGGTATTTCCATTATAAATGAACCTCTTCCGTTTCATTACTTTTCACCACTTCTATACTAAATTCCCAAATTCAAAAGTTTGTGTAAATGCTTAATCCAGTCCTAATCCGTGTCCTCATCCTTACTATCACAACCATCATTCTCCTTTTCCAACTTCCACCAGAGGAGTCTGCTTATTTCTACTTTGCCCTTGGGGTTATAGTGCTTTTAATCCTCCCGTGTCTTTATGTTGCTATAAACATTGATATACACGGTTTGTAATTTATGTGTTGTTATCGGGCTTTATATCTTCTCTTATACTTCGAAGTCCTTGCTTCTGTTTTCTATAATCATTGTCATCCCCAGTTAATACTCCCCCTTATTTGCTGCGATTTATACTCCAATTTCTATTTCGGAGCTTTGTCCCTTCGTTTCTTCTTCTTGCAATTGGTATCTCTTGTAATGGTCCAAATTCGTAGATATAAGTTTCAGAATGAACATTGTTAATGTTCTAAGAAACGGTAATAGCACAATTTGACTTGTCAAATTATCAGAATATCCGGAAAAAGACCGAATCATCAAGAAAATATTTTCTTGAAATGTTTTGAGGTTAAATAGAATACAAGAGTCGTGTAACATGGCACATGATGACGGTACTGTGAATCATCACGTTCCATTAGAAACTCAGCATGACTTACTGTAATATAATCACGTTGATCAAGTGTCATTATATTATACTAACTCATGCATCAGTTCCCAACACTACCTCAAAAACATTCATATTTTAAATTCGAAGGTTCGCAGAATATAGAAACTAACAGTTTCTCATATGATGTAACACTGATAGCTCAAAGAGATAAATGATTTCAGATAAGATTAGTTAAGAAAATATTTTCAGAAATATCGAGGATATTTATAATAAAAGATATGATAATATCTTTGAATATCTAAGATCAAAGGATGATGGAGACTAATGTCCGCAAGGGTTTAGAGTAAGGAGTAAGATATTTGCTAAAGACTTCAGCATGCATTGAATTATTTGAATTCTTTGAAGTCAAACTTATTCTTTGTGATTTGTCCACGGCTTCCTTCATAGTTTCGCATAATCCGCTTTTCAGTACTAAAATTTTCTATTGAGCGTTTTCAACACTCCATTCTTTATCATCAATTTTTGGCCATTAAGACCATCTACAACATGCTGCTTCGTCAGCATTTTCAAAGTTAACGAATCTGGGTCGTCGGTTATCAACCGAGGTGGTTTCAGGAGAATTGTGTTTTTAGATGATTAATCGCTGATGGTAATATTGTGGAATATAAAAGGTTCCCCAGTAACAATAAAGAGTACGCATATATATCGCGGTTATAATAAGGTTGTTTCGGATGAAAAGTCGGAGTTGACTTGTTGGAGCTGTGACAAAATTAGCTACTTTGGAAAGGGATTGCAAAACGAACTTCGGTATAACAATGTCAAAGGAACTAGAACATATACGTGTCAAACGTTTACTCAGTTTCCGAGGGTTTTTCAGGTGCATAACTATATGCATCAATCTTTTCTTCCGTAGATGAAGTGCGGTTGGTTTATCCTCTCGATTGAGGTGTTTTTAAGAATCATGATAGATTTGAACGCTGATTGTAATCGTCGAGATACAAATGAGGTTTAAGATGAAATCAAGTGGCAATCTTGAAGAAATGTTTAGTTTTATATGTTATAATCAATATTTTAATTCATTTTAATTGTCCAATGTCATTAGTCCACAGTGAATAGTCCACAGTAACAGTCCAATAATTCATATATAGTTTAATATATAATATACGAATTAATTAATACATGTCGTGACCCGTATATGAAAGGACCCGTTCATATACATTATAAACGATTCACAATAGTTGATTACATCGCGAGGTATTTGACCTCTATATGATACATTTTACAAACATTGCATTCGTTTTTAAAAGACAAACTTTCTTTACAACAAAAATTGACGGTATGCACACTATTTCATAATACATCCAACTATAATTGACTTAATAATAATCTTGATGAACTCAATGACTTGAATGCAACGTCTTTCAAAATATGCCATGAATGACTCCAAGTAATATCCTTAAAATGAGTTAATGCACAGCGGAAGATTTCTTTAATACCTGAGAATAAACATGCTTTAAAGTGTCAACCAAAAGGTTGGTGAGTTCATAGGTTTATCATAACAATCATTTCAATATATTAATAGACCACAAGATTTCCGTTTATAAATATATGTACACTCGCAAGTGTATAAAATTATTCTATAAGTTGTAGGCACCCGGTAACAAGCCTTAACGTTCATGTTTTACCCTCTAAAGTACACCAGATCAGGTGTGTTTAAAATAACCTCGAAGTACTAAAGCATCCCATAGTCAGGATGGGGTTTGTCAGGCCCAATAGATCTATCTTTAGGATTCGCGCTTACCGTACATAGACAAGTAATTTAATGTTACCAAGCTAAGGGTATATTTCTGGTTTAAACCCACATAGAATTAGTTTTAGTACTTGTGCCTATTTCGTAAAACATTTAAAAAAACAGCGCATGTATTCTCAGTCCCAAAAATATATATAAAAGGGAGCAAATGAAACTCACCATACTGTATTTCGTAGTAAAAATACATATAACGTCATTTAACAAGTGCAAGGTTGGCCTCGGATTCATGAACCTATATTAATTATATATATTTATATGTTGGCCAATATTTGTCTAACAATTTTTGGTCAAGTCATAATGTACCACAATCCTAATGCTCGAGACTAATATGCAAAAGTCAACAAAAGTCAACTTGACCCAAAATGACTTCTAAAATTTATACGTGTTTATTATATAACTTAACTATAGTCGTTTTATATATTTAAATATATTTATTAGATTTTATAATAATAAAAGTCATTTATTAATAAAAATTTATATTAACGTTTATATATGATAAAATATACTTTTATATATCTTAAGTAGTAAAATTTATAAAGTTTACTTAATATCTTAAAACTATAGTGGTAAGTATTATTAATGTAATTATATTACGCGTGGTGAAAAATATCTTTGTATCCCCTATTTATTTGATAAAATAATATTGATCATATTAATAATAAGTAAAAGTTGTATTATTTTGTAATAATAATTATTATTATTCTATAAAAAAATAACAATATTTATATTTACTAAAATGTTATTATGATAAAATGATAATACTAACATAATAGTAATAATGATATTTTATAATAACAATGATATTTCTATTAAAATAATAACGACGATAGTAATAATAATCATTTTAACAATAATACTAAAATTCAGTTGACTATAACTTCAAATCCGTTCATCGAAACCATTCGATATCTAAATGAAAAGTTCTTAATTTTTCGCTAGCTTTCCAATGACATGCATATCATATACCCTATCTCAGTAGCATATATATCTAATTCAGGATTCAACAAACCTATCTAAGGACAATATCGAATGTACAAGCATGCATAATCCTATATACTCGAGTACTAGTTAGGGATACACTATTGATATATAAAAGTTAAGTTATGAGTGCTCACGTATCAATATTGAGATTCAATATTGTAGGAAAGTACGTAGACGCAACGGAGATGATAAACACTAGATTGACCTCACGAGCATACCCATGAACCATACCCATCACTTCTATAGCTATAACCCATAATTTCCTTAGCTTCGACTCATTCAAAAAACTATTTTGAAATCACTCGGACATCACTCCGTCGTAATATTTTATGTATACTAATAATATCTTGAAATAATACAGAGCAAATATATATATATATATATATATATATATACATATATATATATATATATATATATATATATATATATAAATCGATTGAGAGAGTTTAGAGAAATATATTTTCAAGTTTCTATAAAATAATGAAACCTATTGAATTCTATTTATAATAGATTTTTGAATTATTAAAGTGAATTATTAAAGTATGAATTATTAAAGTGAATTATTAAAGTATGAATTATTAAAGTGAATTATTAAAGTATGAATTATTAAAGTGAATTATTAAAGTATGAATTATTAAAGTGAATTATTAAAGTTAAAGTAAAGTAAAAGTAAAGTAAAGGTAAAGTTAAAGTATAGTAAAAGTATAAAAACTATGTATGTATAATACGCGTATAAATATATATAATATTAATTTAAATCGTTATATATATTTAATGAAATAAAATATAAATATCGTTATATTTATTATACTGATTAAGTAATGAGTTGTCAAAAGTGATTCTAGATATTTATAAAAGTTTAATAATAAAGTTTTTTTTTAAACTGAAAACGTTTTTGTACGTTTGAAAATAGATTAATAGAATATTATGGAAACCAATTCTCCACTAGCTTTTGTCTAACTTTCGTAAATGACACTTTTTATTTTTATTTATAAATAGCTTTACAAATTATTCCGAATATCGTTAAGAGGAATAGATTTCTCAAATCATAGTGGACCTCTCAACAGAGACTTGTAATCATAATTCAATGTTTCTGATAATTCAATCATTTAATATATTTTTTTTTAATTTCGTCGATAATCATATTGAAACAAATATGTTCATATAAAGCATTATACTTTTAAATACTTTGTTGACATTTTCAATTTATAACATATACACATATACATACATATTCATATATGTTCATTTAATGGTTCGTGAATCATTGGAATTTGGTCGAGGTTTAAATGAATGTATAAACATAGTTTAAAATCCTTGAGATTTAACTTAACAAACATTGCTTATCGTGTTAGAATAATATAAAGATAAAGTTTAAATTTAGTCAGAAATTTCCGGGTCGTCACAGTACCTACCCGTTAAAGAAATTTCGTCCCCGAAATTTGATAGAGGTCGTTATGGCTAACAATGAGAATGTTATTATGATGATTATGAAGTTTTATCATGTCTAAGAAGTATGGATAAAATAATTCGATTACTCAAAGCGTATGAGGGAAGTTATCGTAAATGAAGGAAATAAGATTATAGTGATTCGTCATATCTTTTGACGTCATCACAATTGATCTCCGAATTTAAAGAAAATCTTTGTAATCTATGTTGGATTTGATGCTTCGGTGATTAAGGAGATTATGATTCTCTTCGAATTAATACGATAATCCATCTTGATTTCTCTGTCGGGTATTTCACTATAAATCCACCTCCTTCGTTTCCTTACAACTCACACCTTCTATTCTTTCTCCCTCAACTCATATTTTAAAGTATTTGTCAATATGCTTCATCCATTACTGATTCTCGATATACTCCTCACTTTCATATCTGTCGTTCTTCTTTTTCATCTACCTCCGGAAGAATCTATTTACTTCTACTATACTCTCGGTTTTATAGTATTTTTAGTTCTTCCGTGTCTTTATATTGCTATATGCATTGATATATACGGTTTATAATTTTTGGGTGGTTGTTGGGTTTTATATCTTCCCTTATATTTCAAAGCCCCTGCTTTTGTCTTCTATAATCATTGACATCCACAGTTAATGCTCCCTTCTATTTGCTGCGATTTATACTCCAATTTCTATTTTGGAGTTTTGTCCTTTCGTTTCTTCTTCTTGCGATTAAGCAACGTTTGTAATGGTCCAGTATTCGCATATATGAATTTCAGAATGAACATAGTTAATGTTCTAAGAAGGAAATGGTAATGGCATGATCTTGATTTGTTAATTTACCAGAATACCCTGAAAAGACCGAATCATCAAGGAAATATATTCTTGATATTTTTAGAGATTAAATAGAATACAAGAGTCGTGTAACATGGAACATGATGACGGCATGGTCTGTGAATCGTCATGTCCCATTAGAAACTCAGCATGACTTACTGTAATATAATCACGTTGATCAAGTGTCATTATATTATACTAACTCATGCTTCAGTTCCCAACACTACTTCAAAACATTCATAATTTAAACTCGAAAGTTTATAGAATATAGAAACTAATAGTTTCTTATATGATGTAACACTGATAGCGCAAAGAGATAAATGACTTCAGATAAGATTAGTTGTGAAAATATCTTCAGAAATATCGCGGATATTTATAATGAAAGATATGATAATATCTTAGAATTTCTAATATTGATGGATGATGATGAAGATTTTTCTGTAAAGGTTTAGAATAAAGAGTAAGGTATTCGTTAATGACTTTAGCAGGCACTGAATCATTTGGATTCTTTGAAGGTAGATTTAGTCTTTGTGATTTGTCCACAGCCTCCTTCATAGTCTGTTCAATCCGTTTTCCAGTTCCAAACCTTCTCTTTTTCTCAGCTTTTCCACCTTACTATTCTTTGTCATCAAACTTTTTACTGTTAAGATCGTTTACAGTTTTTGATGCTTCATCAGTATTCCGAGAACTAGTTCGCAGTTTAGGGTGTTTTTCAGAAACTTCACATTCAAAGTATATAAGTCCAGAAGATAGACACATATAATTGTTGGCGTAGACATGCTGCGAGATTTCAAAATACTGATTGCTAATTTCTGATGATTCATATGGCAATTCTCGTTACAAGATGCAGATGAGTAAATGATGGGATTTTGATAAATATAAAGATTTTTCAGAAAGTCAAAGATCAATGAAGTTGTTAATAAGTTTTCTGCTAATGTGGCGAGATATGAAAGGTTCCCCGGTAATAATGATGAAGGGGTAATCATTATAATAAGGCTTATTCGAATGAACAATTGAAGTTGGTTTGCTGGAGCTGTGACAAAATCGTCTATTTTTAGAAGGGATTGAAAAGTTATTTTAGCTAGTAAATGCCAAAAGGTCTGACATGGATACATGTTAAATTATGACTTTGGTTTCAAGAGTTTTTCAGGTACGTAACTGTGGATAACATGTGGTTGGATCATCATCTCGATTGTTCATTATTTGAAGTGTCTTCAGGTATTTCGAAGGGCTTGAACACAGATTATAATCGTTAATATACATACGATGTTCTAACACAGTTTTGAAGTTAAAGTATAGCTTTGAAAGATGTAAGAATCTAAGAGTGATGATATCGTTTATAACTTGAATTGAATTCGGTGATTTCAAAATCAGAATATGTAATTAGATTTTTGAATGAGTATGGTTGTTTTGATTTCTATAAAATAATGTATATTGTTGTGAAAGTAGGGAGTATAATGGATGATTTGCTGAATCAGATTCGAAGAATGTAACATATTAATTGTGAATTTATATATCTCTCGGGTATTACCTACCCGTTAAAAAAAATGTCACAATTAATATTTTGTACAAAAGAATTTTATTACAGTCTTTATGGAAATATATGTGTATATTTCTTCAGATGTAATATAGATTTAATGAGTTAATATTAAATTAAACTCACTTGATTTATGGTTAAGGCCAGGATAGATAATTTCTAAACTTTAGAAATTACATAATCGTCGTAGAATGTTTTCCCAATGAAGTTATGAATCAACACTTCATCGTTGTGGTATTCCTTAGTATCTACAGGGCGTATGACGTCGATGCTCATGGGACAGATTGTGAAGTTGAGGTTTGCGATGCGGTTGTTGTTGGTGGTGGTAATGGTACTGTTGGTGTTGCTGATGGTGGTACTGTTTATGCTGCTGGTGCTGCTGCTGGTGTTTGTAACCTTTGCACCATATTCTCCAAAGCCACTACCCGAGCGCGAAGCTCGTTGACTTCTTCTATTACACCGGGGTGATTGTCGGTTCGGACGAGCGGATAAATAAAATCTAGAATTTGGTGTAGTATGTAATCGTGACGAGATACTCTAGAAATAAGAGAGAAAATGGTGTTTCGGATAGGTTCGCCGGTAAGTGCTTCAGGTTCTTCGCCAAGAGGAAAATGTGGTGGATGGAAGGGATCACCTTCTTCTTGTCTCCAATGATTAAGGAGGCTACGAACCCATCCCCAATTCATCCAGAATAGATGATGACTAATTGGTTTATCCATTCCGGTCACTTAGCTTTCGGAACTTGAGTGGGATTCCATTTCGGAATCCGAGGGACTTGAACTAATGACGAATTCCATTTCGTACGATTGAATAAAGAATTTTTGGATATGAAATGATTTTCCGGCTATCGGGTGGTATTCTAATTATATAGAGCAAAAGGTTTCGTAGATTACGGAGGAATTTACGGAATATGTTAGGCAAAGTTTACAGTAACAGATACGCTAAGATATGAATTAGCAGATACGCTAAGATATGAATTTTGTCTATACACTATTCATACAATCAATGCAATAAGATGTGTCTAGACTAAGAATGATAAGCAGGTAATTTCCGACAAGAATGATGAGCAAAACTTTTGAAATGCAGACACGGTCGAAGTCCAGACTCACTAATGCATCCTAACGACTATCAGTTAGACACACTAATGCAGACCTGGTTCGCTAAGACCACCACTCTGATACCAACTGAAAGTTGGGGACGCATCCCACTCAATGCCTTCTCAGCTAACCGCCTGTGACCACTGAGCGTACCTCAGACACTGATTTTACGGCTCGCCTCTCGGTAGTACAGCCAACCCTAATAGGGACCGCGAGGAGTAAGAGCCAATGCTTCGTCACAGGTAACACTGTGAGAACCCCCTCTACGATTAACCCGCTAATAAACGGCATTAAACCTAGCTCTGATACCAACTGAAAGGACCCGTTCATATACATTATAAACGATTCACAATAGTTGATTACATCGCGAGGTATTTGACCTCTATATGATACATTTTACAAACATTGCATTCGTTTTTAAAAGACAAACTTTCTTTACAACAAAAATTGACGGTATGCACACCATTTCATAATACATCCAACTATAATTGACTTAATAATAATCTTGATGAACTCAATGACTTGAATGCAACGTCTTTCAAAATATGCCATGAATGACTCCAAGTAATATCCTTAAAATGAGTTAATGCACAGCGGAAGATTTCTTTAATACCTGAGAATAAACATGCTTTAAAGTGTCAACCAAAAGGTTGGTGAGTTCATAGGTTTATCATAACAATCATTTCAATATATTAATAGACCACAAGATTTCCGTTTATAAATATATGTACACTCGCAAGTGTATAAAATTATTCTATAAGTTGTAGGCACCCGATAACAAGCCTTAACGTTCATGTTTTACCCTCTGAAGTACACCAGATCAGGTGTGTTTAAAATAACCTCGAAGTACTAAAGCATCCCATAGTCAGGATGGGGTTTGTCAGGCCCAATAGATCTATCTTTAGGATTCGCGCCTACCGTACATAGACAAGTAGTTTAATGTTACCAAGCTAAGGGTATATTTCTGGTTTAAACCCACATAGAATTAGTTTTAGTACTTGTGCCTATTTCGTAAAACATTTATAAAAACAGCGCATGTATTCTCAGTCCCAAAAATATATATAAAAGGGAGCAAATGAAACTCACCATACTGTATTTCGTAGTAAAAATACATATAACGTCATTTAACAAGTGCAAGGTTGGCCTCGAATTCACGAACCTATATTAATTATATATATTTATATGTTGGCCAATATTTGTCTAACAATTTTTGGTCAAGTCATAGTGTACCACAATCCTAATGCTCGAGACTAATATGCAAAAGTCAACAAAAGTCAACTTGACCCAAAATGACTTCTAAAATTTATACGTGTTTATTATATAACTTAACTATAGTCGTTTTATATATTTAAATATATTTATTAGATTTTATAATAATAAAAGTCATTTATTAATAAAAATTTATATTAACGTTTATATATGATAAAATATACTTTTATATATCTTAAGTAGTAAAATTTATAAAGTTCACTTAATATCTTAAAACTATAGTGGTAAGTATTATTAATGTAATTATATTACGCGTGGTGAAAAATATCTTTGTATCCCCTATTTATTTGATAAAATAATATTGATCATAATAATAATAAGTAAAAGTTGTATTATTTTGTAATAATAATTATTATTATTCTATAAAAAAATAACAATATTTATATTTACTAAAATGTTATTATGATAAAATGATAATACTAACATAATAGTAATAATGATATTTTATAATAACAATGATATTTCTATTAAAATAATAACGACGATAGTAATAATAATCATTTTAACAATAATACTAAAATTCAGTTGACTATAACTTCAAATCCGTTCATCGAAACCATTCGATATCTAAATGAAAAGTTCTTAATTTTTCGCTAGCTTTCCAATGACATGCATATCATATACCCTATCTCAGTAGCATATATATCTAATTCAGGATTCAACAAACCTATCTAAGGACAATATCGAATGTACAAGCATGCATAATCCTATATACTCGAGCACTAGTCAGGGATACACTATTGATATATAATGAAATGTCCCGTTCTTATTGATTAAAAACGTTCCATATTAATTGATTTCGTTGCGAGGTTTTGACCTCTATATGAGACGTTTTTCAAAGACTGCATTCATTTTAAAACAAACCATAACCTTTATTTCATCAATAAAGGTTTAAAAAGCTTTACGTAGATTATCAAATAATGATAATCTAAAATATCATGTCTACACACGACCATTACATAATGGTTTACAATACAAATATGTTACAACAAAATAAGTTTCTTGAATGCAGTTTTTACACAATATCATACAAGCATGGACTCCAAATCTCGTCCTTATTTAAGTATGCGACAGCGGAAGCTCTTAATAATCACCTGAGAATAAACATGCTTAAAACGTCAACAAAAATGTTGGTGAGTTATAGGTTTAGCCTATATATATCAAATCATAATAATAGACCACAAGATTTCATATTTCAATACACATCCCATACATAGAGATAAAAATCATTCATATGGTGAACACCTGGTAACCGACAATAACAAGATGCATATATAAGAATACCCCCATCATTCCGGGACACCCTTCGGATATGATATAAATTTCGAAGTACTAAAGCATCCGGTACTTTGGATGGGGTTTGTTAGGCCCAATAGATCTATCTTTAGGATTCGCGTCAATTAGGGTGTCTGTTCCCTAATTCTTAGATTACCAGACTTAATAAAAAGGGGCATATTCGATTTCGATAATTCAACCATAGAATGTAGTTTCACGTACTTGTGTCTATTTTGTAAATCATTTATAAAACCTGCATGTATTCTCATCCCAAAAATATTAGATTTTAAAAGTGGGACTATAACTCACTTTCACAGATTTTTACTTCGTCGGGAAGTAAGACTTGGCCACTGGTTGATTCACGAACCTATAACAATATATACATATATATCAAAGTATGTTCAAAATATATTTACAACACTTTTAATATATTTTGATGTTTTAAGTTTATTAAGTCAGCTGTCCTCGTTAGTAACCTACAACTAGTTGTCCACAGTTAGATGTACAGAAATAAATCGATAAATATTATCTTGAATCAATCCACGACCCAGTGTATACGTATCTCAGTATTGATCACAACTCAAACTATATATATTTTGGAATCAACCTCAACCCTGTATAGCTAACTCCAACATTCACATATAGAGTGTCTATGGTTGTTCCGAAATATATATAGATGTGTCGACATGATAGGTCGAAACATTGTATACGTGTCTATGGTATCTCAAGATTACATAATATATAATACAAGTTGATTAAGTTATGGTTGGAATAGATTTGTTACCAATTTTCACGTAGCTAAAATGAGAAAAATTATCCAATCTTGTTTTACCCATAACTTCTTCATTTTAAATCCGTTTTGAGTGAATCAAATTGCTATGGTTTCATATTGAACTCTATTTTATGAATCTAAACAAAAAAAGTATAGGTTTCTAGTCGGAAAAATAAGTTACAAGTCGTTTTTGTAAAGGTAGTCATTTCAGTCGAAAGAACGACGTCTAGATGACCATTTTAGAAAACATACTTCCACTTTGAGTTTAACCATAATTTTTGGATATAGTTTCATGTTCATAATAAAGATAATTTTCTCAGAATAACAACTTTTAAATCAAAGTTTATCATAGTTTTTAATTAACTAACCCAAAACAGCCCGCGGTGTTACTACGACGGCGTAAATCCGGTTTTACGGTGTTTTTCGTGTTTCCAGGTTTTAAATCATTAAGTTAGCATATCATATAGATATAGAACATGTGTTTAGTTGATTTTAAAAGTCAAGTTAGAAGGATTAACTTTTGTTTGCGAACAAGTTTAGAATTAACTAAACTATGTTCTAGTGATTACAAGTTTAAACCTTCGAATAAGATAGCTTTATATGTATGAATCGAATGATGTTATGAACATCATTACTACCTTAAGTTCCTTGGATGAACCTACTGGAAAAGAGAAAAATGGATCTAGCTTCAATGGATCCTTGGATGGCTCAAAGTTCTTGAAGCAAAATCATGACACGAAAACAAGTTCAAGTAAGATCATCACTTGAAATAAGATTGTTATAGTTATAGAAATTGAGCCAAAGTTTGAATATGATTATTACCTTGTATTAGAATGATAACCTACTGTAAGAAACAAAGATTTCTTGAGGTTGGATGATCACCTTACAAGATTGGAAGTGAGCTAGCAAACTTGAAAGTATTCTTGATTTTATGAAACTAGAACTTTTGGAATTTATGAAGAACACTTAGAACTTGAAGATAGTACTTGAGAGAGTTCAATTAGATGAAGAAAATTGAAGAATGAAAGTGTTTGTAGGTGTTTTTGGTCGTTGGTGTATGGATTGGATATAAAGGATATGTAATTTTGTTTTCATGTAAATAAGTCATGAATGATTACTCATATTTTTGTAATCTTATGAGATATTTCATGCTAGTTGCCAAATGATGGTTCCCACATGTGTTAGGTGACTCACATGGGCTGCTAAGAGCTGATCATTGGAGTGTATATACCAATAGTACATACATCTAAAAGCTGTGTATTGTACGAGTACGAATACGGGTGCATACGAGTAGAATTGTTGATGAAACTGAACGAGAATGTAATTGTAAGCATTTTTGTTAAGTAGAAGTATTTTGATAAGTGTATTGAAGTCTTTCAAAAGTGTATAAATACATATTAAAACACTACATGTATATACATTTTAACTGAGTCGTTAAGTCATCGTTAGTCGTTACATGTAAGTGTTGTTTTGAAACCTTTAGGTTAACGATCTTGTTAAATGTTGTTAACCCAATGTTTATAATATCAAAAGAGATTTTAAATTATTATATTATCATGATATTATGATGTACGAATATCTCTTAATATGATATATATACATTAAATGTCGTTACAACGATAAACGTTACATATATGTCTCGTTTCAAAATCATTAAGTTAGTAGTCTTGTTTTTACATATGTAGTTCATTGTTAACATAATTAATGATATGTTTACTTATCATAATATCATGTTAACTATATATATAACCATATATATGTCATCATATAGTTTTTTTTACAAGTTTTAACGTTCGTGAATCACCGGTCAACTTGGGTGGTCAATTGTCTATATGAAACCTATTTCAATTAATCAAGTCTTAACAAGTTTGATTGCTTAACATGTTGGAAACATTTAATCATGTAAACATCAATCTCAATTAATATATATAAACATGGAAAAGTTCGGGTCACTACAGTACCTACCCGTTAAATAAATTTCGTCCCGAAATTTTAAGCTGTTGAAGGTGTTGACGAATCTTCTGGAAATAGATGCGGGTATTTCTTCTTCATCTGATCTTCACGCTCCCAGGTGAACTCGGGTCCTCTACGAGCATTCCATCGAACCTTAACAATTGGTATCTTGTTTTGCTTAAGTCTTTTAACCTCACGATCCATTATTTCGACGGGTTCTTCGATGAATTGGAGTTTTTCGTTGATTTGGATTTCATCTAACGGAATAGTGAGATCTTCTTTAGCAAAACATTTCTTCAAATTCGAGACGTGGAAAGTGTTATGTACAGCCGCGAGTTGTTGAGGTAACTCAAGTCGGTAAGCTACTGGTCCGACACGATCAATAATCTTGAATGGTCCAATATACCTTGGATTTAATTTCCCTCGTTTACCAAATCGAACAACGCCTTTCCAAGGTGAAACTTTAAGCATGACCATCTCTCCAATTTCAAATTCTATATCTTTTCTTTTAATGTCAGCGTAGCTCTTTTGTCGACTTTGGGCGGTTTTCAACCGTTGTTGAATTTGGATGATCTTCTCGGTAGTTTCTTGTATAATCTCCGGACCCGTAATCTGTCTATCCCCCACCTCACTCCAAAAAATCGGAGACCTGCACTTTCTACCATAAAGTGCTTCAAACGGCGCCATCTCAATGCTTGAATGGTAGCTGTTGTTGTAGGAAAATTCTGCTAACGGTAGATGTCGATCCCAACTGTTTCCGAAATCAATAACACATGCTCGTAGCATGTCTTCAAGCGTTTGTATCGTCCTTTCGCTCTGCCCATCAGTTTGTGGATGATAGGCAGTACTCATGTCTAGACGAGTTCCTAATGCTTGCTGTAATGTCTGCCAGAATCTTGAAATAAATCTGCCATCCCTATCAGAGATAATAGAGATTGGTATTCCATGTCTGGAGACGACTTCCTTCAAATACAGTCGTGCTAACTTCTCCATCTTGTCATCTTCTCTTATTGGTAGGAAGTGTGCTGATTTGGTGAGACGATCAACTATTACCCAAATAGTATCAAAACCACTTGCAGTCCTTGGCAATTTAGTGATGAAATCCATGGTAATGTTTTCCCATTTCCATTCCGGGATTTCGGGTTGTTGAAGTAGACCTGATGGTTTCTGATGCTCAGCTTTGACCTTAGAACACGTCAAACATTCTCCTACGTATTTAGCAACATCGGCTTTCATACCCGGCCACCAAAAATGTTTCTTGAGATCCTTGTACATCTTCCCCGTTCTAGGATGTATTGAGTATCTGGTTTTATGAGCTTCTCTAAGTACCATTTCTCTCATATCTCCAAATTTTGGTACCCAAATCCTTTCAGCCCTATACCGGGTTCCGTCTTCCCGAATATTAAGATGCTTCTCCGATCCTTTGGGTATTTCATCCTTTAAATTTCCCTTTTTTAAAACTCCTTGTTGCGCCTCCTTTATTTGAGTAGTAATGTTATTATGAATCATTATATTCATAGATTTTACTCGAATGGGTTCTCTATCCTTCCTGCTCAAGGCATCGGCTACCACATTTGCCTTCCCCGGGTGGTAACGAATCTCAAAATCGTAATCATTCAATAATTCAATCCACCTACGCTGCCTCATATTCAGTTGTTTCTGATTAAATATGTGTTGAAGACTTTTGTGGTCGGTATATATAATACTTTTGACCCCATATAAGTAGTGCCTCCAAGTCTTTAATGCAAAAACAACCGCGCCTAATTCCAAATCATGCGTCGTATAATTTTGTTCGTGAATCTTCAATTGTCTAGACGCATAAGCAATCACCTTCGTTCGTTGCATTAATACACAACCGAGACCTTGCTTTGATGCGTCACAATAAATCACAAAATCATCATTCCCTTCAGGCAATGACAATATAGGTGCCGTAGTTAGCTTTTTCTTCAATAACTGAAACGCTTTCTCTTGTTCATCATTCCATTCAAATTTCTTCCCTTTATGCGTTAATGCAGTCAAGGGTTTTGCTATTCTGGAAAAGTCTTGGATGAACCTTCTGTAGTAACCAGCTAGTCCTAAAAACTGGCGTATGTGTTTCGGAGTTTTCGGGGTTTCCCACTTTTCAACAGTTTCTATCTTTGCCGGATCCACCTTAATACCTTCTTTGTTCACTATGTGACCGAGGAATTGAACTTCTTCCAACCAAAATGCACACTTTGAAAACTTAGCGTACAATTCTTCCTTCCTCAATACTTCTAACACCTTTCTCAAATGTTCACCGTGTTCTTGGTCATTCTTTGAGTAAATAAGTATGTCATCAATGAAAACAATGACAAACTTGTCAAGGTATGGTCCACACACTCGGTTCATAAGGTCCATGAACAGAGCTGGTGCATTAGTTAAACCAAACGGCATGACCATAAACTCGTAATGACCGTAACGTGTTCTGAAAGCAGTCTTTGGAATATCATCTTCTTTCACCCGCATTTGATGATACCCGGAACGTAAGTCAATCTTTGAATAAACAGACGAGCCTTGTAGTTGATCAAATAAGTCGTCGATTCTCGGTAGTGGGTAGCGGTTCTTGATGGTAAGTTTGTTCAACTCTCGGTAGTCGATACACAACCTGAATGTACCATCTTTCTTCTTGACAAACAAAACAGGAGCTCCCCACGGTGATGTGCTTGGTCGAATGAAACCACGCTCTAAAAGTTCTTGTAATTGGCTTTGCAGTTCTTTCATCTCGCTGGGTGCGAGTCTGTAAGGAGCACGAGCTATTGGTGCAGCTCCTGGTACAAGATCTATTTGAAATTCAACGGATCGATGTGGGGGTAATCCCGGTAATTCTTTCGGAAATACATCGGGAAATTCTTTTGCAATGGGAACATCATTGATGCTCTTTTCTTCAGTTTGTACTTTCTCGACGTGTGCTAGAACAGCATAGCAACCTTTAGTTTTTGTGCCTTCAAATTACTAATAAGATGTAGCTTCGTGTTGCCCTTTTCTCCGTACACCATTAAGGGTTTTCCTTTTTCTCGTATAATGCGAATTACATTTTTGTAACAAACGATCTCCGCTTTCACTTCTTTCAACCAGTCCATACCGATTATCACATCAAAACTCCCTAACTCTACTGGTATCAAATCAATCTTAAATGTTTCGCTAACCAGTTTAATTTCTCGATTCCGACATATATTATCTGCTGAAATTAATTTACCATTTGCTAATTCGAGTAAAAATTTACTATCCAAAGGCGTCAATGGACAACTTAATTTAGCACAAAAATCTCTACTCATATAGCTTCTATCCGCACCCGAATCAAATAAAACGTAAGCAGATTTATTGTCAATAAGAAACGTACCCGTAACAAGCTCCGGGTCTTCCTGTGCCTCTACCGCATTAATATTGAAAACTCTTCCACGGCCTTGTCCATTCGTGTTCTCCTGGTTCGGGCAATTTCTAATAATGTGGCCTGGTTTTCCACATTTATAACAAACTACATTGGCATAACTTGCTCCGACACTACTTGCTCCGCCATTACTCGTTCTGACACCATTTGTTCCTTTCGTTCTATTAACCCCTGGTCCGTAGACCTCACACTTCGCCGCGCTATGACCATTTCTTTTACACTTGTTGCAAAATTTGGTGCAGAACCCCGAGTGATTCTTTTCACACCTTTGGCATAGTTGCTTCTGATTGTTGTTGTTGTTGAGGTTATTATTGTTGTTGGGATGATTGTTGTAGTTGCTGTTGTTGTTGTTGTTGTTGTTGTTGTTGGGCCGTTTGTTGTAGTTGCCATTGATGTTGCGATTGTTGGGATAATTGTTGCGATTATTGTTGTAATTGCTGTTGTTGTTGTATTGGTGATTCTTATCACCGTTTTCCTCCCACTTTCTTTTGACTTGCTTCACATTGGCCTCTTCAGCAGTCTGTTCTTTAATTCTTTCTTCAATCTGGTTCACTAGTTTGTGAGCCATTCTACATGCCTGTTGTATGGAGGCGGGCTCGTGTGAACTTATATCTTCTTGGATTCTTTCCGGTAATCCTTTCACAAACGCGTCGATCTTCTCTTCCTCATCTTCGAATGCTCCCGGACACAATAGGCACAATTCTATGAATCGTCTTTCGTACGTGGTAATATCAAATCCTTGGGTTCGTAACCCTCTAAGTTCTGTCTTGAGCTTATTGACCTCGGTTCTGGGACGGTACTTCTCGTTCATCAAGTGCTTGAATGCTGACCACGGTAGTGCGTACGCATCATCTTGTCCCACTTGCTCTAGATAGGTATTCCACCATGTTAACGCAGAACCTGTGAAGGTATGCGTAGCGTACTTCACTTTGTCCTCTTCAGTACACTTACTTATGGCAAACACCGATTCAACCTTCTCGGTCCACCGTTTCAATCCGATCGGTCCTTCGGTTCCATCAAATTCCAAAGGTTTGCAGGCAGTGAATTCTTTGTAGGTGCATCCTACACGATTTCCTGTACTGCTAGATCCAAGGTTATTGTTGGTATGTAGCGCAGCCTGTACTGCGGCTATGTTTGAAGCTAGAAAAGTACGGAATTCCTCTTCATTCATATTCACGGTGTGTCGAGTAGTCGGTGCCATTTCCTTCAAAATAGTTAAATGGAACAAGTTAATCATACAGAATATTAAGAGTAGTTAATAGTATTTCGTAGCATAATATGAACTCATTTATAAAAGCTTTTTCTTCATATTAGCGTTTTATAAGTTTAAATTCGGGTAGTACCTACCCGTTAAGTTCATACTTAGTAGCTAATATACAATTCAACTACTACAATTCTATATGAAAAACTGATTATAATAATATTTCGCGTTCAAACTGTTATACAATATTTTACAAACTTACAATACCGCTTATTTTACATAAAGCATGAAATATAGCACACAATAACTTTGATACAAGATAGTTGTGAAGACAATTCTAGCTAGTACACAAGTCGTTCAGCAAAGGCAATAAAGACACGTAATTCATACGTCCAGAAACAAGTCATGCATTCTGGTTTTACTAGGACTACTTCCCATCCTTGGTCTTGTGCAACATAACCGTTATGGCCGTTGATAAGACAGCGTGTTGTAACGTCATCAAAGGGACGAGGGTTACGTAATGTCCAACAGTCCCGTAATAATCTAAAAACCTCATTTCTTACCCCAATTACCGACTCCGTCACTTGTGGAAACGTTTTGTTTAATAGTTGTAGCCCGATGTTCTTGTTCTCACTTTGGTGAGAAGCGAACATTACTAATCCGTAAGCATAACATGCTTCTTTATGTTGCATGTTAGCCGCTTTTTCTAAATCACGAAGTCCAATATTTGGATATATTGAGTCAAAATAATTTCTTAACCCGTTGCGTAAAATAGCATTTGGGTTCCCCGCAATATATGCGTCAAAGTAAATACATCGTAACTTATGGGTTTCCCAATGTGATATCCCCCATCTTTCAAACGAAAGTCTCTTATAAACCAAGACATTCTTGGAACGTTCTTCGAATGTCTTACAAACTGATCTCGCCTTAAATAGTTGTGCCGAAGAATTCTGGCCGACTCTAGACAAGATTTCATCAATCATGTCTCCGGGTAGGTCTCTTAAAATATTGGGTTGTCTATCCATTTTGTGTTTTTAAACTGTAAAATAGACAAGAGTTAGATTCATAAAAAAAATACTTATTAATACAAGCAATTTTTACATATATCATAAAGCATAAGAACACTATATTCCATATATTACACCACACGAATACAACTATCTTATTCCGACTCGCTCGTTTCTTCTTCTTCGGTTTTGGTTCGTTTTGCCAAGTTTCTAGGGATATATGATGTTCCCCTAATACGAGCCGTCGTTGTCCACATTGGTTTAGAAAAACCTGGTGGTTTAGAGGTTCCCGGGTCATTGTTACAACTTAAGGACTTCGGGGGTTGACGATACATATAAAGTTCATCGGGGTTGGAATTAGATTTCTCTATTTTTATGCCCTTTCCCTTATTATTTTCTTTTGCCTTTTTAAATTCAGTTGGGGTAATTTCTATAACATCATCGGAATTCTCGTCGGAATCCGATTCATCGGAGAATTGGTAATCCTCCCAATATTTTGCTTCCTTGGCGGAAACACCATTGACCATAATTAACTTTGGTCGGTTGGTTGAGGATTTTCTTTTACTTAACCGTTTTATTATTTCCCCCACCGGTTCTATTTCTTCATCCGGTTCCGATTCTTCTTCCGGTTCCGATTCTTCTTCTGGTTCCGACTCTTCTTCCGGTTCCTCTTCGGGAACTTGTGAATCAGTCCACAAATCATTCCAATTTACATTTGACTCTTCATTATTATTAGGTGAGTCAATGGGACTTGTTCTAGAGGTAGACATCTATCACATAATATCAAACACGTTAAGAGATTAATATATCACATAATATTCATATGTTAAAAATATATAGTTTCCAACAAAAATGTTAAGCAATCATTTTTAAAGAAAACACGGTCGAAGTCCAGACTCACTAATGCATCCTAACAAACTCGATAAGACACACTAATGCAAATTTTCTGGTTCTCTAAGACCAACGCTTGGATACCAACTGAAATGTCCCGTTCTTATTGATTAAAAACGTTCCATATTAATTGATTTCGTTGCGAGGTTTTGACCTCTATATGAGACGTTTTTCAAAGACTGCATTCATTTTAAAACAAACCATAACCTTTATTTCATCAATAAAGGTTTAAAAAGCTTTACGTAGATTATCAAATAATGATAATCTAAAATATCATGTCTACACACGACCATTACATAATGGTTTACAATACAAATATGTTACAACAAAATAAGTTTCTTGAATGCAGTTTTTACACAATATCATACAAGCATGGACTCCAAATCTCGTCCTTATTTAAGTATGCGACAGCGGAAGCTCTTAATAATCACCTGAGAATAAACATGCTTAAAACGTCAACAAAAATGTTGGTGAGTTATAGGTTTAGCCTATATATATCAAATCATAATAATAGACCACAAGATTTCATATTTCAATACACATCCCATACATAGAGATAAAAATCATTCATATGGTGAACACCTGGTAACCGACAATAACAAGATGCATATATAAGAATACCCCCATCATTCCGGGACACCCTTCGGATATGATATAAATTTCGAAGTACTAAAGCATCCGGTACTTTGGATGGGGTTTGTTAGGCCCAATAGATCTATCTTTAGGATTCGCGTCAATTAGGGTGTCTGTTCCCTAATTCTTAGATTACCAGACTTAATAAAAAGGGGCATATTCGATTTCGATAATTCAACCATAGAATGTAGTTTCACGTACTTGTGTCTATTTTGTAAATCATTTATAAAACCTGCATGTATTCTCATCCCAAAAATATTAGATTTTAAAAGTGGGACTATAACTCACTTTCACAGATTTTTACTTCGTCGGGAAGTAAGACTTGGCCACTGGTTGATTCACGAACCTATAACAATATATACATATATATCAAAGTATGTTCAAAATATATTTACAACACTTTTAATATATTTTGATGTTTTAAGTTTATTAAGTCAGCTGTCCTCGTTAGTAACCTACAACTAGTTGTCCACAGTTAGATGTACAGAAATAAATCGATAAATATTATCTTGAATCAATCCACGACCCAGTGTATACGTATCTCAGTATTGATCACAACTCAAACTATATATATTTTGGAATCAACCTCAACCCTGTATAGCTAACTCCAACATTCACATATAGAGTGTCTATGGTTGTTCCGAAATATATATAGATGTGTCGACATGATAGGTCGAAACATTGTATACGTGTCTATGGTATCTCAAGATTACATAATATATAATACAAGTTGATTAAGTTATGGTTGGAATAGATTTGTTACCAATTTTCACGTAGCTAAAATGAGAAAAATTATCCAATCTTGTTTTACCCATAACTTCTTCATTTTAAATCCGTTTTGAGTGAATCAAATTGCTATGGTTTCATATTGAACTCTATTTTATGAATCTAAACAAAAAAAGTATAGGTTTCTAGTCGGAAAAATAAGTTACAAGTCGTTTTTGTAAAGGTAGTCATTTCAGTCGAAAGAACGACGTCTAGATGACCATTTTAGAAAACATACTTCCACTTTGAGTTTAACCATAATTTTTGGATATAGTTTCATGTTCATAATAAAGATAATTTTCTCAGAATAACAACTTTTAAATCAAAGTTTATCATAGTTTTTAATTAACTAACCCAAAACAGCCCGCGGTGTTACTACGACGGCGTAAATCCGGTTTTACGGTGTTTTTCGTGTTTCCGGGTTTTAAATCATTAAGTTAGCATATCATATAGATATAGAACATGTGTTTAGTTGATTTTAAAAGTCAAGTTAGAAGGATTAACTTTTGTTTGCGAACAAGTTTAGAATTAACTAAACTATGTTCTAGTGATTACAAGTTTAAACCTTCGAATAAGATAGCTTTATATGTATGAATCGAATGATGTTATGAACATCATTACTACCTTAAGTTCCTTGGATGAACCTACTGGAAAAGAGAAAAATGGATCTAGCTTCAATGGATCCTTGGATGGCTCAAAGTTCTTGAAGCAAAATCATGACACGAAAACAAGTTCAAGTAAGATCATCACTTGAAATAAGATTGTTATAGTTATAGAAATTGAACCAAAGTTTGAATATGATTATTACCTTGTATTAGAATGATAACCTACTGTAAGAAACAAAGATTTCTTGAGGTTGGATGATCACCTTACAAGATTGGAAGTGAGCTAGCAAACTTGAAAGTATTCTTGATTTTATGAAACTAGAACTTTTGGAATTTATGAAGAACACTTAGAACTTGAAGATAGTACTTGAGAGAGTTCAATTAGATGAAGAAAATTGAAGAATGAAAGTGTTTGTAGGTGTTTTTGGTCGTTGGTGTATGGATTGGATATAAAGGATATGTAATTTTGTTTTCATGTAAATAAGTCATGAATGATTACTCATATTTTTGTAATCTTATGAGATATTTCATGCTAGTTGCCAAATGATGGTTCCCACATGTGTTAGGTGACTCACATGGGCTGCTAAGAGCTGATCATTGGAGTGTATATACCAATAGTACATACATCTAAAAGCTGTGTATTGTACGAGTACGAATACGGGTGCATACGAGTAGAATTGTTGATGAAACTGAACGAGAATGTAATTGTAAGCATTTTTGTTAAGTAGAAGTATTTTGATAAGTGTATTGAAGTCTTTCAAAAGTGTATAAATACATATTAAAACACTACATGTATATACATTTTAACTGAGTCGTTAAGTCATCGTTAGTCGTTACATGTAAGTGTTGTTTTGAAACCTTTAGGTTAACGATCTTGTTAAATGTTGTTAACCCAATGTTTATAATATCAAAATAGATTTTAAATTATTATATTATCATGATATTATGATGTACGAATATCTCTTAATATGATATATATACATTAAATGTCGTTACAACGATAAACGTTACATATATGTCTCGTTTCAAAATCATTAAGTTAGTAGTCTTGTTTTTACATATGTAGTTCATTGTTAATATAATTAATGATATGTTTACTTATCATAATATCATGTTAACTATATATATAACCATATATATGTCATCATATAGTTTTTTTTACAAGTTTTAACGTTCGTGAATCACCGGTCAACTTGGGTGGTCAATTGTCTATATGAAACCTATTTCAATTAATCAAGTCTTAACAAGTTTGATTGCTTAACATGTTGGAAACATTTAATCATGTAAACATCAATCTCAATTAATATATATAAACATGGAAAAGTTCGGGTCACTACATATAAAAGTTAAGTTATGAGTGCTCACGTATCAATATTGAGATTCAATATTGCAGGAAAGTACGTAGACGCAACGGAGATGATAAACACTAGATTGACCTCACGAGCATACCCATGAACCATACCCATCACTTCCATAGCTATAACCCATAATTTCCTTAGCTTCGACTCATTCAAAAAAACTATTTTGAAATCACTCGGACATCACTCCGTCGTAATTTTTTATGTATACTAATAATATCTTGAAATAATACAGAGCAAATATATATATATATATATATATATATATATATATATATATATATATATATATATATATATATATATATATATATATATATATATATATATATATAAATCGATTGAGAGAGTTTAGAGAAATATATTTTCAAGTTTCTATGAAATAATGAAACCTATTGAATTCTATCTATTATAGATTTTTGAATTATTAAAGTGAATTATTAAAGTATAAATTATTAAAGTGAATTATTAAAGTATGAATTATTAAAGTGAATTATTAAAGTATGAATTATTAAAGTGAATTATTAAAGTATGAATTATTAAAGTGAATTATTAAAGTTAAAGTAAAGTAAAAGTAAAGTAAAGGTAAAGTTAAAGTATAGTAAAAGTATAAAAACTATGTATGTATAATACGCGTATAAATATATATAATATTAATTTAAATCGTTATATATATTTAATGAAATAAAATATAAATATCGTTATATTTATTATACTGGTTAAGTAATGAGTTGTCAAAAGTGATTCTAGATATTTATAAAAGTTTAATAATAAAGTTTTTTTTTTTTAACTGAAAACGTTTTTGTACGTTTGAAAATAGATTAATAGAATATTATGGAAACCAATTCTCCACTAGCTTTTGTCTAACTTTCGTAAATGACACTTTTTATTTTTATTTATAAATAGCTTTACAAATTATTCCGAATATCGTTAAGAGGAATAGATTTCTCAAATCATAGTGGACCTCTCAACAGAGACTTGTAATCATAATTCAATGTTTCTGATAATTCAATCATTTAATATATATTTTTTTTAATTTCGTCGATAATCATATTGAAACAAATACGTTCATATAAAGCATTATACTTTTAAATACTTTGTTGACATTTTCAATTTATAACATATACACATATACATACATATTCATATATGTTCATTTAATGGTTCGTAAATCATTGGAATTTGGTCGAGGTTTAAATGAATGTATAAACATAGTTTAAAATCCTTGAGATTTAACTTAACAAACATTGCTTATCGTGTCAGAATAATATAAAGATAAAGTTTAAATTTAGTCGGAAATTTCCGGGTCGTCACAGTATACGTCTCAGGCTCAATCACAACTCAAACTATATATATTATTGTAGAATCAACCTCAACCCTGTATAGAGAACTCGATCATTACTGCATATAGAGTGTCTATGGTGATTCCAAATAATATATATAGATGTGTCGATATGATATGTCAAAACATTGTATACGTGTCCCGATATTTAAATTGCGTAAAATAAATAACAGAAATTAAATGACGATAAATAAAAGTGCGATAATTAAATTGCGATAAATAAACTGCGATAAATAAAATGTAATCAGTTAGCTAGGAACAGTTAGCTGGAACAGTTAGTGTGGATTCTTAACAAAACTTTTCATAGTTAATTTGTTTGTTTCTAACAGATTTTATTTTGTCATATGTTTTCTTCATTATGCCACTTGTTGGATTCTGGAAAGTCAAAATCCAAATACGAAATTGAATGAAAATGGTTATTCTGCGGTGAACGGATACGTATATCGGTGGTTGTAAGTAGGATAGTAAATGACTGTTGAATCAGCTTCGACGAATGTACAATGTAACTTATTAAGATGAAATCTAATTATTCCTCGGGTATTACCTACCCGTTAAAAAAAAATTTCACCATTAATATTTTGTACAAAAGAACTTTTAATTACAATCTTTATGAAAACATATATACATATTTATTTTCTTCAGATGAAATCAAGAATTTAATGAGTTAATATGATATTAATCTCATCAGCTTTTCGGTTTGAGCTAGAATAAGAAATCTCTAAAAAAATTTGAAACCACATATTCTTCGCAGAATATCAATGAAGTTATGGATCAATACTTCATCGTTCATTATTGTTGGTACTCCTTGGTATCTATGGTGCGTATGATGTTGATGTTTGTGGGACAGATTATGATGTCGAGACGTGTGATGCGGATGTTGTTTGTTAGTGGTGATGATGGTATTGTTGATGTTGTTGATGGTGGTACTGGTTATGCTGCTGGTGCTGCTGCTGGTGTTTGTAACCTTCGCACCAGGTTCTCTAAAGCCACTACCCGAGCGCGAAGCTCGTTGACCTCTTCTATTACACCGGGGTAACTGTCGGTTCGGACAAGTGGATAAATAAGATCTAGAATTTGGTATAGTATATGATCGTGACGAGATACTCGGGAAATGAGAGAGAAAATGGTGTTTCGAACAGGTTTGCCGGTAAGTGCTTCAGGTTCTTCACCCAGAGGTGAATTCGGTTGGTGGAAGGGATCACATTCTTCTTGCCTCCAATGATTAAGTAGGCTACGAACCTATCCCCAATTCATCCAGAATTGGTGATGACTAATTGGTTGATCCATTCCGGTTACATTGTCTTCGGAGCTTGAGTCGAAATCCATATCGGAATAGCTGTCGGAATCTAAGGAATTTAAACTGGTTGCGAGTTCCGTCTTGTACGGTTAGATAAAGGATTTTTGGATATGTAATGATTTTCGGATATTGGATGATATTCTAATTGCATAGAATACCTAAATATAGTACAGAAGATCCCGTAAATTACAGAGGAAATTAAGGAAACGTGTCAGACAAGATTTAATGTGATGGGATATGAATTTGTCTGTACACCATCTATGCACTAATTGCAATAAGACGTGTCGAGACTGTAAATGATAAGTAGATATTTTTCGACAAATGGTGGTAAGCAAAAACTTTTAACATACAGACTAGGTTCAAGTCCATACTTACTAATATAACCTAACAACTACTAGGTCGAAGTCCAGACTCATTAATGTATCCTAACAACTCCTAGTCAGACAGACTAATGCAAGACCTGGTTCGCTACGACCACCGCTCTGATACCACCTGTGAGGACCCGTCCTAATCCACCTGGACGAAGTCATCAATATTTGGTCCCATTGCGATGATCGGCTCCAAGTAATGTCCTTAAATTGAGCAAATGCACAGCGGAAGACTTAATTCGTACCTAAGAATAAACATGCTTTAAAGTGTCAACTAAAAGGTTGGTGAGTTCATAGGTTTATCATAACAATCATTTCAATATGTTAATAGACCACAAGATTTCATAACCATAAACATAATACACTCGCAAGTGTATGTAAAGCATTCTAAGTGGTTGAGCACTTGGTAACCATACTTAACTAAAAATCAACGTCGCATATTCCCTTTATTATGAAATCTCACTACACTGTACCAAGTGTAGCCTACAAAACGAAGTACTGTGCAACCGTTGAATACTGGTCATCCAGTCCGGTTGGGGTTGTCAGGCCCGATAGATCTATCAACAGGATTCGCGTTTACAATACCCATGTAAATAGTAGTTACCAAGCTACAGGGAAATATGCCAGTGGTGCAACTCAACGTAGAATATATTTTTAAGTACTTGTGTCTATTTCATAAACATTTATAAAAGCAGCGCATGTATTCTCAGCCCAAAAATATATATTGCAAAAGCAATTAAAAAGGGAGCAAATGAAACTCACCATACTGTATTCTGTAGTAAAAATACATATGACGTCATTTAACAACTGAACAATGTAGATTAACCTCGGATTCACGAACCTATATCATTCGTATATATGTTAACACACGTCATTGTAATCGAATAATTATATATATGTTATTAGTTGTGATATAATTTTTATATTACTAATTTAACTACTTCATTATAAATTCATTTTATATATGAAAATATTTATATTTAAAATATGAGCATTAAATATATTTCTATATAAAATTAATCTTTTATTTACAAAGTATCATTTATAATAGTACCAAAATAGGTATAATAATATTAAAAAGAATTTTAATAATACTAGTAAAAATAATGATAGTATTAATAGTAGTTTTAACAAAATAATGGATTGAAAGTAATGATACTTTTAATAATAGTTATGTTGATCTTTAATAATATAATACCGGTTATGATCATTTATATTAATGAAAATGATAATATTAATAATAATACTTGTCTCAATAGTGCTAATATTTATAACATAATACTAATGATAATATTAAAAATATTTATTTCTAATAATACTAGTAATAACAATAATATTAGTAATTTTATTTGAAATTTTAATTAGGTTAATAATAATAAATGATAAATTTTTATTAGTAATAATAATGATAATACTACAATACTAATCCTAAATACAATAGCTAATAATAATAATAGTAATAATAATAATAATAATAATAATAATAATAATAATAATAATAATAATAATAATAATAATAATAATAATAATAATAATAATAATAATAATAATAATAAATTATACCTTTTTAGTATTAAAAAGAAATGAACTGTTCGAGACAGGACTCGAACCCGTGACCTCTCACACACGCACAAACACCTAGAACCAACCATCTGTCTACTTTGTTTCTGATTTATACCCAAAAATAATTTTTATATCCTGCCTTATCTGTTTCTTCTTCTTCATGGCAAAAATCAACCAGGAACTCACCCAAATCAAACCTCACTATTAATAACAACACAGGTTCCTCAATTTGAAACATAAACGATTTGTAATCTTTGGTATTAAATTAGTAAACGCGAAAAAAATAAGAATAAAGCTGTGTCTGTTCGTCGATGTAAAAAAAATATATGATTTTTGATTTTAAAGACGTTTTAGCTAAAACTCTCTACATGAAATACACTTTAAATCTTTTTTATAAACTTCCCAAACCATTAATTGAACTTGAATCTTCAACTAGGAATCGAATTTTATGAAAATCAATCGGTTTGACTTTTTAATTTAAAAGTTTAACTTCGAAATTCATACTCAATTCGTGAAATTGAAAGTTAGAAATTTGCAGGTAGATTAACGACTTGATTCCTAACACTTTGGCATTTTTAGATTTTGACATATGATTCGAATTCGAAGTTTGCAGTTTGAGTTCGAAGCCGAGACATACGACGGCCTTTTTCATTGATTTTTCTGTTTTATGAATTCGAATGCAGTAAATAAAGAAAATACACTCCGTAATTGAAGGGTTTAGGTAGCATATAAATTGATTAAGGGTTGTTGTGTAGTGTGATTGTGGGTTCCAGGTACTCACGAGAGATGCAGTGCATCGAATATAAAGAAGAAAAGCAAAACAAAAGTCTGATAGTGATGTAAAAAAAATATACGCGAGAAAAAAAATCTATGTTTATATTATGTTCTATCATTTATATTAATTATTAATATGTTAATAATCATAATATTGTTAATATTATCGATAAAAATACTAATAATAATATTGTAGTTAATAATAATAATAATAGAAATAAAAATGATAATAATATCACTAATATTTATAATACCTGTATATATCAAGTTTTACATCTACATACATATATATTTTATATTAACAATATTAATATTAATGGTACAAATATTAATATTATCCTTTATAATAAAAGTATTGTTAATGATATTAATCTAACAACTATATTCAACTTGTAATTACATTTAATTTATTAATCTTATTATATATGATATGATTATACATATTGTATATTTAATATTTATATATATCATATATTTTACAATATGATAGTCATAAATAAAATTCTTATTTATCTATACATATATGGATTTATATCATATATACATTTATGTTTTTATTCTAATGAAACTTAATTATTCTAGTTGTTACTTTTACATTTTAATTCTAGGGATTCATTTATATATTTTATTATTTTTCTATACCCTCATTTATATTTATTTAGATATGTATATATTTATATATTTACACACTTATTCGTGAATCGTCGGGGATAGTCAAGACCAATTAAATTTATGAACATAGTTTCAGGATTTTTTAGACTCAACCTTATAGACTTTGCTTATCGTGTCAAAAATTCAATATCGTATTGAGAGTTTGGTTTAAAATTAGTCGAAATTTTCCGGGTTGTGACCGGTCGTCTTGAGAGTATTCAAATCCATAGAACCTTGTTGCAAATTTTGCAACTCATTACACATTTTCGATAAATCGGCTGAAGTTCGGAACTCCTCGAAGAATTCCTTCTTAAACTCGTCCCACGATAAAGCCATAAACGGCTCACCACCGACAAGATCAATCTTACCATCCAACCAATCCTTCGCCCTACCCCGCAACAAACTAGTAGCGAGTCTCGTCTTTTTCTCGGGAGGGCATTCAATAGTACAAAAACACCCTTCGAAATCCGAGATCCAAGTTATGCTTATCAAAGGATCCGGCTTCCCGTCATACATCGGGGGTTTAGTCCTCATGAAGCTCTTAAGACAACGCTCCATTTCACCACTACTTTGAAGTTCGGAATACTTCCTATCCATTTCTTCTCGAAATGCACTCATTTGCTCCGCAACGGCATCCACAACTCTAGCGTTAAACTCCACGTCGTTCGTCTCGATCCTATTTCCCGTAGCCATTCTAAGGAATGCAAAGCGATTAGATCACGAACGTATAAAACACACACTCCACAACGCCCCATCTTCCTAAACACTCGTCGTACATCACTTGTTAGACACGATTTGCACCCGTAATAAGGTTTGCAAGTCCTTATTAGCACACACACCGTATCCACTCGTTAGTACAACAACCGCCTCGCTCGATGATACAAACAAACACAAACAAAATTCTACACGATATGCACATATGCGATAATTATTATCACAATACAAATATATTAATAATATCCGCATTACTAATATAACGTTAGTCAACCTATAAACAAGGCACTAACTAACCCATTTCGACCCGTAATCCTAAAAGTCTCGCAACAATTTCGCATACACAAAAGTCTAAGTCTAGGCACCTATCTCAAGTCACCTAAATCCCTTAGACCATGCTCTGATACCACTTGTAACAACCCAACCCGTTAACCTTCCGAAAATGTGCCACACAAAAAAAATTTCTGGAACAGTTGATCTGGACGGCGTCCAAAAGCTTAGACGGCATCCAGCACTTAAGACTGGGACGGCGTCCAGCCATCTGGGACGGTGTCCAGATGTACTAAAACATTCTGATCAGTTTTTCGAACACACGCGGGCGAAAACCCGCTTCCCGACACTTTTAAACCAAAACACTTTCACAATAGATTGCAATAGTTTAAACTAAGAGTTTTTCACAATAAAAACTGAGTTTTACGACACCGGGCCTACATCGACCCAAAATACCACAAGTGACTATTTCGACCCATTAGTTTATACAAAAACATAGACCGAGCATGGGATTGGGGACACGCTACCCAATCCTAATCAAATCCAAAAGCAAGTCTTTTAAAGCAACTACGCAAGTCCACTAGTCCCCGCGCTTATCCGAGCCACCGCATCCGTGCAATCTATAAAAATGTAAACAACGAGAGGGTAAGCTAACGCTTAGTGAATGATAATATACTACATACATATATATGTATAAAATGGACACGCCACACAAATATCAAATACCACATACCGAAGCATCCATGTATAAGGCAACTACACTAAGCGTACCGTACTACCTCTAAGCAACAAGCTAAAGATATCAACAAAGTGTAAGTTCACCAACGACGATGTGAACAACGCCAATAAGCTACACCCAGAGGGTTAGCTAAAACACAACAATACATTAATATATAACAATATAAAACGAATAAGGTTAACCCCTTAACCCATTACCGAATACCAAACGCCACAATGAAGATTGGCCGAACTACACGAGCCTTAGTAATCCGAAACCACACGAGATTACTATCTTCACAACATCGAGGTTGGCCAAACTACACGAGCCTTAGTAATCCGAAACCACACGAGATTACTACCTCAATAAGATGACCGAACTACACGAGTCACCATGAATCTGAACTACACGAGATTCATTTCCAATAAGATGACCGAACTACACGAGTCATCGTGAATCCGAACTACACGAGATTCACTTCTCCAATTCAAAACCCACGATCACGGGATTATAAAATCCACCACATCGGGGTTATCCACATCACAACAATATCAACCCTTCGCCATTGGGGTTATATACTCCACATCACAAATACGTGTGATAACGTACACACAAAATGAGTACCTCGCCAAAGGTGGTCAACCAAAATGCACAACCGTGCAAATTGGACCTAAACGCAAGTCCATCAAATCCACCTATATGTGAAGTGAGCTCTATAACCGAGAACCACTTCACCCGACCCGCACCCATCCTACACATACATATGCACATAGGATATTAACACTCACTTTGTCGCCTTAATGAATGCTTCCAAGTAATCCGCAACGCGCCAAATGGAAAGTACCTATTCCATTATCACAAACACAACAAAACAATTAGGGTTGACTTACAAACCAACCCAATTGACACGTAGTGCAAATTTGACCCATTTGCACTTCCAAGCACGAAACGTGCCCAAACTAACCAATATCCACTAACACGAGTGAAAATGGTCCTAACACACCAATTAAGCCCGAACACAAGTGTTAAACACGTGTCATACCCATTTTGACACCAAAACCCTAATTTGACCCATTTTAAAATTAGGCAACCAAACACGCCCAAAAGTGTTCCAACACTTCCATAATCACTAAACCTAGTGATTAAACTCACCATCAAACCCTAAACAAGGCCAAATTGTCAACCGACCCAAAACCAGCCAAGTGACAAGAATAACTAGTCACCATAAACCCATTTCATCACCTAAAAGGGTTTCACAACAAACTAACTCAAAACCCTAACTTGAATATCAAATTTAACAAATGAAATTCGGAGTTTGAGCTTACCAATACCACCACAACGTAGCTAGGAGCGAGATGAACAACTTTAGAACCCGAGCTTTTGCGATAAATCGACTCCTTCCTCTCCAAATCCACCTCTCTCTCTAAACTTCTCTTCTCTCTCTAGATAAGGTTGAGAGTGTTTTTGGTTGGTGAGCAATGATCCAAAGTGATCAATGAATTAGCCTTGAAGGCTCCAAATCGGTACCCAAGTGAAATTACCATTTTGCCCCTTTTTAAACTAATTAAAACAGCTGGCTCGACAGACAGTTTGCACGGTGTCCTGAATCTTGGACGGCGTCCCGTCCTTCTTTGCTGGACAGCGTCCCAAAGGTTGGACGGCATCCCAATCTACTGCAAAATCAGAAACAGAAACAGGGTCTTACAAATTTCTAAGTTCGATGGTTGATGAAGAAAGATTTTCCGCAAGATTTTAACATGAGTACGGAGTAAGATATTCGTTGAAGGTTTCATCGGATCCAGAATTACATGGATTCTTTGAGTATATGGTATGGTCCTTGTATTTGGCCGTGATCTCCTTCATGGTTTGCTCAATCTGTTTTTCAGTACCAAATTTTCTATCGAGTTTTCCTAATACTCCCTTCTTTATCATCAAACTTTTGGCCGTTAGACCATCTACAATTTTTCTGTTTCCTCTGCATTTAATGCTACGATATCTGAATCATCGGTTATCAATTAGAGGTGGTTTCAGAGAATTGTGTTTTTAGATGATTAAACGCTGATGGTAATATGGTGGAATATAAAAGGTTCCCCGATAACAATAAAAGAGCACACATATATATTTAGGTGATAATAAGGTTGTTTCGAAAGAAAATCGAAGTTGACTTGCTCGATCTGTGATAAAATTGGCTACTTTGTAAAGGGATTGTAAAGTGATTTTTGGTAATAACAACGCCAAAGGAGCTAGCACAGATATATGTTAAACGTTTACTCAGGTTTCGAGTGTTTTCAGGTGCACAACTATATGCATCAATCTTTTCTTCCGTAGATGAAGTGCGGTTGATTCATCCTCTCGATTGAGGTATTTTCAAGAATCATGAAAGGTTTGTACGCAGATTGTAATTGTCAAGATACAATGAGATTTAAGATGAAACCAAGTGGCAAACTTGAAGAATTGTTTAGTTTCATATGTTGTAATCAATATTTTAATTCATTTTAATTGTCCAATGTTGGTAGTCCACAGTTACTATTCCACAGTTAGCAATTCAATAAATCATATATAATATTCAAATTAATTAATACGTATCGTGACCCGTGTACATGTCTCAGACTCGATCACAACTCAAAGTATATATATTATTATAGAATCAACCTCAACCCTGTATAGCTAACTCCAGTATTACTGCATATAGAGTGTCTATGGTTATTCCAAATAATATATATAGATGCGTCGATATGATATGTCAAAACCTCGTATACGTGTCCCGATATTTAAAATGCGTATATAACAGTATTTAAATGACGATAAATAAAGTGCGTAAAATAAATAACAGAATGTAAATGACAATAAATAAAATTGCGAAAATTAAATTGCAATAAAATAAATTGCGATAATTAAATGTACAATAAGGAATTAACAGTTAGCTAGGAACAGTTAGCTAGGATTTTGTTAGCGTGAATTCTTAACAAAATTTCTCATAGTTAATTTGTTTGTTTCTAACAAATTTTATTTTGTCCAATGTTTTCTTCATTATGCCACTTGTCGGATTCTGATAGGTCAAAATCTAAATATGAAATTGAATGAAAATGGTTATTCTGTGGTGAACGGATTCATATATCTGTGGATGTAAGTAGGATAGTAAATGACTGTTGAATCAGATTCGAAGAATGTACAGTGTAACTTATTAATATGAAATCTAAATATTCCTCGGGTATTACCTACCCGTTAAAATATTTTCATCATTAACAGTTTGTACAAAAGAATTTTTAATTACAATCTTTATGAAAACATATATACACATATATTTTCTTCAGATGTAATACAGATTTAATGAGTTAATATAATATTAATCTCATTTGTTTTACCGTTAGAACTAGAATACATAATCTCTAAAACATTAGAGATTTCATAATCGTCATGTCGAACGAAGATAAATGATGTAGAACGTCATGTAGAATGATGATTATGTTCGAGGTACATATTGTGATGTTGAAGCGTGTGTTGTTGATGGTACTGGTATTGATGATGGTGGTACTGTTGGTTCCGTTGATATTGCTGAAGCTGGTACGTTGTTGGTTGAATGTGGGTTAATACACTAAACGATAAACTTAAGTATGATTAACCAAAGAATATGTTTTGATGATGACACACACACACATACACATAAGTGATGACTGACATCTTAACATAAAACACGCAAGGTCACTAATCCATACTTTATCTTGCAAACGACCAAGTCAAACATAGGTTAAAGAATGAAATTAAAAGTTCAGGCAAACACACGGTCGAGGTACGGTCGACCGCATAGTCCACCGTGAAACCCCAAACTGAATTGCAACGAAGTTTTGTGAAAACAAGTTGCACGGTTGCCACCACGGTCAACCGCAGTGCGACCGCAGTTTCTTCTGTCTCAAATTTTGACCAAATAAAGTTTGACTAGTTCCCGGCATCTATAATTCATGAAACATTTCTAAACATACTTAGGATAGATGCTCTCTCCATACTCAATTGAGTCTTGGTCATAAAAACACTAATTGTGATTAATTACGCCTAATGACAAGCTAACCAAGATTATGCATAACACATAAGTGTTAATAAACAACTTGTGATCTTAATTCTTATCTAGATATTTTTATTATGATCATCAAGTATCAACATACGCAAGCCAATATCACTAGAACAATGATTGCTATTAAAAAGGACTTAGTGATTAATTAAGGCTAAATGAAGAACAATGATCTCAAGGTTAAACTAGAAATGATTTGTAATCCTAAAACACACTTAGATACATTTAGGATGGTCACCAAGTCCCAACTAGAGATTGCTCTTCCCTTGTGCATGTGTTGGATATTAATGTGTGCTTACACATTAATCATGAAATGTGTTTTATTGCACATTATACTTATTAAGTGCTTGAATTATAAGTTGTACAAGTATCTATATGATTGATCTTAGAATAACTATCTCTTGTTATGTGAGTATTACTTGCTACTTGCTAATATGCTTAATACTCATAAACTTGTCAACTTAATATGTTTGCCATGTGCTAATTAGTTAGAATTTAAGTAACTAACTTACTCCAATAGATTAAGTGTAAAATGGTTCACAATAGTTAATTGTCTATTTGGTCTAGTCTAAGTAACTAAGTATGATTGCTTGTTCAATAAAAACTTAACCTTAATGTCTCTACATACTTCATGATTATCCTATAGAGACATTATTCAATTAATTCCTAACTAAACTCAAATAAAACATGACTTGAGATTAATTAGAACTAGGAAGTTAATGATATAGTGACTAGCCTATAGAATTGAACCACGAGCATTAAAGTGACTAACTAAGTCTTGACCAATCTGAAATTTTCCTAAATATCAATCAAGACACTACTCCAAGAATATTGGGTTTGCCACTTTTGGAATGATTAGTCACTTTCATGCAATAAGACCAAATCTCACACACTTAATACATATAGTACTTGTATAGGGTGTTTGGTTTCTTTTGCAGGTGCTAGAAGGAGTAAAGGTGCCAAAAAGTGGTGTTCAAATCTGAGTCAAACGGCTATACAACGGATACCAATTTTGGACTGGAGCACGCACGGTCGCACCACGGTCGACCGTGCTGGGAACCGTGTGTCAATGGCTATTTTTTGAATCTCACTATAAAAGGCAAACATTTGAGTTCATTTGAAGTTGCCCCTCTTGCACATTTAAAAGGCATATCTCCAGTGATCACAAGTACATCAATTACTACTCAAATGTGATCAAGCAAGAGAAGATTCTATGATCTTATAGATATAGAATTGGGTTATTGTAAACTTACTAATCAAATTCATTTATCTTGTGAGTTTACTTAATGTAATGTATGTCCTAGTATTGTGTTAGGATCATCATTGCAGAGTGTATAAGTCTTGTAACTTCAATTAGTGGAAGCATAGGCTAGCTTAGTGATCTACTTCCTTAAAGGGACTTAGGAAGTTGATTAATCTTATTTGGAGATTAATACTTGTCCAAGGTGAAGACAAGTTGATCTAGGTTAGAGTTGATCTTTCGAAGGGATAGAAAGATTAGGTTTGTTGTCTACTAAAGAAGATTGAAGACTTGTAAATCGGATCTCCACCGGGTTTGGAGAAAAGTGCTTAGTGAAGCAACAAATCCCGATCAGTGTAATTGGGGAGTGGATTAGTTAACATCCACCCGAACCACTATAAATCCTTGTGTCTATGTTCTTTACATTACTTCATTTATCATTTTGAACATATACACCACACACATCAAGTTTGAGTTGAATTGGTTGATCAAAGTAAAATCGAATTTGGTGATCAATTGAAAAATTGTTAAAAATGTATTAAGTAACTATTCACCCCCCCCCTCTAGTTACTTACAATTGGTATCAGATCGGCTGCTCAAATCATTGCGCTACAAACGATCGCGAAAGCGTCACAATTCGTTTCGTGCAAAAACTTGAGTCAACGATTCTCGGATCAACTCAAACGATGGGATACTTGGAAGAATTGGTGAAAAAAGCACCAATCTTTGATAAGATGAATATTGATGTGTGGAAATCAAAATTTGAGTCTTACATCAAATATAAGGATTACTACTTGTGGAGAATAATCAAAGTAGGAGACTTTGTACCACAAGCTAGTTCAAGACTAGTGAAGCCAACTTTTCAAAACTATGATGTTTTGAAATAATTTGATACAATTTCACTACTTCATGAAATTCTACCTAGTGAAGAAAGATTAAAGATAATCTCATGTGAAAGTTCAAAAGAATGTTGGGACTCACTATGTTCTCAAGAAGATTTAAACTCTAGGAGTTTAAAGGGTAAAGGATTAGAGAAGGGCTTTGAAAGGATTGGTGATTTTCGAGCAAAAAGGTTGAATGAAAATGAAGATTTTTGCCTCATGAGCTCTTGGAATGACATGGATCAAGATGGTCAAAGTGAAGAATAGGTTGAATCTCCGTTCAAAGAAGATGATGTCTCCAACATGGATTGCAATGAGGTACATGTATTCTATCCTTCTAATTATGAAGAATTGTTAGATGATTACAAGACTATTAAATTTGTGTATGATCGTAGTCGTGACAAAGTAAAACTTTTGAAGAAAGAATTACACAAAGTTACACAACTTAACAAAGCTCTAATTGATGAAAATAACACTTTGAAAAGAAAACTTGATTCGTCAAGAGGAAAACATGAAATTAATGTATGCCACAACTCTAACAAATACAAATCTTGTAATCAAAGTCCATTATCTATTATTAGGAAAATTGAAAATATGGGAAAAATGGACCAAGCTAGCAATTCCATGGTAGGGATAAGTCAAGGATTGGGTAATCTTAAAATCAATCAAAATCAATGATCAAAATGCTAATGAGAATAACCTTCTCAAAAGACTTTGTATAAAAGAAAGGTTTTACTTACAAATGCAAATTTTTTTTGAAAAATAATTTCAAAAGATAAATGTAGGAAGGTTACTTGCCTTAGGATTATGTGTTTATGTGAAAACATGTATTGCATACTAAATACTAGGTTGATGTGTTTTGTGTATACTATGTGTGATTGAACATATATATATATATATATATATATATATATATATATATATATATATATATATATATATATATATATATATATATATATATATATATATATATATATATATATATATATATATATACGTATAGATATAGTATATTACGTGTCATTGATGATTAAACATCGGAAGGATGTAATCACTCAATGTTAGGAAAAGAAAACTTGTCCTAAAGTATTCTATAGAACCTAAGAATCATCAAAACGCGCTTGAAGAAAGAAGAAGTGAAGAAACGAGTGATCAGAAGGATCCACGGCACCAGAACGGTTGACCGTGTACTCGACCGCAGATCCCTGCC
The DNA here is from genome assembly GCF_046630445.1 of Rutidosis leptorrhynchoides. Classification (NCBI taxonomy): domain Eukaryota; kingdom Viridiplantae; phylum Streptophyta; class Magnoliopsida; order Asterales; family Asteraceae; genus Rutidosis; species Rutidosis leptorrhynchoides. The sequence goes on from NC_092336.1 coordinate 110,067,041, forward strand.
CTGTTCGTGGAAAAATATCTACACGGCTAACACCACGGTCGACCGTGCTTCGACCGTGCGTGGTCTGATTCAGTTTTAATTTAAACTAAACCCTCACTCTTATTTCTTTTTAACCTACCTCAAAACACACACACCTACACATGGCTGAGGAGATCGACCGCACGAAGAAAAACGCGCATTCCTTCAAATTCAAATCCTACATTTAGTATGATTAATCCTTGCTTTCCTAACATTCAATTGTGTTTGTATAATGAATTAGGGTTATGAAGAAACCCTAACTAGAATGAATCAAAACCTAAATTGATGCAAACAATTGAAATTGCTCTTGAAGAACAATTTGAAAACAATTGTAGTAATGATTATCTTGTATCTATGCATTGATTTAACATTGAACGATTCTAGGGTTCACTATACATCTAGATTAGATTTTCATAGAAGCATTGTTCATATGATATGAATAACATTGTTGCTAATTAGTGTAATAATGTTGAATGTCAAAACATGTGTTGATGATGATTTCAAAAGTCTAGAACACATATGAACTTTGTGAAAAACCTAATCTAGTTGAAAACTCATTAACACTAATGAAGAGTGAAAATGTGAAGAATATTAACATCAAAACACCTAAGTATTGATGATAATTAAAGTTTACAAAACATGTTGCCTACAATTGAATTATGCACTTTGAATTAATTAAAAGTGTCATTGTGTAGGAAATGGCAAGAGGAGATGAACCAAAAAGAAAGGACTCATACAACCCACCTTCAGATCCTACAGAGAGAATTAAGTACAACGCTTGGTTTCTCTCTAGACGTCCTATCGCTGAAGGAAGAAAGGTTGCCCACGATCAAATGCCAAAACTTGTGAGATAATTCAAAACTCTTAAATGGGAAGTATTTCTCACTCTTGATGGTCCCATTTACCCATCTCTCATTCGCGAATTTTATGCAAACTACAATTTCGTGAATGATGAAGTCTCCTTCAGTCTCCAAGGCACCAACTACCTCTACTCACTTGAGGATTTCGGACGCATTCTCCAAGTTCCAACAAGTGGTGAAAAATCTTCAGTTCGCATCATGGACTGGCATATCTTCCGAGTTTTATCTCCAACAGAATGGCAGTAATAGATGCACTATGCAAAGACAGTGTTTCTCGCTCTAAAATCGAGAGATCTGGAGTAATGAGTAGACATCTCTCTCCTGAGTATGAAGTTTGGAACAAAGTCATTGACTACAACATCTATTGCAAATCAGGAAATCACTCAAACATTCATGCTACTCAAGTTGCTCTCTTATGGTGTTTAGAAAATGGAATCGAGGTAAATATTGCCTATCTGATGGCAACCAAAATGAGTGGACTCATCACCGAAACAACTCGAGGATTGCCTTATGGAATGCATCTAAACAAACTATTTAGGCACCTCAAAATCACAAGTGATGACTCTCTTCCACTCACTCATAAACCAATCCTACCATCAAAAGCAACAGGAGTATCAACCTCCAAACGAAGAAGAACCACAAATGAGGCAGGAACAAGCAGAGGAGGTATTGAGATTTTAGACAGTGAAAATGAAGAAGAAAATGAACCGGTGAGGGATCTTGGGGTAAATGCCAAGATGGATAAGATCTATCAAACTCAAATCAAAAGTCTGAAAAAGGAATCAAAAATGAAGAAGTTACTTAAAGGAGTGATCAGAAGTTTTACATGTAGGTCAGGAAATGAGGAGGACGATGAATCAAGTGAAGAATTCTAACAAATTCTCATAAAAACCTTTTGTGGATGAATGGTTGAATGTTGTGTTTTGAGAACTTTAATATGTGTGTTTAATAAAGTATTTGTGTGCGCTTATTATATGCCTTTATTCAAAAAATCCAAGCATGTCAGATTTGTACACGGCTGATCTACGGTCGACCGTGATTCTAACCGTGTGTGTTTTGTACCAGCAACGAGGTTAAATTTTTTTTTTCCACGGCTTACATCACGGATGACTGAAGCCCTACTATAAAATAAACCTTGCAAATCATTTTTTGTCCTATTAGGGTAAATAACATCCCTCAATAAAGAATTGACTAGTCAACCAAAAGACTTTACTCATTTAACCTACCTCACTTATGGAAAAGTAAAAGTACTCCCTAGTAGCTCTCTATAAATACTAGCATACTCAACCAAAACTCATACCCACCTTCACTAACCCTAAAAACCCACAACCAAATCATGAGACAAATTGTCGGAGGAAGAGAAGTGTCAACACATCAACTCTTAACCTATTCGCTGGCTAACTTCTCTAATGTGAATTGGAATGTCTTTCTCAATCTTTGAGGACCTTTATATCCTCTTCATGTGAATGAGTTCTATGCAAACTTCCAATTCCATAATGATATGAAGATATCATTCACTCTCTATGGCAAAAGCTATTCCTTGACACTTGAAGAATTTGGAAACATCATGGATGTTCCAAGTAACGGGATCAAATTCTTTCTCAACCCAAACTCATTTGATGAGTTTCCTGAATGGTTGGAAAAAGAATGTGTTCTTGAAACACTGAGTGAAGGACCACTCAAATTTGAGTCCATCAACAAAGAGGGTTTCTTAGTGCATCACCTCGCTTCAGCATATGATCTATGGCAACAGATCATCTCCATAAATGTATATGGAAAGGTGAATTACTTTGGAGAATGAATGCAAATGAGGTTACTCTTTTGTGGTGTCTCATACACTCACTTAAGGTAAACATTGCATTTCTGATGGCATCTAGAATGTAACAGGCAGCTCGAGAACCACTCTTGAAACTACCTTATGGTCTCCACTTAACTAAACTCTTTGCTCATCTCAAATTGACGACCTCCTATCACCATGCTGCTCAAGTATCGTCATACCCGATTTGCAGAGCTTCAACCAGACCATTTGTTGAACCTTCTCTTGATAACCCTCCAAACTTTAACCTCCTTGCCACCTCAGGATAAATCAGTGTCATTCACGAAAATGTTCTAAAAATCAGACGACATCTAAACAAGCTAGAAGGAATTATAAGAGACACTCATCACTATATTCACTTCAAGAAATAGGCTAAGGCAATTTGAAGAATGCCTACCTATGCTTCCAATTTATGTGTCTTCCATGCATATCTTCATATATGCATTACTATGTTTCGTGCTTAATTTGAATAAAATGAGTGCTTGTTGTGTTTTAATATATATGTTTTTTCAACGTGCACAATTTAAGGGGGAGTTTTGTTCTAAGGGCGAGCTTAGTTTCAGGGGGAGCTAACCTTTTTGCTTCGACAAAAGGGGGAGAAAGATGGATACACGTGATTGTTAACACTTGCGTATTTATAGCAAAATGTCCCTCATCACTTGTATGATTTGTCATCATCAAAAAGGGGGAGAATGTTGGTTGAATGTGGGTTAATACACTAAATGATAAACTTAAGTATGATTAACCAAAGTGTAATTAACCAAAGAATATGTTTTGATGATGACACACACACACATACACATAAGTGATGACTGACATCTTAACATAAAACACGCAAGGTCACTAATCCATACTTTATCTTGCAAATGACCAAGTCAAACATAGGTTAAAGAATGAAATTAAAAGTTCAGGCAAACACACGGTCGAGGTACGGTCGACCGCATAGTCAACCGTGAAACCCCAAACTGAATTGCAATGAAGTTTTGTGAAAACAAGTTGCACGGTCGCCACCACGGTCAACCGCAGTGCGACCGCAATTTCTTCTGTCTCAAATTTTGACCAAATAAAGTTTGACTAGTTCCCGGCATCTATAATTCATGAAACCTTTCTAAACATACTTAGGACAGATGCTCTCTCCATACTCAATTGAGTCTTGGTCATAAAAACACTAATTATGATTAATTACGCCTAATGACATCTTAATGACAAGCTAACCAAGATTAGGCATAACACATAAGTGTTAATAAACAACTTGTGATCTTAATTCTTATCTAGATATCTTTATTATGATCATCAAGTATCAACACACGCAAGCCAATATCACTAGAACAATGATTGCTATTAAAAAGGGCTTAGTGATTAATTAAGGCTAAATGAAGAACAATGATCTCAAGGTTAAACTAGAAATGACTTGTAATCCTAAAACACACTTAGATACATTTAGGATGGTCACCAAGTCCTAACTAGAGATTGCTCTTCCCTTGTGCATGTGTTGGATATTAATGTGTGCTTACACATTAATCATGAAATGTGTTATATTGCACATTATACTTATTAAGTGCTTGAATTATAAGTTGTACAAGTATCTATATGATATATCTTAGAATAACTATCTCTTGCTATGTGAGTATTACTTGCTACTTGCTAATATGCTTAATACTCATAAACTTGTCAACTTAATATGTTTGCCATGTGCTCATTAGTTAGAATTTAAGTAACTAACTTACTCCAATAAAGTGTAAAATGGTTCACAATAGTTAATTATCTATTTGGTCTAGTCTAAGTAACTAAGTATGATTGCTTGTTTAATAAAAACTTAACCTTAATGTCTCTACATACTTCATGATTATCCTATAGAGACATTATTCAATTAATCCCTAACTAAACTCAAATAAAACATGACTTGAGATTAATTGGAACTAGGAAGTTAATGATATAGTGACTAGCCTTTAGAATTGAACCAAGAGCATTGAAGTGACTAACCAAGTCTTGACCAATCTGAAATTTCCCTAAATATCAATCAAGACACTTCTCCAAGAATGTTGGGTTTGCCACTTTTGGAATGATTAGTCACTTTCATGCAATAAGACCAAATCTCACACACTTAATGCATATAGTACTTGTATAGGGTGTTTGGTTTCTTTTGCAGGTGCTAGAAGGAGTAAAGGTGCCAAAAAGTGGTGTTCAAATCTGAGTCAAACGGCTATACAACGGATACCAATTTTGGACTGGAGCACGCACGGTCGCACCACGGTCGACCGTGCTGGGAACCGTGTGTCAACGGCTATTTTTTGAATCTCACTATAAAAGGCAAACATTTGAGTTCATTTGAAGCTGCCCCTCTTGCACATTTAAAAGGCATATCTTCAGTGATCACAAGTGCATCAATTAATACTCAAATGTGATCAAGTAAGAGAAGATTCTATGATCTTATTGATATAGAATTGGGTTGTTGTAAACTTACTAATCAAATTCATTTATCATGTGAGTTTACTTAATGTAATGTATGTCCTAGTATTGTGTTAGGATCATCATTGCAGAGTGTATAAGTCTTGTAACTTCAATTAGTGGAAGCATAGGCTAGCTTAGTGATCTACTTCCTTAAAGGGACTTAGGAAGTTGATTAATCTTATTTGGAGATTAATACTTGTCCAAGGTGAAGACAAGTTGATCTAGGTTAGAGTTGATCTTTCGAAGGGATAGAAAGATTAGGTTTGTTGTCTACTAAAGAAGATTGAAGACTTGTAAATCGGATCTCCACCGGGTTTGGAGAAAAGTGCTTAGTGAAGCAACAAATCCCGATCAGTGTAATCGGGGAGTGGATTAAGGTGGATTAGTTAACATCCACCCGAACCACTATAAATCCTTGTGTCTATGTTCTTTACATTACTTCATTTATCATTTTGAACATATACACCACACACATCAAGTTTGAGTTGAATTGGTTGATCAACGTAAAATCGAATTTAATGATCAATCGAAAAATTGTTAAAAACGTATTAAGTAACTATTCACCCCCCCCCCTCTAGTTACTTACATAAGTTTTGCACCATATTTTTCAAGGCTACAATTCGGGCACGTAGTTCGTTGACTTATTACTCCGGGATGATTGTCGGTAAGAACGGGCGAATGAATAAGGTTTAGAATTGTGGATAGAATATAATCGTGTCGAACTACTCTGAAAATGAGGCTGAAAATGGTGTTTCGGATAGATTCGCCGGTAAGTGCTTCAGGTTCTTCGCCAAGAGGGCAATTTGGTTGGTGGAAAGGATCGCCTTCTTCGCGTCTCCATTGATTAAGTCGACTACGAACCCATCAGATGAATTGAGGATGGCTGATTGATTGATTCATTCTGGTGACACCGCTTTCGGAGCTTAGGTGAATATCCATGTCGGAATAGCTGTCGGAATAACTATCGGAATAGCTATCGAAATCTGAGGGACTCGAACTGGTTGAGGGATTCATCTCATACGATCAGATGAAGGATTTTCGATAAGAAATAGATTATAGGATGTAGAATAGTACCCTGCAATACATAATTTACATATGCATATATAATACTAAAATTCCATAAGTTACGGAGGAATCTACGGAAGCTGTCAGGCAATGGTAACAATAACAGATACGCTAAGATATGAATTTATCTATACACTGTCAATGCAATAGAGGCAGTAAGACATGTCTAGACTAAGAATGATAAGCAGGTAATTTCTTAAGGATGATAAGTAGATGATTTTCGACACGAAATGATAAGCAAAACTTTTGACATGCAGACGAAGTCCAGACTCACTAATGCATCTAAACAACTATCAGTTAGACACACTAATGCAAGACCTGGTTCGCTAAGACCACCGCTCTGATACCACATGAAGTGACCCGTCCTAATCCATCTGGACGAATACATTACATTTGGTTACATCGCGAGGTACTTGACCTCTATATGATACTTTTTACAAACATTGCATTCGTTTTTAAAAGACAAACTTTCTTTACTTTATAAGTTGACGGCATGCATACCATTTCATAATATATCCCAACTATAATTGACTTAATAATAATCTTGATGAACTTGATGACTCGAATGCAACGTCTTTTGAAATATGTCATGAATGACTCCAAGTAATATCTCTAAAATGAGCAAATGCACAGCGAAAGATTTCTTTCATATCTGAGAATAAACATGCTTTCAAGTGTCAACCAAAAGGTTGGTGAGTTCATTAGTTTATCATAATCGATCATTTTCATCATTTTAATAGACCACAAGATTTCATATATTGTCACGCGTAACTCGCGAATTAAAATTCATTCATATGGATTAAACACCTGGTAACCGACCTTAACAGGATGCATATAGAATATCCCCATCATTTTGGGACTCACATCGGACATGATAAATCGAAGTACTAAAGCAGTTCAAATTCTCTGACTGGGGCTTGTTAGTGCTCATAGATCTATCTTTAGGATTCGCGTCAATTAGTGGCAATTATAATAAACACCAATTCTTAGGCTACCAAGCTAAAAAGGGGCATATTCGATTCGATAATCCAACCATAGAATGTAGTTTCGATTACTTGTGTCTATTTCGTAAAACATTTATAAAAGTTCATGCATTCTCAGTCCCAAAAATATATATTGCAAAAGCATTTAAAAAGGGAGTAATGAAACTCACTATACTGTATTTTGTAGTAAAAATACATATGACGACATTGAACAATGCAGGGTTGACCTCGGATTCACGAACCTATATCATTCATATATATATTAAAACATATAATCGTAGAATCACATAATTCCATTTATATAATATTTATATATTAGTAGTTTTATAGAATTTTATAATAAATTCCATTTAAAAATGTATGTTTATATTATATCTTAAATTATATATATATTATATATATATATATATATATATATATATATATATATATATATATATATATATATATATATATATATACCTATACATTTAGTTATATTAATATATATATATATATATATATATATATATATATATATGATTAGTATTATATAAAAAAATCATTAGTTTGTTACATGTAAATATTTATATAAGTATTGTTAATAATTTTTGTTATATATTTGTATGAAATATTAATATAATCCGAATATATGTGATAAGTGTACTAAATATCTATTTGTTAAAATGATAGTTTTGATAATAATGATTTATTAACAATAATAATAATAACTTCATTATTAATGATTTTACTAATAACAAAAATGATAATAATAATTTTTAATAACAATGATACTAATAATGTTATTAATATTACTAATAATAATAACAATCATAATAATATTAAAATGGATTATTGCTAACAACTCTGCATTATTACATTTTTGAAATTCTTTCGAATTCAAGCTTTTGATTAAATGATACAAGAACAGAGGGAGTGAGCTTCTCTTTATTTATTTATTTTTTGTTTTTTTAATTAAAATGCAGAGATCATTTATAATAAACGATTTTTGTCTGGTAACGATGATTGAAATAGACATATACTAATCCGACAGAAACAAATTTCATTTAAAGTTGATTGTGAAATTAACAGATTCGTATTTTATTTTCTTGACTTTAATGTTTTTAATTAATAAATATATTACTAATAATAATACTTTTAGTATTATTAGTAAAAATAATAATATTATTATTAATATCAAAATAATATTAATATTATTAATAATAATGATAAAAGTAATAAAATCATTATAATGATAATTTTAAATAAAATAATAACTTTTAGTAATATTAATAATAATAATAGCTAAAATTATAATTTTATTATTAATTATAATAATAATGATATAAAAACTAAATTTATCAATTCTATGTATATGTATTATATTAAAATAATAGTATACTGATATTACTATTATTATTAATATAAATAATAATAGTGAAAGTAGTAATAATAATAATAATAATAATAATAATAATAATAATAATAATAATAATAATAATAATAATAATAATAATAATAATAATAATAATAATAATAATAATAATAATAATAATAATAATAATAATAATAATAATGATACAAATAATAAATTGTATTATTTTCTAATAATATCCATAATGATAGTAATGATTTTAATTTTAATGATAATAATAATAATAATCTTAATCAAACTTTTATTACTCATTATAATATAATAATGATATTATTGATGATAACAATAATATCATAACAATTTATATGTATCAACTTTTCTATATTATCTATTGAAAATAATATTATGACTAACACTAATTTTAATATTCATATTGATATTATTGATAGTAATGGAAGTAATAATATTAATATTATGTGTTTAACTTGTAGTTACATTTAATATATTACATTACCTATTATTAATTATGTAATATTCATATAACATGTTCGAATATTTAATACAATATACATAGTATCTTAATTGTGTACAAAAATTATATATATATATATATATGTATATATATATATATATATATATATATATATATATATATATATATATATATATATATATACATATACATAGATTCATTTTAATAACAGCATGATTGTTTTTGTATCATACTTTACACTTTTGATTCTAATGTTTAAAGTATACTTTATTATTTCAAAATATTGTATATATACATATATTTATATTTATATGTACATATTTATTTATAAACTAGTGTTCATGAATCGTCGGGATTGGTCAAAGGTTAAATGATATCCATGTAAACAGTTCACAATTTCTGAGACTCAACATTATAGACTTTGCTTATCGTGTCGAGATCATATAAAGACTAAGTTTAAATTTGGTCAAAAATTTCCGGGTCGTAACATTTTTGACCCAAGGTGCAATTCCGACCTATTTGCACACTTAACCCTAATAATGGGTCAACTTCACCAAAACCCTATCTCTAGTCATTTATGGTCTTAATACCCATATAATCACAAGGTTATCGCATTTTTATACTACCAAGACAATTTAGGTCATCAAAGACCCGTTTTACCCATTTCGAGGTTTACACACCCATTTGGGTCATCACATACTCAAATAACACCCAATTACATAACATCTAGGTGTGCTAGTAGTTAACTAACCAATTTAAGACTCATAAACTCATTTAGCATTTCAAAACCCTAGGTTAGTCATCTTTGAGTCCTCATGACCCAAACTTACCCAAAAACTCTCAAATCATTAATAAATGGGTTTTATGTTCATCTATAACCCAAACCCTAACCCTTAAACAATTAAGACTAGGAAAACAAGGTTAAGACTTACCACTACAATCGAAATGTAGCTAGTGAGGAGATGAACAACCTTAATACTCGAGCTCTAACCCGAAACAAGCTTCTTCCTCTTCGATTTGAGCTTTCTCACACAAGAATCACACTCTCTCTCTAGAATTTAAGTGGAAGAGGCGTGGTAGTTGAAAGTGGAGTGAATGAGGTTCCACCAACTGATCTTGTGGTCTTAGATTCGTTCAACAAGTGAAAAGACCAAAATACCCATTTAAATATCTAAAACAAGTCAGCTGGCCCGCCAAACCATTTGGACGGCGTCCAAAGAGTCTGGACGGCGTCTAGCCCTTCACACTGGGACGGCGTCCCATCCTTCTGGACGGCGTCCCAAACAACTGACGAAAACTGGTTCTTACAAAAATATAAAATTGAAGAGGAAAAAAATTGAATGTCAAAAAATAGAGGGGTTAAAAATAACGAAAAAGGGACTTGAACTCGCGCCCTCCCCCTTACCAACCACACCTTAGCAATTGATCTAGGATATTGCTTGTATTTTAATGGTGTTATGTGACTTGCGATAGAAAAAAAACAAGGTGAAATGACCAAAGAGCCCAAGGGAACAATATAGGCTTCGATAAAACACCAACATGACTACTATACGAATTGTTTACAGTGTTACAAAAATAACTGCAGCGATTGTTATCTGCACCAAATTTAGCTAGCTAACTATATACAGACCGAAATAGCGAAAGATATGTAATACAAAATTATAGAGCGGTGTACGAGCTAACCAACACCAACACGATTACTTGAAGGCAAAACGAAGAACCCGGATGTCATTCAAGACTCTATTTCTTAAATCTTTTTGAAATCCAACGAAAGCTTTTGAGCTCGATATCATTTAAAGTTGTGGTCGTGTCCCAATTGCCCTTACAGAAACTTTTTTGTTTCGATTTTTTCAAATAAAGTAGCCGCACACCCATTTTGTAGCTTGCCAAATGCGACTCCCCGGAATAGATTTAATGACATGATTATCGTCTGAAAATTCCTCTTCAATGCTTCCAATAGATGTACTCGAAAAAGCCCTACCATCGTAAAAGCGAATCCCATAATGCTTTAGAATGCTTGCGGTTGATGACTATGTGATTTACTGACTCCCACTATGCTTTTTAGTATATATATATAGATAAGTTGTTCTATCGTGATATCATGCCGATCCACTATCCAGCTTCAATGATTAGTTATTTTTCAATTTCTTTAACACATGACTATGTTTCTCGTTCACTATTGTTTGGTGGGTTAATTCTTTCCTTAGAATGCCCATAAGTGAAACGACAATATTTTGTCCAAGAGGTTCGATCTCTAGATGTCTCAGACGAAGTTTGTCGGATGTTTTTTTTTTTTGCGATATCTTGCCGATTCACCATCCAACTTCAACGATTTGTCGGATGTTTTTTTATGGTACGAATAATGACTTGTTCTACGTGTTCAGGGTCACACTTTTCATGCGTGTAGGGGCGTTCGGTGGGTTAGGATTTCATATGGGACTTGGAGTTGCTTCAGGTTATACCATATTGTCACGAGTTCAGCTCATCAATATTAGAAGGTTTGGTTAGTGGCCTAGTTTGATTGTGTGTGTAGATCCATTAGAAAAAAGTTAGGTTTAGGGTTTCATATGTAATTATGAAATCATTTATTATTTATAGATTATAGATGAAGCATTAAATCTAATTATCATATTAACTCTTAGACAAAACTTATAAATAGTACCAGGAACGTTTTCGTCCTTTCACTTCTTTTTTTTTTCCTCTTTTCCCACCTTTTTAAAATTTTTCAAAAAAAACCTCACACTATTTCCAAAAATTAAAATCTGACCCCCCAGCAGGGTAAAGTGTCAAACACCTATTTTCATAAACAATCTTAACTAAACTCCACCCAAATATTTAACGGGTTATATCTTCTCGCTCGCAACGAGTTAAATTTTTCCGGCACCATCGTTAAACTCGAAATAATTTTAGGAACACAATGTCACTAACTATACGCAAAACGAACGCTTTTTAAAAAACGCTAAATATTTGAGGTACTTTTCATACACGTTGATTTTGCGTTAAATTTTTAAAAGTCCGCAATTTCATAGCGAAACACGGAGATGCACATATATTGTTAATTTAAAATAGCATTTAAATCTTTCACGGATTATACCTTTTAGTTCGACTCGAGTTGCGCTTCAACGACATTATCATTAGCCACGAAATAATTTTACAAACTAAACGCAATAAAATAAATTGAAAACCGAACCCCCGCCGCGAAGCGAGGTTCGTAAGCTAGTTTAATCCAAATGGATGTAAGCTTACAATTGAACTTGGACCACTAACCAAATCGTCTAATAATCAAATTTCAATTAGCGATTTACCTTTTGATGATTACCTCGGGTTTTCTAATCACTAAAGCAAAAAACAAATTTTAACAAAATTTGATTACACGGCAACGTCTTTTGAAGGTTAACGGAGATGGTGTTTAATTATTCAGTTATTGATCATATACGTGTGCTAACAAGCAAAATTCAATACAATCGACTTCATTGTAATAATTTAGAATAGGGATTATCACTAAAAAAAAGTCTTTTTTTTTTTACTTTTTTTTGCGTTAGAGCCCAAAAAAAAAAATAAAAAATAAAAAAATTTGTCAATTTGCCCTCGCAAAGAGCAAGGTGTCTTGCTCCTTGCGTCCTTACTTCCACCTGAGAGCAAAGAGCAAGGAGCAAGGAGCAGAGAGCAAGACACCTTGCTCCTTGCTCCCAGGTGGAACCAAGGACGCAGGGCGCAAGGGAGCAAGACACCTTCGCTCCTTGCGAGGGTAAGTTGACAATTTTTTTTTTGGACTCTCACGCAAAAACGTCAAAAAAATAAACTTTTTGGTGATAATCCCTTCAGAATAATAAAGTTTTAAGTAAACAATTTTGATCAAACACGTAAAGTGACTGCCATATGTACGTATTTTATTTTTTTGTTGATGTAACTTCTTTTAACATAGCAACTGGAAGTCTGGAACTTTTAAATCACTGCATTTAGTTTTCATCACAAAAGTAATCAACGGTTGTCACTAAAAAATAGCAACTCTCGAACAATTTCTCTTTTTTTTACGAAAAAAAATTAATCACGAATTCATCCAGCAGATGAAAAACCAAAAGTATTACAAAAGGGAGCAGTGACAACTAGTGCAATAAAAACCCATGAGGACTTTTTATTTTCAAAACTTTTAAACAGTTTGTTAAGATATAAGCAGTGAAATAAAAACCCATGAAATTCTTGTTATGTCCACTTATGCTGGTAAAACATATATTTCCCTCCATATTTCTATTTTTACATGTTTAAAAGCAGGTACAGTTTACGTGTTTAAAGAAGCTGATTACTAGAATGTTCCTGTGTTCTGATAATCAACATAAAAGAAAAATTTTTAATCCCGTCATCCCATAATGCATAATAAACACTCCGAGTCGCAATCTATAGTTAAGGGCAATCATAGCCTCATAGGTGCAACAATCTGAAGTGGATCAAACCATAAAACTTGTAAATAGAACACAACAGAAACCAAGGATACCTACTAATTAGTTCACTTACTATTTCTTTTTCTTATAATAAATCACAAACAATTAAACAGAGCAGTAAATCCATAAATATAAAGGAAGCTCCCGACTACTCCTATTACTATTACTATTACTAACTAATCCATCAAACCTCAAGTTTATAACATTACAAACACATCACCAGGACACAAAAATACAGCCTGCTGCTTATCACTCACTCGCTCATAACTTTTAATACATTAAATACCAAAAAGTTTAAGATATCCCGGATAACTTCTTTTTTTTTCCCTTGTTTTTATAAATAAAACTAACCCATCTCTATATTTATATCTAATACTGCATCTCTAACCCTTATTGCCATCTTTTTTTTTCCTGTCTCCCACTTGATATTGTAGTTAAAAACGTTAACTTGCCACCACAATGGGCACGATACATACTAGAATAATTTAGAGTTACGGCAAATTCAAAAATACCATTATCATCATCATCATCATCTACGGGAAAAGAAAAGAAAATCTGGGTGATTGACCTGAAGGGTTGCCAGCCAATTGTCAGCCGCCTGCAAAAGAGGACTCAGCAACGTGCGTTCATTGTTGATCCACAATGGTGCTTTTAACTTATATGAAGCAAGACCAAACACAGGTAACGAAATTTTCGGGGGGCTATCTGTGTCAACAGGATGCATCACAACGGGTGGATGCTCACATTGATTGCCTACAACAAAGCAATTATAAATAGATTAAAATAAGAACATGCTATAACATGTAAGGACCTGCATATTATTATGTATATGTGTGAATAAAAGAAAATAAAATATGATAAACATTCAGACTTGTAGTAGAGTTGTAGAAGCAGAATATACAAACCTTCTACAGGTGTATGAAGAGCATGAAATGTGAGAAAGCAAGCATCGAGATCTTTCAATGTTGGCCCCATTGGAATCCTATAAATTGGATACCTATTACAGCACCCCATAAGCCAATTATTCCAAACATGTTTTATGTGTGATAATTAAGTTTAAGAATGTAAAAAAACATCATGAGGGTCATACCATGCCACTGATAACCAACTAGAAGGTAGCAAGTCACAACTGCTAACAGTTTTCAATTCAGGGAAGCAGATAGCAAGATCAAGTATCTGTGCAGCAAATGAAATATAAATATAAAATAAGTTTAAATGTAAGCAAAAAATGTATAGAACATGTTAACATTTTGTGCAACTTTATGCCAAACAAATAACCTTATCAGTCAAAGGTTCCCGGCCCCATGGTTGATTGCGCTCCAGATACTCAAATAAGAGACAACTTTGAAGCCTTGCAGATTCACCCTCGTCTTGAAAGGCATGTTGGTAATTTATATCACTCTTTGGCAGCTCATAATCACTACTTGCATCACTACTTGAGTCCCTGTATGAGTCAACATCACTGTCCTCGCTATGTTGCCTATCATTTGCAAACCAAAAAAAAAGTTTTAATAAGAGAGGAATGTGAATAACATTCACTCACAACATATATAAGAACTCGATAAACCAAGGTTAAGATACAACGCAGAAAAAGTAAGAAAAAGATATCATCTTTAGCAATACATTGCATAAAACAATATGATTCACATCTTTAACTATATTCTTGATACTATATAGAAAATGATGACAATGATATAATAAAAATGTTGGACAAGGGCAGTGATTATCTTGTGCTTCATACTTTGTCCTATCTAATAGTATCCAGATACTACTATACTAGACCTATATAGAACACCTAAAACCTTTTTTATGTGGCTAACTGTTTCAATTGGCTCACCTTGCTTATTGTATGCAAGTGTGATGATTCATCAACGTAGTTAGATTCTTTCCCCATTGTCAACATATCTGTGGATGTCTGATCTTCATATCAGACAAATAGAGTTTCTAGATCATAACCATATTCCAAATGTGGTATATGTTTTAGTTATCTCATGGGTGGGTAAGGGTTGAAGTTTTTAGGCCTTCTAATTTATATTTGTGCCATTGGCCCATTACAGTGATTAACATAGTAATTATTGTTTTCCAGGTGACTGCAGTGTTTAATTCCCTTGTAAACTATACATGATTCAGATATTGTAAGATTTTAACTTATTTATAATGTACAATTTGAGGAAATAGCTAACTTTACAGCGACATTTGTACCATTCACGTGATCTTCTAAACTTGGGTATCAAATTACATATAAACTCCCTCCACAACTATATTACAGTTCGCGATGTATATATCCTACTACGTTCACAGGCCAGATTACTAACAGAACGACCATTTCTTTACACGCTAAGCTCTAATATGCAGAATACTATTACATACAACAAACTAAGATGCATAAACCAATATACCACACAATCCAACATAAATATAAAAATAAAAACCATCAGGATCAAGCCCAAACAGTACCATTATATTATACCTGGATTTTGCTGATGACTTCAAAGGGTCCATGTATAACTGAATACCAGACAAGTAAGGTACATAATACTGAACCACACTATCAGAATCATTCAATATTATAGGAACTCCAGCACCATAAGCACTCCACTCTTTAAAAGACTCCCACAGATCACCGAGCACAAAATACGGTTGACGTTCATCATGCATCCTCCACCCTTTCATAGCTCTCTATAACAAAGTAATTAATAATATAAAGCAGTGAAAATTTATGAATGTGCTTAGATTAGATATCAATTATTAATTAAAATTAAAAAAAAATAGGATCTGAAAATGAGAATTGAACCTTAGAAGGATACTGAGCAGGAACAGAAGGCCTAATCGAATCCAAAAACCGTTCCAGATTACAAACCGGAGACGGAACCGGAGATTCAACAGGTGACGTCTTCGACGGCATCACAACTCTATTCTCCAGCTCCTCAGGGACGGACGCCGGCGTAGATTGAGCCGGAGTGACGTCACTTTGAGCTCTTCGAAGATTATCCTGATTTTTACGATTACTTCTAGCTTTCGCCGGATTATAAAACCTATCTTCTCCACCACGACTCCGTCCAAACTGTAATCCAGCTCCTAACATCTTCTGTAAAACCCTAAATTACAACTCCTAAATTAATAAATCCAAATTAAGATTCGTAAACCTAATCAAACACGATTAATTTCGACAAACTTATATTCTCTAAGATGATTTTGATTCAACTTTTAGTCTAAACTGAAGAATCGAAACACAAACCCTAAGGCTAACAAGACAACGCGTTATTTGACGATGATTTATCGCATAACAACGGTGAGCTAATATCGATTAATCGGTTGGAGGATTTGAAAAACCCTAATTATAACTTGATAGATTGGGGAAATCAAAATTTACGGATGATGAAATGATGAATAATTGGAAACGAAATTGATTGTGGGTGGATGATTGAGATTGAGTTTGAAATTGTGAATGTGATGCGGTGAAGGGAATGGGAATTGAGAAGGGGAATCGGAATGGGGGAAATGAAAGTGATTGGGAATGAAGAATTTAGATTAAAATCATCAGTGTCTGAAGAAAATGGATGGATGGATGGATGGGTAGGCGAAGATGTAATAACTCTTAATTTTTTAACTAATACCAAACAAAAATTAAATATAAGTATATATACATATTTGACAATTCGATAACTACATGTTTGATACTGTAATAATCATTATAAAATTATGCACGGACTCTATAGATCATCTAAAATCAATCATCAATATATTAATAATATAAATAAATAAATATAATTATTTAATAATTATTATATTATTATATTATATTATATTATATTATTATATTATGGGGGATGATTCTCACACACACTTTTTTGATCCTCACACATCTATTTTAACTTTTTACTCTTCTAATAATACTTAATTGATGTGTGAGGATCAAAAAAATGTGTGTGAGAATCATCCCCCTTATATTATATATATATATATATATATATATATATATATATATATATATATATATATAAAAGAGGTGGATAACTACGTAGTTTTAGCTATATCGTATTGCCGTTTTGAGTTTGCGTTCAAATTACAAACGCTCCCTCAACTTCGGCTATATTTACACAACAGCCCCTCAAGTTTACACTTTTTCAGGGATTAAAAGTGTAAATATATAATTTTATTAGAATAAATAAACTAACTCCACCCGAATTTATAACGAGCCCTATCTTCTCGCTCGGTGCGAGTTAAATTTTTCCGAGACTACCGTTCAATTCGGAAAAATCTTACGAACCCAACGAGACTAACTATACGCGAAACGGACAATTTTTAAAAAAACTCTAAACACAACTACAACCCGTATCTTCCCGCTCGCCACGAGTTAAATTTTTTCTACGGCAGCGTCAGACTCGAAATAATTATATGAACAAAACGAAACTAACCACGTTCGAAACGGACACTTTTAAAAAAACGCTCAACACAACGACATCCCGTATCTTTCTGCTCGCCGTGAGTTAAATTTTTCCGACAGCACCGTTACACTCGAAAAAATTTATTGAACAAAAAAAAACTAACTACGTTTGAAACGGATACTTTTTAAAAACCGGTGAACACAAGGACATCTAAAACGGCGCTTAACACACGGGCTGTGTTCCCCTCTGTAAATACACAACGCTACGTTAATTATGAATACGCAGCCGGAAAGCCCCGGCGCAATGCGCGGGCCGGTCCGGACTAGTTATGACTATAATTTAGTAAGAATACTAACCAGATAATTGTTAAGAGAGTATTTCAAGTTTAAATAGGCGCATGCTTGTCTGAGTGGCCACACCGAGTTGTCCAATGAAGTACACAACATTGTCTCAAATCCTGACTATGTCAAATTATTCAGAAATGGAGTGTAACTAGAGGGTGCATATAATGCGCAATTCACCTGGTACCAGATCTCGCACTCGGAGACTTGATTACCCGAGGCTTTACCTTCTATGGGAGAATCAATGTGCTCGTTCATGTGAGAGTTTCATTGCTTACTAAAATAAAATAAAATAGAATAAAAAAACTCAATTAAGAGACAATCAAACACACCATTACATTTCTAGAATGATTATTGTATTAATGTTTTAATTAATTTTAGGGCTTTGTCTTGTAAAAAAAAAAAAAAAATTATACTCATTATGTAGGTTTGATTTAGTAATATTATAACGTAATTAGAATTCAATTCAATTGAATCTAATTATACGGTCTTAATCCAAGTTTTTGTTAATAATGACCGAGTTTCTTTTAGGTTGATGATGATAAATAATGATAGTGATCAACGATTGAGTTGATGGCATATTTTGGTGAAATCTTTATTTAGAAAAGCGACATCTAAATGCTATTGAGTGGTGGATGGACCCATTAGTTAGATGGGTGGTTGATTTTCATTTGAGAATGGTTCATAGGCGATTGTGATGGCTAACTCATATTATTGTCGCATCGCATATCCAAAAGGATCATCCTACTCATCAACTTAATTTCCATTCTTTTAAATACAAGAACACTCAATCTCACACTTACGAAGTATAAATATTAAATATATTATTAATTACTATTACTATTATTATTAATTACAATTGTATGATTAGCGAGTAGGGATTGTTAATTGCTATTCATTTTAAGTTAATAAATTCATTTTAAGTTGATAAATATGTGTAGTGGTTCAACCTAATGATCCAGTAGTTTCCTTATGGTTGTGAATGTTTTATACTCGGACTGAACCAGATAATACCCGAACTAGACTGAAACCATAATTTTTTGGAAAATAAAAACCGTGGACCGGACCATTTATACATGGTTCGGTTCGGTCTGATTCTAGCTTCGGTCCATGTCGGTTAGATTAGGTACCCGACCCATTTATATTGTTAAAAAACTAATATATATTATTTCATTTCCATATTTAGAAATTTACATCAAATAACAATCGATATATAACATGTATAAATGAAAAAACTTATACAATCGATATACAAAACGCATACATTATTAAACCACCGATTTATCACTAAATTAGGAGTTTGTATTATGTGATAATCGATATATTGATTTGAGTTTTTGTGATTACATCAGTAGCAACACCAACTATAAATAACCATCTAGACAATAACCCTAATGGGCTAAGTAAACCAACGGGCCGTTATAGAACACGGGCTAACAATACACATATGAAATATAATTTGTCTAACATCCCCCCGCAGTTGTAGCGGGAGCAGAGCGGACGCTCAAACTGGATCGGAACTCATCAAAAAGCGCTGTGGGGAGACCATTGGTGAAGATGTCTGCATACTAGTAGCGAGATGGAACATGAAGCACACGAACATGACCCTTCATCACAAGCTCTCTAACAAAGTGTATGTCTATCTCAATGTGTTTGGTGCGCTGATGTTGAACTGGATTGCCGGATATGTAAACTACACTAACATTATCACAGTACACAAGTGTAGCGAAGAAAAGAGGGCAGTGAGGCTCACGAAGAAGATTACGAATCCAGCATGTCTCTGCAACAGTATTGGCAACACCACGTAGAGGGACAGCCTGCCCAGTCAGCATCCGAGTAGGCAACCAATGAAGTGGTGGAGGAGGTGTACAACTGAAGGCCAAGTTCAAGAGTACCCTGAACATACCGAATGATCCTCCTGAGTGCAGCTAGATGAGGCTCCCGAGGATCATGCATGAACAAACATATCTACTGCACAGCATACGCGATATCTGGTCATGTAAAGGTAAGGTACTGAAGTGCGCCAGCAAGACTACGATACGCAATAGGATCCTTAATTGGGGGACCAGATGCGGTAAGTTTTATGCTAGTATCAATCGGGGTCCTATTGGGATTACAATTACCCATGTCCGCACGCTCAATGATCTCATATGCATACTTCTTCTAAGACGGAAACATCCCAGAAGGGTTGCGAGTGACCGAGATGCCCAAAAAATAATTCAACGAGCCAAGGTCTGTCATCTAAAATTCCTTGTGCAAGGAGGCAATGATCCGCTGAAGAAAAACTGTCAAAGAAGCAGTCAAAATAATGTCATCCACATATAATAATAAGTATGATGTGTCTGCACCCTGTTTGTAGATAAACAGGGAGGTGTCACATCTACTGTGCTGAAAACCAACACGCTGAGCATACCCGTGAGATTTATTTCCTAAAGCCGGATTGCCCCGGGGAAGGTTTTACCGACCCGTATTCAGGACCCAGGTCCGAACGCCTGCCCCTTGGGATGGTTTAAGGTTCGGATCCCTGTAATGTGGTTCAGTTTTTCTGCCCAAAAGCGCGTTCGTGCGTGACAAATGAGAGTATTCGATGTTAACAACTTGCTATAAAAAAGATATGTGCAGCGGACGGACTTATATACTAGTATAATAAATATATAACATGTGATCAATTTGTTCATCGAAGGCTCGGAGGGGGAGCAACCCGATCGACCGCTCTGGCACAAGATTTATTAATGGATATTGATGATCGTGGCTAAACAATAAGAATAAGATAGATAGTTTAACCTTCTCGGTTAAACAAGAATAGTGCTAACCTTCTCGGTTTAGAAGAAAAATAAAACCTTCATGGTTTTAACAAGAGGCTACAGCCTTTTTTTATTATCGAATCAAAAATAAATAAATAAAAACTGAATGACCGAAGAAAACACCTAGAAATATAAATACTAAAATAATACTACGTACTAGATAAATATGGAAATAAAATAACTTCTTCCCTAAATTAAAGGAAGTAAAATAATAGATAACTATAGGGAATATTATCAATGACAATACTCCAGAATATTCTAGCTTGACTCCAACTCATCTTGAGATGTTATCCTTGTCCACGCTTGGAAACCATCGGCCCATTTTTCCTTTTATTAAACGATGGCCTATCTATCCAACATGGAACATATATTGGGCCAGCTCTTGCTATTGGGCTACAACCACTGATGACATATGCATCATCCTCCCCTTCTTCAAAAAGACTCGTCCTACAGTCTAGATAATCGTCACCTTCACCAACATACGGGAACAATTCCGCAACATTAAAATTGGCCGAAATATTGTAATGATCCGGGACTTCAATTTTGTATGTGTTAATTTTTTCCAACACACAAAAAAGATCAAATGTCTCATCTTCACTCTCATGACCAATTGACATTTTCAACCCGTCCTCTTGTGACTCGTCTTCCTCTTCCTCGCCGTCGGTATCATAAATAGGGACGGTATCTTCAACCACACAAAGATCAGAAACGTACTCCATGTTAAAAACTTGGTCAACCGAATCAACAAAGTCATCCGGTTGAGGCTTTCTTGAAAAGTCAAGATTGTCAAGTTTCATCTCTATATAACGCAAGAGATGTTGCATGTCTTCCAACTCTTGAATCTTGCGATTCAATCTCTCGAACTCATCTTGTTTAGCCATGCCTGGAATCAGATACCACATAATGGATATTGATGATCGTGGCTAAACAATAAGAATAAGATAGATAGTTTAACCTTCTCGGTTAAACAAGAATAGTGCTAACCTTCTCGGTTTAGCAGAAAAATAAAACTTTCACGGTTTTAACAAGAGGCTACAGCCTTTTTTTATTATCAAATCAAAAATAAATAAATAAAACTGAATGACCGAAAAAAACACCTAGGAATATAAATACTAAAATAATACTACGTACTAGATAAATATGGAAATAAAATAACTTCTTCCCTAAATTAAAGGAAGTAAAATAATAGATAACTATAGGGAATATTATCAATGACAATCCTCCAGAATATTCTAGCTTAACTCCAACTCATCTTGAGATGTTATCCTTGTCCACGCTTGCAAACCATCGGCCCATTTTTCCTTTTATTAAACGATGACCTATCTATCCAACATGGAACATATATTGGACCAGCTCTTGCTATTGGGCTACAACCACCGATGACATATGCATCATCCTCCCCTTCTTCAAAAAGACTCATCCTCGAGTCTAGATAATCGTCACCTTCACCAACATACGGGAACAATTCCGCAACATTAAAATAGGCCGAAATATTGTAATGATCCAGGACTTCAATTTTGTATGTGAATTTTTTCCAACACACAAAAAAGATCAAATGTCTCATCTTCACTCTCATGACCAATTGACATTTTCAACCCGTCCTCTTGTGACTCTTCTTCCTCTTCCTCACCGTCGGTATCATAAATAGGGACGGAAATCTTAAATGGTCGTAATAGTGTCCATCCTAGAGCAATATTACTATCAGAACCATTCAGTGATTGACACGTGTATCCCGTGAATTTCGGACATTCTACGTCTATAAATAGACCCCCTGGATTGTAGTGATCCGAACTTTTCCATGTTTATATATATATTCAGTGTTGTAAAAGTCGTCCGACTTGACTGACGCGTCGGCCGATGCGTCGTTTTTTTGGGTTCTCCGTCCCGTTTTTTCTGAAAACGACTCAAAAGACGGTCAGAGCTAAAAGTTTGGTCAAAGTCTGTCAAAGACCGTCAAAACGGTCAAAGTCAGTCAAATTTTCGTCAAGATTTGATATATTTTAAAATTAGGGTTTGTTTTCATATTTTGGGCCGCTCTTTTCTCTGTGTCCTTACTGATTATGTACTCGGTAACATTAATTGAGTTTGAAGTTTGATTGTTTTTAAATTCAAGTTCTTTTTTAAGAAATTTATGGTACATAATCAACTATTTTACATATATATAAATATATATTTAAGAAATTATTAATAAAGTCAACGTTGGTCAACGACCGATGCGTTCCCGACTCGTCCCCCGACTCGGCCGACGCGTCCTTTTTAGGTCTCGACTGATGCGTCCCCGACTCGCGACTTTTACAACCTTGTTTATATTAAATGAAATTGTTATTTACATGATTAAGTGTTTCCAACATGTTAAGCAATCAAACTTGTTAAGACTTGATTAATTGAAATAGGTTTCATATAGACAATTGACCACCCAAGTTGACCGGTGATTCACGAACGTTAAAACTTGTAAAAACTATACGATGACATATATATGGTTATATATATAGTTAACATGATTTTATTATAAGTATGTATCTCATTAGGTATTTTAACAATGAGTTATATACATAAAAATGAGACTATTAATTTAAGAAACTCGAAAACGATATATATAACGATTATCGTTATAACAACGTCTTACTAGGTACATATGAATCATATTAAGATATTGATACACTTGGTTAATTATGTTAAATGATAAGTAAATATATTATTAAGTGTATTAACAATGAAATACATATGTAAAAATAAGACTACTAACTTAATGATTTCGAAACGAGACATATATGTAACGATTATCGTTGTAACGACATTTAACTGTATATACATCATACTAAGATATATTATATATCATAATATCATGATAATATAACAATTTAACATCTCATTTGTTATAATAAACAATGGGTTTACAACATTCAACAAGATCGTTAACCTAAAGGTTTCAAAACAACATTTACATGTAACGACTAACGATGACTTAACGACTCAGTTAAAATGTATATACATGTAGTGTTTTAATATGTATTCATACACTTTTTAAAGACTTCAAGACACTTATCAAAATACTTCTACTTAACAAAAATGCTTACAATTACATCCTCGTTCAGTTTCATCAACAATTCTACTCGTATGCACCCGTATTCGTACTCGTACAATACACAGCTTTTAGATGTATGTACTATTGGTATATACACTCCAATGATCAGCTCTTAGCAGCCCATGTGAGTCACCTAACACATGTGGGAACCATCATTTGGCAACTAGCATGAAATATCTCATAAAATTACAAAAATATGAGTAATCATTCATGACTTATTTACATGAAAACAAAATTACATATCCTTTATATCTAATCCATACACCAACGACCAAAAACACCTACAAACACTTTCATTCTTCAATTTTCTTCATCTAATTGATCTCTCTCAAGTTCTATCTTCAAGTTCTAAGTGTTCTTCATAAATTCCAAAAGTTCTAGTTTCATAAAATCAAGAATACTTCCAAGATTGCAAGTTTACTTCCAAGTTTTCTAAATCCATTCCAAGTAATCATCCAAGATCAAGAAACCTTTGTTACTTACAGTAGGTTATCTTTCTAATACAAGGTAATAATCATATTCAAACTTTAATTCAATTTCTATAACTATAACAATCTTATTTCGAGTGGAAATCTTACTTGAAATTATTTTCGTGTCATGATTCTGCTTCAAGAACTTTCAAGCCATCCAAGGATCCTTTTGTAGTGACCCGAACTTTTCCATGTTTATATATATTAATTGAGATTGATATTTACATGATTAAATGTTTCCAACATGTTAAGCAATCAAACTTGTTAAGACTTGATTAATTGAAATATGTTTCATATAGACAATTGACCACCCAAGTTGACCGGTGATTCACGAACGTTAAAAGTTGTAAAAACTATATGATGACATATATATGGATATATATATAGTTAACATGATACTATGATAAGTAAACATATCATTAAGTATATTAACAATGAACTACATATGTAAAAACAAGACTACTAACTTAATGATTTTTAAACGAGACATATATGTAACGATTATCGTTGTAAAGACATTTAATGTATATATATCATATTAAGAGATATTCATACATGATAATATCATGATAATATAATAATTTAAAATCTCATTTGATATTATAAACATTGGGTTAACAACATTTAACAAGATCGTTAACCTAAAGGTTTCAAAACAACACTTACATGTAACGACTAACGATGACTTAACGACTCAGTTAAAATGTATATACATGTAGTGTTTTAATATGTATTTATACACTTTTGAAAGACTTCAATACACTTATCAAAATACTTCTACTTAACAAAAATGCTTACAATTACATCCTCGTTCAGTTTCATCAACAATTCTACTCGTGTGCACCCGTATTCGTACTCATACAATACACAGCTTTTAGATGTATGTACTATTGGTATATACACTCCAATGATCAGCTCTTAGCAGCCCATGTGAGTCACCTAACACATGTGGGAACCATCATTTGGCAACTAGCATGAAATATCTCATAAAATTACAAAAATATGAGTAATCATTCATGACTTATTTACATGAAAACAAAATTACATATCCTTTATATCTAATCCATACACCAACGACCAAAAACACCTACAAACACTTTCATTCTTCAATTTTCTTCATCTAATTGATCTCTCTCAAGTTCTATCTTCAAGTTCTAAGTGTTCTTCAAAAATTCTACAAGTTCTAGTTACATAAAATCAAGAATACTTTCAAGTTTGCTAGCTCACTTCCAATCTTGTAAGGTGATCATCCAACCTCAAGAAATCTTTGTTTCTTACAGTAGGTTATCATACTAATACAAGGTAATAATCATATTCAAACTTTGGTTCAATTTCTATAACTATAACAATCTTATTTCAAGTGATGATCTTACTTGAACTTGTTTTCGTGTCATGATTCTGCTTCAAGAACTTCGAGCCATCCAAGGATCCGTTGAAGCTAGATCCATTTTTCTATTTTCCAGTAGGTTTATCCAAGGATCTTAAGGTAGTAATGATGTTCATAACATCATTCGATTCATACATATAAAGCTATCTTATTCGAAGGTTTAAACTTGTAATCACTAGAACATAGTTTAGTTAATTCTAAACTTGTTCGCAAACAAAAGTTAATCCTTCTAAATTGACTTTTAAAATCAACTAAACACATGTTCTATATCTATATGATATGCTAACTTAATGATTTAAAACCTGGAAACACGAAAAACACCGTAAAACTGGATTTACGCCGTCGTAGTAACACCGCGGGCTGTTTTGGGTTAGTTAATTAAAAATTATGATAAACTTTGATTTAAAAGTTGTTATTCTGAGAAAATGATTTTTATTATGAACATGAAACTATATCCAAAAATTATGGTTAAACTCAAAGTGGAAGTATGTTTTCTAAAATGGTCATCTAGACGTCGTTCTTTCGACTGAAATGACTACCTTTACAAAAACGACTTGTAACTTATTTTTCCGACTATAAACCTATACTTTTTCTGTTTAGATTCATAAAATAGAGTTCAATATGAAACCATAGCAATTTGATTCACTCAAAACGGATTTAAAATGAAGAAGTTATGGGTAAAACAAGATTGGATAATTTTTCTCATTTTAGCTACGTGAAAATTGGTAACAAATCTATTCCAACCATAACTTAATCAACTTGTATTGTATATTATGTAATCTTGAGATACCATAGACACGTATACAATGTTTCGACCTATCATGTCGACACATCTATATATATTTCGGAACAACCATAGACACTCTATATGTGAATGTTGGAGTTAGCTATACAGGGTTGAGGTTGATTCCAAAATATATATAGTTTGAGTTGTGATCAATACTGAGATACGTATACACTGGGTCGTGGATTGATTCAAGATAATATTTATCGATTTATTTCTGTACATCTAACTGTGGACAACTAGTTGTAGGTTACTAACGAGGACAGCTGACTTAATAAACTTAAAACATCAAAATATATTAAAAGTGTTGTAAATATATTTTGAACATACTTTGATATATATGTATATATTGTTATAGGTTCGTGAATCAACCAGTGGCCAAGTATTACTTCCCGATGAAGTAAAAATCTGTGAAAGTGAGTTATAGTCCCACTTTTAAAATCTAATATTTTTGGGATGAGAATACATGCAGGTTTTATAAATGATTTACAAAATAGACACAAGTACGTGAAACTACATTCTATGGTTGAATTATCGAAATCGAATATGCCCCTTTTTATTAAGTCTGGTAATCTAAGAATTAGGGAATAGACACCCTAATTGACGCGAATCCTAAAGATAGATCTATTGGGCCTAGCAAACCCCATCCAAAGTACCGGATGCTTTAGTACTTCGAAATTTATATCATATCCGAAGGGTGTCCCGGAATGATGGGGATATTCTTATATATGCATCTTGTTAATGTCGGTTACCAGGTGTTCACCATATGAATGATTTTTATCTCTATGTATGGGATGTGTATTGAAATATGAAATCTTGTGGTCTATTATTACGATTTGATATATATAGGTTAAACCTATAACTCACCAACATTTTTGTTGACGTTTTAAGCATGTTTATTCTCAGTTGATTATTAAGAGCTTCCGCTGTCGCATACTTAAATAAGGACGAGATTTGGAGTCCATGCTTGTATGATATTGTGTAAAAACTGCATTCAAGAAACTTATTTTGTTGTAACATATTTGTATTGTAAACCATTATGTAATGGTCGTGTGTAAACAGGATATTTTAGATTATCATTATTTGATAATCTACGTAAAGCTTTTTAAAACCTTTATCTATGAAATAAAGGTTATGGTTTGTTTTAAAAAAGAATGCAGTCTTTGAAAAACGTCTCATATAGAGGTCAAAACCTCGTAACGAAATCAATTAATATGGAACATTTTTAATCAATAAGAACGGGACATTTCAATTGGTATCCGAGCGTTGGTCATAGAGAACCAGAATTTTGCATTAGTGTGTCTTATCGAGTTTGTTAGGATGCATTAGTGAGTCTGGACTTCGACCGTGTTTACTTGAAAAATGATTGCTTAACAAATTTTGTTGGAAACTATATATTTTTAACATGTGAATATTATGTGATATATTAATCTCTTAACGCGTTTGATATTATGTGATAAATGTCTACCTCTAGAACAAGTCCCATTGACTCACCTAATAATAATGAAGAGTCAAATGTAAATTGGAATGATTCGTGGACTGATTCACAAGTTCCCGAAGAGGAACCGGAAGAAGAGTCGGAACCGGAAGAAGAATCGGAACCGGAAGAAGAATCGGAACCGGATGAAGAAATAGAACCGGTGGGGGAAATAATAAAACGGTTAAGTAAAAGAAAATCCTCAACCAACCGACCAAGGTTAATTATGGTCAATGGTGTTTCCGCCAAGGAAGCAAAATATTGGGAGGATTACCAATTCTCCGATGAATCGGATTCCGACGAGAATTCCGATGATGTTATAGAAATTACCCCAACTGAATTTAAAAAGGCAAAAGAAAATAATAAGGGAAAGGACATAAAAATAGAGAAATCTAATTCCAACCCCGATGAACTTTATATGTATCGTCAACCCCCGAAGTCCTTAAGTTGTAACAATGACCCGGGAACCTCTAAACCACCAGGTTTTTCTAAACCAATGTGGAAAACGATGGCTCGTATTAGGGGAACATCATATATCCCTAGAAACTTGGCAAAACGAACCAAAACCAAAGAAGAAGAAACAAGCGAGTCGGAATAAGATAGTTGTATTCGTGTGGTGTAATATATGTAATATAGTGTGCTTATGCTTTATGATATATGTAAAAATTGCTTGTATTAATAAGTATTTTTCTTTATGAATCTAACTCTTGTCTATTTTACAGTATAAAAACACAAAATGGATAGACAACCCAATATTTTAAGAGACCTACCCGGAGACATGATTGATGAAATCTTGTCTAGAGTCGGTCAGAATTCTTCGGCACAACTATTTAAGGCGAGATCAGTTTGTAAGACATTCGAAGAATGTTCCAAGAATGCCTTGGTTTATAAAAGGCTTTCGTTTGAAAGATGGGGGATATCACATTGGGAAATCCATAAGTTACGATGTGTTTACTTTGACGCATATATTGCGGGGAACCCAAATGCTATTTTACGCAATGGGTTAAGAAATTATTTTGACTCAATATATCCGAATATTGGACTTCGTGATTTAGAAAAAAGCGGCTAACATGCAACATAAAGAAGCATGTTATGCTTACGGATTAGTAATGTTCGCTTCTCACCAAAGTGAGAACAAGAACATCGGGCTACAACTATTAAACAAAACGTTCTCACAAGTGACGGAGTCGGTAATTGGGGTAAGAAATGAGGTTTTTAGATTGTTACGGGACTGTTGGACATTACGTAACTCTCATCCCTTTGACGACGTTACAACACGCTGTCTTATCAACGGCCATAACGGTTATGTTCCACAAGACCAAGGATGGGAAGTAATCCTAGTAAAACCAGAATGCATGACTTGTTTCTGGACATATGAATTACGTGTCTTTATTGCCTTTGCTGAACGACTTGTGTACTAGCTAGAATTATCTTCACAACCATCTTGTATCAAATTTATTGTGTGCTATATTTCATGCTATATGTAAAATAAGCGGTATTGTAAGTTTGTAAAATATTGTGTAAAAGTTTGAACGCGAAATATTATTATAATCAGTTTTTCATATAGAATTGTAGTAGTTGAATTGTATATTAGCTACTAAGTATGAACTTAACGGGTAGGTACTACCCGAATTTAAACTTATAAAACGCTAATATGAAGAAAAAGCTTTTATAAATGAGTTCATATTATGCTACGAAATACTATTAACTACTCTTAATATTCTGTATGATTAACTTGTTCCATTTGACTATTTTGAAGGAAATGGCACCGACTACTCGACACACCGTGAATATGAATGAAGAGGAATTCCGTACTTTTCTAGCTTCAAACATAGCCGCAGTACAGGCTGCGCTACATACCAACAATAATCTTGGATCTAGTAGTACAGGAAATCGTGTAGGATGCAACTACAAAGAATTCACTGCCTGCAAACCATTGGAATTTGATGGAATCGAAGGACCGATCGGATTGAAACGGTGGACCGAGAAGGTCGAATCGGTGTTTGCCATAAGTAAGTGTACGGAAGAGGACAAAGTGAAGTACGCTACGCATACCTTCACAGGTTCTGCGTTAACATGGTGGAATACCTATCTAGAGCAAGTGGGACAAGACGATGCGTACGCACTACCGTGGTCAGCATTCAAGCACTTGATGAACGAGAAGTACCGTCCCAGAACTGAGGTCAATAAGCTCAAGACAGAACTTAGAGGGTTACGAACCCAAGGATTTGATATTACCACGTACGAAAGACGATTCACAGAATTGTGCCTATTGTGTCCGGGAGCATTCGAAGATGAGGAAGAGAAGATCGACGCATTTGTGAAAGGATTACCGGAAAGAATCTAAGAAGATATAAGTTCACACGAGCCCGCCTCCATACAACAGGCATGTAGAATGGCTCACAAACTAGTGAACCAGATTGAAGAAAGAATTAAAGAACAGACTGCTGAAGAGGCCAATGTGAAGTAAGTCAAAAGAAAGTGGGAGGAAAACGGTGATAAGAATCACCAATACAACAACAACAGCAATTACAACAATAATCGCAACAATTATCCCAACAATCGCAACATCAATCGCAACTACAACAAATGGCCCAACAACAACAACAACAACAACAACAACAGCAACTACAACAATCATCCCAACAACAATAATAACCGCAACAACAACAACAATCAGAAGCAGCTATGCCAAAGGTGTGAAAAGTATCACTCGGGGTTCTGCACCAAATTTTGCAACAAGTGTAAAAGAAATGGTCATAGCGCGGCGAAGTATGAGGTCTACGGACCAGGGGTTAATAGAACGAAAGGAACAAATGGTGTCGGAACGAGTAATGGCGGAGCAAGTAGTGTCGAAGCAAGTTATGCCAGTGTAGTTTGTTATAAATGTGGAAAACCGGGCCACATTATTAGAAATTGCCCGAACCAGGAGAACACAAATGGACAAGGCCGCGGAAGAGTTTTCAATATTAATGCGGCAGAGGCACAGGAAGACCCGGAGCTTGTTACGGGTACGTTTCTTATTGACAATAAATCTGCTTACGTTTTATTTGATTCGGGTGCGGATAGAAGCTATATGAGTAGAGATTTTTGTGCTAAATTAAGTTTTCCATTGACGCCTTTGGATAGTAAATTTTTACTCGAATTAGCAAATGGTAAATTAATTTCAGCAGATAATATATGTCGGAATCGAGAAATTAAACTGGTTAGCGAAACATTTAAGATTGATTTGATACCAGTAGAGTTAGGGAGTTTTGATGTGATAATCGGTATGGACTGGTTGAAAGAAGTGAAAGCAGAGATCGTTTGTTACAAAAATACAATTCGCATTATACGAGAAAAAGGAAAACCCTTAATGGTGTACGGAGAAAAGGGCAACACGAAGCTACATCTTATTAGTAATTTGAAGGCACAAAAACTAATAAGAAAAGGTTGCTATGCTGTTCTAGCACACGTCAAGAAAGTACAAACTGAAGAAAAGAGCATCAATGATGTTCCCATTGCAAAAGAATTTCCCGATGTATTTCTGAAAGAATTACCGGGATTACCCCCACATCGATCCGTTGAATTTCAAATAGATCTTGTACCAGGAGCTGCACCAATAGCTCGTGCTCCTTACAGACTCGCACCCAGCGAGATGAAAGAACTACAAAGCCAATTACAAGAACTTTTAGAGCATGGTTTCATTCGACCAAGCACATCACCGTGGGGAGCTCCTGTTTTGTTTGTCAAGAAGAAAGATGGTACATTCAGGTTGTGTATCGACTACCGAGAGTTGAACAAACTTACCATCAAGAACCGCTACCCACTACCGAGAATCGACGACTTATTTGATCAAGTACAAGGCTCGTCTGTTTATTCAAAGATTGACTTACGTTCCGGGTATCATCAAATGCGGGTGAAAGAAGATGATATTCCAAAGACTGCTTTCCGAACACGTTACGGTCATTACGAGTTTATGGTCATGCCGTTTGGTTTAACTAATACACCAGCTGTGTTCATGGACCTTATGAACTGAGTGTGTGGACCATACCTTGACAAGTTTGTCATTGTTTTCATTGTTGACATACTTATTTACTCAAAGAATGACCAAGAACACGGTGACCATTTGAGAAAGGTGTTAGAAGTATTGAGGAAGGAAGAATTGTACGCTAAGTTTTCAAAGTGTGCATTTTGGTTGGAAGAAGTTCAATTCCTCGGTCACATAGTGAACAAAGAAGGTATTAAGGTGGATCCGGCAAAGATAGAAACTGTTGAAAAGTGGGAAACCCCGAAAACTCCGAAACACATACGCCAGTTTTTAGGACTAGCTGGTTACTACAGAAGGTTCATCCAAGACTTTTCCAGAATAGCAAAACCCTTGACTGCATTAACGCATAAAGGGAAGAAATTTGAATGGAATGATGAACAAGAGAAAGCGTTTCAGTTATTAAAGAAAAAGCTAACTACGGCACCTATATTGTCATTGCCTGAAGGGAGTGATGATTTTGTGATTTATTGTGACGCATTAAAGTAAGGTCTCGGTTGTGTATTAATGCAACGAACAAAGGTGATTGCTTATGCATCTAGACAATTGAAGATTCACGAACAAAATTATACGACGCATGATTTGGAATTAGGCGCGGTTGTTTTTGCATTAAAGACTTGGAGGCACTACTTATATGGGGTCAAAAGTATTATATATACCGACCATAAAAGTCTTCAACACATATTTAATCAGAAACAACTGAATATGAGGCAGCGTAGGTGGATTGAATTATTGAATGATTACGAATTTGAGATTTGTTACCACCCGGGGAAGGCAAATGTGGTAGCCGATGCCTTGAGCAGGAAGGACAGAGAACCCATTCGAGTAAAATCTATGAATATAATGATTCATAATAACCTTACTACTCAAATAAAGGAGGCGCAACAAGGAGTTTTAAAAGAGGGAAATTTAAAGGATGAAATACCCAAAGGATCGGAGAAGCATCTTAATATTCGAGAAGACGGAACCCGGTATAGGGCTGAAAGGATTTGGGTACCAAAATTTGGAGATATGAGAGAAATGGTACTTAGAGAAGCTCATAAAACCAGATACTCAATACATCCTGGAATGGGGAAGATGTATAAGGATCTCAAGAAACATTTTTGGTGGCCGGGTATGAAAGTCGATGTTGCTAAATACGTAGGAGAATGTTTGACGTGTTCTAAGGTCAAAGCTGAGCATCAGAAACCATCAGGTCTACTTCAACAACTCGAAATCCCAGAATGGAAATGGGAAAACATTACCATGGATTTCATCACTAAATTGCCAAGGACTGCAAGTGGTTTTGATACTATTTGGGTAATAGTTGATCGTCTCACCAAATCAGCACACTTCCTGCCAATAAGAGAAGGTGACAAGATGGAGAAGTTAGCACGACTGTATTTGAAGGAAGTCGTCTCCAGACATGGAATACCAATCTCTATTATCTCTGATAGGGATGGCAGATTTATTTCAAGATTCTGGCAGACATTACGGCAAGCATTAGGAACTCGTCTAGACATGAGTACTACTTATCATCCACAAACTGATGGGCAGAGCGAAAGGACGATACAAACGCTTGAAGACATGCTACGAGCATGTGTTATTGATTTCGGAAATAGTTGGGATCGACATCTACCGTTAGCAGAATTTTCCTACAACAACAGCTACCATTCAAGCATTGAGATGGCGCCGTTTGAAGCACTTTATGGTAGAAAGTGCAGGTCTCCGATTTGTTGGAGTGAAGTGGGGGATAGACAGATTACGGGTCCGGAGATTGTACAAGAAACTACCGAGAAGATCATCCAAATTCAACAACGGTTGAAAACCGCCCAAAGTCGACAAAAGAGCTACGCTGACATTAAAAGAAAAGATATAGAATTTGAAATTGGAGAGATGGTCATGCTTAAAGTTGCACCTTGGAAAGGCGTTGTTCAATTTGGTAAACGAGGGAAATTAAATCCAAGGTATATTGGACCATTCAAGATTATTGATCGTGTCGGACCAGTAGCTTACCGACTTGAGTTACCTCAACAACTCGCGGTTGTACATAACACTTTCTACGTCTCGAATTTGAAGAAATGTTTTGCTAAAGAATATCTCACTATTCCGTTAGATGAAATCCAAATCATCAAAAAACTTCAATTCATCGAAGAACCCGTTGAAATAATGGATCGTGAGGTTAAAAGACTTAAGCAAAACAAGATACCAATTGTTAAGGTTCGATGAAATGCTCGTAGAGGACCCGAGTTCACCTGGGAGCGTGAAGATCAGATGAAGAAGAAATACCCGCATCTATTTCCATAAGATTCGTCAACACCTTCAACAGCTTAAAATTTCGGGACGAAATTTATTTAACGGGTAGGTACTGTAGTGACCCGAACTTTTCCATGTTTATATATATTAATTGAGATTGATATTTACATGATTAAATGTTTCCAACATGTTAAACAATCAAACTTGTTAAGACTTGATTAATTGAAATATGTTTCATATAGACAATTGACCACCCAAGTTGACCGGTGATTCACGAACGTTAAAACTTGTAAAAACTATATGATGACATATATATGGATATATATATAGTTAACATGATACTATGATAAGTAAACATATCATTAAGTATATTAACAATGAACTACATATGTAAAAACAAGACTACTAACTTAATGATTTTTAAACGAGACATATATGTAACGATTATCGTTGTAAAGACATTTAATGTATATATATCATATTAAGAGATATTCATACATGATAATATCATGATAATATAATAATTTAAAATCTCATTTGATATTATAAACATTGGGTTAACAACATTTAACAAGATCGTTAACCTAAAGGTTTCAAAACAACACTTACATGTAACGACTAACGATGACTTAACGACTCAGTTAAAATGTATATACATGTAGTGTTTTAATATGTATTTATACACTTTTGAAAGACTTCAATACACTTATCAAAATACTTCTACTTAACAAAAATGCTTACAATTACATCCTCGTTCAGTTTCATCAACAATTCTACTCGTATGCACCCGTATTCGTACTCGTACAATACACAGCTTTTAGATGTATGTACTATTGGTATATACACTCCAATGATCAGATCTTAGCAGACCATGTGAGTCACCTAACACATGTGGGAACCATCATTTGGCAACTAGCATGAAATATCTCATAAAATTACAAAAATATGAGTAATCATTCATGACTTATTTACATGAAAACAAAATTACATATCCATTATATCTAATCCATACACCAACGACCAAAAACACCTACAAACACTTTCATTCTTCAATTTTCTTCATCTAATTGATCTCTCTCAAGTTCTATCTTCAAGTTCTAAGTGTTCTTCATAAATTCTACAAGTTCTAGTTACATAAAATCAAGAATACTTTCAAGTTTGCTAGCTCACTTCCAATCTTGTAAGGTGATCATCCAACCTCAAGAAATCTTTGTTTCTTACAGTAGGTTATCATACTAATACAAGGTAATAATCA
Organism: Rutidosis leptorrhynchoides; assembly: GCF_046630445.1. Lineage (NCBI taxonomy): Eukaryota > Viridiplantae > Streptophyta > Magnoliopsida > Asterales > Asteraceae > Rutidosis > Rutidosis leptorrhynchoides. The sequence goes on from NC_092336.1 coordinate 110,102,773, forward strand.
TATTCAAACTTTGGTTCAATTTCTATAACTATAACAATCTTATTTCAAGTGATGATCTTACTTGAACTTGTTTTCGTGTCATGATTCTGCTTCAAGAACTTCGAGCCATCCAAGGATCCGTTGAAGCTAGATCCATTTTTCTATTTTCCAGTAGGTTTATCCAAGGATCTTAAGGTAGTAATGATGTTCATAACATCATTCGATTCATACATATAAAGCTATCTTATTCGAAGGTTTAAACTTGTAATCACTAGAACATAGTTTAGTTAATTCTAAACTTGTTCGCAAACAAAAGTTAATCCTTCTAAATTGACTTTTAAAATCAACTAAACACATGTTCTATATCTATATGATATGCTAACTTAATGATTTAAAACCTGGAAACACGAAAAACACCGTAAAACTGGATTTACGCCGTCGTAGTAACACCGCGGGCTGTTTTGGGTTAGTTAATTAAAAATTATGATAAACTTTGATTTAAAAGTTGTTATTCTGAGAAAATGATTTTTATTATGAACATGAAACTATATCCAAAAATTATGGTTAAACTCAAAGTGGAAGTATGTTTTCTAAAATGGTCATCTAGACGTCGTTCTTTCGACTGAAATGACTACCTTTACAAAAACGACTTGTAACTTATTTTTCCGACTATAAACCTATACTTTTTCTGTTTAGATTCATAAAATAGAGTTCAATATGAAACCATAGCAATTTGATTCACTCAAAACGGATTTAAAATGAAGAAGTTATGGGTAAAACAAGATTGGATAATTTTTCTCATTTTAGCTACGTGAAAATTGGTAACAAATCTATTCCAACCATAACTTAATCAACTTGTATTGTATATTATGTAATCTTGAGATACCATAGACACGTATACAATGTTTTGACCTATCATGTCGACACATCTATATATATTTCGGAACAACCATAGACACTCTATATGTGAATGTTGGAGTTAGCTATACAGGGTTGAGGTTGATTCCAAAATATATATAGTTTGAGTTGTGATCAATACTGAGATACGTATACACTGGGTCGTGGATTGATTCAAGATAATATTTATCGATTTATTTCTGTACATCTAACTGTGGACAACTAGTTGTAGGTTACTAACGAGGACAGCTGACTTAATAAACTTAAAACATCAAAATATATTAAAAGTGTTGTAAATATATTTTGAACATACTTTGATATATATATGTATATATTGTTATAGGTTCGTGAATCAACCAGTGGCCAAGTATTACTTCCCGATGAAGTAAAAATCTGTGAAAGTGAGTTATAGTCCCACTTTTAAAATCTAATATTTTTGGGATGAGAATACATGCAGGTTTTATAAATGATTTACAAAATAGACACAAGTACGTGAAACTACATTCTATGGTTGAATTATCGAAATCGAATATGCCCCTTTTTATTAAGTCTGGTAATCTAAGAATTAGGGAACAGACACCCTAATTGACGCGAATCCTAAAGATAGATCTATTGGGCCTAGCAAACCCCATCCAAAGTACCGGATGCTTTAGTACTTCGAAATTTATATCATATCCGAAGGGTGTCCCGGAATGATGGGGATATTCTTATATATGCATCTTGTTAATTTCGGTTACCAGGTGTTCACCATATGAATGATTTTTATCTCTATGTATGGGATGTGTATTGAAATATGAAATCTTGTGGTCTATTATTACGATTTGATATATATAGGTTAAACCTATAACTCACCAACATTTTTGTTGACGTTTTAAGCATGTTTATTCTCAGTTGATTATTAAGAGCTTCCGCTGTCACATACTTAAATAAGGACGAGATTTGGAGTCCATGCTTGTATGATATTGTGTAAAAACTGCATTCAAGAAACTTATTTTGTTGTAACATATTTGTATTGTAAACCATTATGTAATGGTCGTGTGTAAACAGGATATTTTAGATTATCATTATTTGATAATCTACGTAAAGCTTTTTAAAACCTTTATCTATGAAATAAAGGTTATGGTTTGTTTTAAAAAAGAATGCAGTCTTTGAAAAACGTCTCATATAGAGGTCAAAACCTCGTAACGAAATCAATTAATATGGAACATTTTTAATCAATAAGAACGGGACATTTCAATTGGTATCCGAGCGTTGGTCATAGAGAACCAGAATTTTGCATTAGTGTGTCTTATCGAGTTTGTTAGGATGCATTAGTGAGTCTGGACTTCGACCGTGTTTACTTGAAAAATGATTGCTTAACAAATTTTGTTGGAAACTATATATTTTTAACATGTGAATATTATGTGATATATTAATCTCTTAACGCGTTTGATATTATGTGATAAATGTCTACCTCTAGAACAAGTCCCATTGACTCACCTAATAATAATGAAGAGTCAAATGTAAATTGGAATGATTCGTGGACTGATTCACAAGTTCCCGAAGAGGAACCGGAAGAAGAGTCGGAACCGGAAGAAGAATCGGAACCGGAAGAAGAATCGGAACCGGATGAAGAAATAGAACCGGTGGGGGAAATAATAAAACGGTTAAGTAAAAGAAAATCCTCAACCAACCGACCAAGGTTAATTATGGTCAATGGTGTTTCCGCCAAGGAAGCAAAATATTGGGAGGATTACCAATTCTCCGATGAATCGGATTCCGACGAGAATTCCGATGATGTTATAGAAATTACCCCAACTGAATTTAAAAAGGCAAAAGAAAATAATAAGGGAAAGGACATAAAAATAGAGAAATCTAATTCCAACCCCGATGAACTTTATATGTATCGTCAACCCCCGAAGTCCTTAAGTTGTAACAATGACCCGGGAACCTCTAAACCACCAGGTTTTTCTAAACCAATTTGGAAAACGATGGCTCGTATTAGGGGAACATCATATATCCCTAGAAACTTGGCAAAACGAACCAAAACCAAAGAAGAAGAAACAAGCGAGTCGGAATAAGATAGTTGTATTCGTGTGGTGTAATATATGTAATATAGTGTGCTTATGCTTTATGATATATGTAAAAATTGCTTGTATTAATAAGTATTTTTCTTTATGAATCTAACTCTTGTCTATTTTACAGTATAAAAACACAAAATGGATAGACAACCCAATATTTTAAGAGACCTACCCGGAGACATGATTGATGAAATCTTGTCTAGAGTCGGTCAGAATTCTTCGGCACAACTATTTAAGGCGAGATCAGTTTGTAAGACATTCGAAGAATGTTCCAAGAATGCCTTGGTTTATAAAAGGCTTTCGTTTGAAAGATGGGGGATATCACATTGGGAAATCCATAAGTTACGATGTGTTTACTTTGACGCATATATTGCGGGGAACCCAAATGCTATTTTACGCAATGGGTTAAGAAATTATTTTGACTCAATATATCCGAATATTGGACTTCGTGATTTAGAAAAAAGCGGCTAACATGCAACATAAAGAAGCATGTTATGCTTACGGATTAGTAATGTTCGCTTCTCACCAAAGTGAGAACAAGAACATCGGGCTACAACTATTAAACAAAACGTTCCCACAAGTGACGGAGTCGGTAATTGGGGTAAGAAATGAGGTTTTTAGATTGTTACGGGACTGTTGGACATTACGTAACTCTCATCCCTTTGACGACGTTACAACACGCTGTCTTATCAACGGCCATAACGGTTATGTTCCACAAGACCAAGGATGGGAAGTAATCCTAGTAAAACCAGAATGCATGACTTGTTTCTGGACGTATGAATTACGTGTCTTTATTGCCTTTGCTGAACGACTTGTGTACTAGCTAGAATTATCTTCACAACCATCTTGTATCAAATTTATTGTGTGCTGTATTTCATGCTATATGTAAAATAAGCGGTATTGTAAGTTTGTAAAATATTGTGTAAAAGTTTGAACGCGAAATATTATTATAATCAGTTTTTCATATAGAATTGTAGTAGTTGAATTGTATATTAGCTACTAAGTATGAACTTAACGGGTAGGTACTACCCGAATTTAAACTTATAAAACGCTAATATGAAGAAAAAGCTTTTATAAATGAGTTCATATTATGCTACGAAATACTATTAACTACTCTTAATATTCTGTATGATTAACTTGTTCCATTTGACTATTTTGAAGGAAATGGCACCGACTACTCGACACACCGTGAATATGAATGAAGAGGAATTCCGTACTTTTCTAGCTTCAAACATAGCCGCAGTACAGGCTGCGCTACATACCAACAATAATCTTGGATCTAGCAGTACAGGAAATCGTGTAGGATGCAACTACAAAGAATTCACTGCCTGCAAACCATTGGAATTTGATGGAACCGAAGGACCGATCGGATTGAAACGGTGGACCGAGAAGGTCGAATCGGTGTTTGCCATAAGTAAGTGTACGGAAGAGGACAAAGTGAAGTACGCTACGCATACCTTCACAGGTTTTGCGTTAACATGGTGGAATACCTATCTAGAGCAAGTGGGACAAGACGATGCGTACGCACTACCGTGGTCAGCATTCAAGCACTTGATGAACGAGAAGTACCGTCCCAGAACTGAGGTCAATAAGCTCAAGACAGAACTTAGAGGGTTACGAACCCAAGGATTTGATATTACCACGTACGAAAGACGATTCACAGAATTGTGCCTATTGTGTCCGGGAGCATTCGAAGATGAGGAAGAGAAGATCGACGCATTTGTGAAAGGATTACCGGAAAGAATCTAAGAAGATATAAGTTCACACGAGCCCGCCTCCATACAACAGGCATGTAGAATGGCTCACAAACTAGTGAACCAGATTGAAGAAAGAATTAAAGAACAGACTGCTGAAGAGGCCAATGTGAAGCAAGTCAAAAGAAAGTGGGAGGAAAACGGTGATAAGAATCACCAATACAACAACAACAGCAATTACAACAATAATCGCAACAATTATCCCAACAATCGCAACATCAATCGCAACTACAACAAATGGCCCAACAACAACAACAACAACAACAACAACAACAGCAACTACAACAATCATCCCAACAACAATAATAACCGCAACAACAACAACAATCAGAAGCAGCTATGCCAAAGGTGTGAAAAGTATCACTCGGGGTTCTGCACCAAATTTTGCAACAAGTGTAAAAGAAATGGTCATAGCGCGGCGAAGTATGAGGTCTACGGACCAGGGGTTAATAGAACGAAAGGAACAAATGGTGTCGGAACGAGTAATGGCGGAGCAAGTAGTGTCGGAGCAAGTTATGCCAGTGTAGTTTGTTATAAATGTGGAAAACTGGGCCACATTATTAGAAATTGCCCGAACCAGGAGAACACAAATGGACAAGGCCGCGGAAGAGTTTTCAATATTAATGCGGCAGAGGCACAGGAAGACCCGGAGCTTGTTACGGGTACGTTTCTTATTGACAATAAATCTGCTTACGTTTTATTTGATTCGGGTGCGGATAGAAGCTATATGAGTAGAGATTTTTGTGCTAAATTAAGTTGTCCATTGACGCCTTTGGATAGTAAATTTTTACTCGAATTAGCAAATGGTAAATTAATTTCAGCAGATAATATATGTCGGAATCGAGAAATTAAACTGGTTAGCGAAACATTTAAGATTGATTTGATACCAGTAGAGTTAGGGAGTTTTGATGTGATAATCGGTATGGACTGGTTGAAAGAAGTGAAAGCAGAGATCGTTTGTTACAAAAATGCAATTCGCATTATACGAGAAAAAGGAAAACCCTTAATGGTGTACGGAGAAAAGGGCAACACGAAGCTACATCTTATTAGTAATTTGAAGGCACAAAAACTAATAAGAAAAGGTTGCTATGCTGTTCTAGCACACGTCAAGAAAGTACAAACTGAAGAAAAGAGCATCAATGATGTTCCCATTGCAAAAGAATTTCCCGATGTATTTCTGAAAGAATTACCGGGATTACCCCCACATCGATCTGTTGAATTTCAAATAGATCTTGTACCAGGAGCTGCACCAATAGCTCGTGCTCCTTACAGACTCGCACCCAGCGAGATGAAAGAACTACAAAGCCAATTACAAGAACTTTTAGAGCGTGGTTTCATTCGACCAAGCACATCACCGTGGGGAGCTCCTGTTTTGTTTGTCAAGAAGAAAGATGGTACATTCAGGTTGTGTATCGACTACCGAGAGTTGAACAAACTTACCATCAAGAACCGCTACCCACTACCGAGAATCGACGACTTATTTGATCAAGTACAAGGCTCGTCTGTTTATTCAAAGATTGACTTACGTTCCGGGTATCATCAAATGCGGGTGAAAGAAGATGATATTCCAAAGACTGCTTTCCGAACACGTTACGGTCATTACGAGTTTATGGTCATGCCGTTTGGTTTAACTAATGCACCAGCTGTGTTCATGGACCTTATGAACTGAGTGTGTGGACCATACCTTGACAAGTTTGTCATTGTTTTCATTGTTGACATACTTATTTACTCAAAGAATGACCAAGAACACGGTGACCATTTGAGAAAGGTGTTAGAAGTATTGAGGAAGGAAGAATTGTACGCTAAGTTTTCAAAGTGTGCATTTTGGTTGGAAGAAGTTCAATTCCTCGGTCACATAGTGAACAAAGAAGGTATTAAGGTGGATCCGGCAAAGATAGAAACTGTTGAAAAGTGGGAAACCCCGAAAACTCCGAAACACATACGCCAGTTTTTAGGACTAGCTGGTTACTACAGAAGGTTCATCCAAGACTTTTCCAGAATAGCAAAACCCTTGACTGCATTAACGCATAAAGGGAAGAAATTTGAATGGAATGATGAACAAGAGAAAGCGTTTCAGTTATTAAAGAAAAAGCTAACTACGGCACCTATATTGTCATTGCCTGAAGGGAGTGATGATTTTGTGATTTATTGTGACGCATTAAAGTAAGGTCTCGGTTGTGTATTAATGCAACGAACAAAGGTGATTGCTTATGCATCTAGACAATTGAAGATTCACGAACAAAATTATACGACGCATGATTTGGAATTAGGCGCGGTTGTTTTTGCATTAAAGACTTGGAGGCACTACTTATATGGGGTCAAAAGTATTATATATACCGACCACAAAAGTCTTCAACACATATTTAATCAGAAACAACTGAATATGAGGCAGCGTAGGTGGATTGAATTATTGAATGATTACGAATTTGAGATTTGTTACCACCCGGGGAAGGCAAATGTGGTAGCCGATGCCTTGAGCAGGAAGGACAGAGAACCCATTCGAGTAAAATCTATGAATATAATGATTCATAATAACCTTACTACTCAAATAAAGGAGGCGCAACAAGGAGTTTTAAAAGAGGGAAATTTAAAGGATGAAATACCCAAAGGATCGGAGAAGCATCTTAATATTCGAGAAGACGGAACCCGGTATAGGGCTGAAAGGATTTGGGTACCAAAATTTGGAGATATGAGAGAAATGGTACTTAGAGAAGCTCATAAAACCAGATACTCAATACATCCTGGAATGGGGAAGATGTATAAGGATCTCAAGAAACATTTTTGGTGGCCGGGTATGAAAGTCGATGTTGCTAAATACGTAGGAGAATGTTTGACGTGTTCTAAGGTCAAAGCTGAGCATCAGAAACCATCAGGTCTACTTCAACAACTCGAAATCCCAGAATGGAAATGGGAAAACATTACCATGGATTTCATCACTAAATTGCCAAGGACTGCAAGTGGTTTTGATACTATTTGGGTAATAGTTGATCGTCTCACCAAATCAGCACACTTCCTGCCAATAAGAGAAGATGACAAGATGGAGAAGTTAGCACGACTGTATTTGAAGGAAGTCGTCTCCAGACATGGAATACCAATCTCTATTATCTCTGATAGGGATGGCAGATTTATTTCAAGATTCTGGCAGACATTACGGCAAGCATTAGGAACTCGTCTAGACATGAGTACTACTTATCATCCACAAACTGATGGGCAGAGCGAAAGGACGATACAAACGCTTGAAGACATGCTACGAGCATGTGTTATTGATTTCGGAAATAGTTGGGATCGACATCTACCGTTAGCAGAATTTTCCTACAACAACAGCTACCATTCAAGCATTGAGATGGCGCCGTTTGAAGCACTTTATGGTAGAAAGTGCAGGTCTCCGATTTGTTGGAGTGAAGTGGGGGATAGACAGATTACGGAACCAGGACCAGAGTCAACTCTCAACGCTCGACGCAACGGACTAAAAATTACAAGTCAACTATGCACATAAATATAATATAATATTTAAATAATTCTTATAATTATTTATATATTATAATAAATAATAAAAACCGTCAGCAAGAAAGACTCCAAAGGGACTGAGCTGTAATTTCATTCTCCGCGACTCGCGGAGTTTGAAGGCAAAAATGCCGCGAGTCGCGGAGCCCCAAAAGTCGACTTTTCCTATAAAAGCAACCGAATTCTGATCGCAAATCATCATCTTTTTTCTCCTCATTCATACGATATATTTATATTTATAATTTATATTTTAATTTTAATTTTAATTATAATTCTAATAATAAGGGTATGTTAGCGAATATTGTAAGGGTGTAAGTCGAAATTCTGTCCGTGTAACGCTACGCTATTTTTAATCATTGTAAGTTATGTTCAACCTTTTTATATTAATGTCTCGTAGCTAAGTTATTATTATGCTTATTTAAAACGAAGTAATCATGATGTTGGGCTAATTACTAAAATTGGGTAATTGGGCTTTGTACCATAATTGGGGTTTGGACAAAAGAACGACACTTGTGGAAATTAGACTATGGGCTATTAATGGGCTTTATATTTGTTTAACTAAATGATAGTTTGTTAATGTTAATATAAAGATTTACAATTGGGCGTCCCTATAAATTACCATATACACTCAATCGGACACGATGGGCGGGGTATTTATATGTACGAATAATCGTTCATTTAACCGGACACGGAAATGGATTAATAGTTAATAAACTTGTTGAAACAGGGGTGAATTACATTCAAGGGTAATTGGTGTAATTGTTAACAAAGTAGTAAAACCTTGGTTTACACGTAGTCGATAACCTAGTGTATTCATTAAACAAAGTATTAAAACCTTGTTACAATTCGAATCCCCAATTAGTTGGAATATTTAACTTCGGGTATAAGAATAATTTGACGAGGACACTCGCACTTTATATTTATGACTGATGGACTGTTATGGACAAAAACCAGACGAACATATTAAATAATCCAGGACAAAGGACAATTAACCCATGGGCATAAAACTAAAATCAACACGTCAAACATCATGATTACGGAAGTTTAAATAAGCATAATTCTTTTATTTCATATTTAATTTCCTTTATTTTATATTTAATTGCACTTCTAATTATCGCACTTTTATTTATTGTTATTTAATCGCACTTTTAATTATCGTACTTTTTAATTATCGCAATTTTATTTTATCGCACTTTTATTGCAATTTCATTATCATTATTTATTTTACGCTTTAAATTAAGTCTTTTATTTATTTAATATTTTACATTAGGTTTTAACTGCGACTAAAGTTTTAAAATCGACAAACCGGTCATTAAACGGTAAAAACCCCCCTTTATAATAATAATATTACTTATATATATGTTTGTATTTTTATATAGCGTTGAGCTTTGTTTAAAAAAGATTCCCTGTGGAACGAACCGGACTTACTAAAAACTACACTACTGTACGATTAGGTACACTGCCTATAAGTGTTGTAGCAAGGTTTAAGTATATCCGTTCTCTAAATAAATAAATATCTTGTGTAAAAATGTATCGTATTTAATAGTATTTCCTGCTAAAATTAATAAGTATTTTATATACACCCCGCTGCACATCAAAGTATTTTTGGCGCCGCTGCCGGGGAACTCTCTTAAAAGCCGGAAGCGCAACACTAATATAAAAAAAAAAAAAAATTAGTTAACTTTTATTAAAATTCGTTTTTGTAAAAATACGTTTTAATTATTCGAAAATATAAAAAGAAAAACAAAAATTTATGTATTTTTAGGAGTTTGATAAATATAAGTTTTATTTTGTAAAAATATGAGTTTTATTTAATTTATTTTATAAATATATTTTATAAATATAAAAAACCGAAAAAAAAAGAAAAAATATATATATATATAAATCTATTTTTTTATTGTTATAAAGTATTTTATTTTTATCTTAGTTATTAAAGATAAGTTTTATTTAGATTACATAAATACTTTAATAAGATAATATAAACAGAAAATATAAAAACAGAAAAAAAAGAAAAAACGTCGAGTTTTAAACTGTTCCAGGGTTGAATTTTGAAACCCCGCGAACCCCGCGACTCGCGGGGTTTGTTGTTTGAAATACCGCGACTCGCGGAGTAATTCTGACACCGACAGAAACCCTACTGCAATTAATCACGGAGTAATTATTAATTAATTATTATTATAAACCCTAATTATGTTTTTAGTTTTTAATTAGTTTTTAGTTTTTATTATTATTTTGTATATTTTGTTTAAATTAGTTTAATTAATTTGTAAAATTAGTAGTTTTATTAAATAAATAATATAAAAATAATATTTTTATAAAAATTGTAATTTTTACAACTTTTTGTATATTTTTATATTTTGTCCCTTTTTTAATCGCTTTAGCGTAACTTTTGTATTTTTAGCTCATATTTAGTTTTAAACTTAGTTTTTGCCATAGTTATTTTTACTCCTAGATTTTTAGGCTTTGCCGTAAAATTCCTTAAGTGCTTTTTCTTTAGACTAAGATTTAGGTGCTTTAGAATTTTGCGACGCCTTTTTAAGTTTTAGTTTCTTTTTAAGTTATTTCCATTTGGGATTTAGTTTTTCTTGTAAGCTTTAATATTTTTAGACGACTTTTACCTATGTATCAATTATCATTCCAATTAGTAATTTCAATTAGCGATTATAATTTTAAGTTAGTTGTAGTAATAAGGTTAGGTTAGTCAAGTATTTTTAAGTTTTTATAAGTTTCTTTTATTTTTCCGTCACCTTTTATTTTTCAACCATTTTTCTTTTTCGACCTTTTTCGACGAACTCTTTTTCTTTCTTATTTCTCGCTATTCTAGTTTTTAGGACATAGATTTTTATTCTACTTCTTATCTAAATTTCTTAAAATTACGAAAATTTATTTTAAGTGGTTAAATTAATAGACATCAAAATTTTCTGGTTCGTAGTAATAGTTGGATTTGTACGTGGACCGGGTTATTGGAGCCAAACAGTCCTCAATTATATTGAGACCAAACGAATCCTGCCCCTCTGCTGCATCTTTTGGCTATTCGAAACGTGGGCAAAATCAGAAAATTCTATTGGTTGGATAACTTATTATAATTTTTCTTTCCTTTTTAAAATTAATAGGATATTCAGTGAATGCACCGAGCAAGACGTTCACCACCTTTTGTACGTTCACCACCTGTAACTAGATCAAGACATTTAGCAAATATAACCGCCGTTGATTTTTCTTTAGAATCGTCATCCAGTAGACCAAGTACTTCAGTTCAAATTTTCGATAATCCATTTTTTGAACCCGACCTCACAATTGAGAATCCGGAAAATATTCAGGAACGGTTCGTAGATCCTGAACCACTAACAATTCCTCCGGAGCCACCAATCATTCAAACAGAGATTGTTGAGGAACGAACCATTAAATTGGAATCATCTAGTGATACCGATTCAACAAATTCAATTATGGAGAATCTGGAACCTTTAAGTATGGAAGACCGAATGAGAGCTAAACGCACTGGCCAAGGTCACGCAATTACTCATCCAGACATTAATGCGCCAGATTATGAAATCAAAGGACAAATTCTACACATGGTGACTAATCAATGCCAATTTAGTGGTGCGCCGAAGGAAGATCCAAATGAACATCTACGTACCTTTAATAGGATCTGCACACTATTTAAAATCCGAGAAGTGGAGGATGAACAGATATATCTCATGTTATTTCCCTGGACTTTAAAGGGAGAAGCCAAAGATTGGTTGGAATCGTTACCTGAAGGGGCGATCGATACATGGGACGTTTTAGTTGACAAATTTCTTAAACAATTCTTTCCTGCATCTAAAGCCGTAAGACTTCAAGCAGAAATTGTTACGTTCACACAGAAACCGAATGAAACTCTATATGAGGCGTGGACAAGATATGGAAAGTTATTAAGAGGATGTCCGCAACATGGTTTAGACACCTGTCAAATAGTACAAATATTCTACCAAGGATGCGACATCACTACAAGAAAAGACATAGATATAGCAGCTGGTGGTTCTATTATGAAGAAAACCGAAACTGATGCTTACAAAATTATTGATAATACTGCTTCCCACTCACATGAGTGGCACCAAGAAAAAGATATCATTAGATCATCTAAAGCAGCTAGAGCCGATTCTAGCCATGACTTAGATTCCATTTCCGCAAAGATAGATGCTGTGGAGAGACGAATGGAAAAGATGACTAAAGATATTCACTCAATACGAATTAGTTGTGAGCAGTGTGGAGGACCACATTTGACAAAAGATTGTCTCAGTATTGAATTAACAATGGAACAAAGAGAGAATATTTCATACATAAACCAAAGACCTGGAAATAATTATCAGAATAATTATCAACCGCCAAGACCGATTTACAATCAAAACCAGAATTATAACAGAAATATTCCATACAATAACCAACAAGGTCCTAGCAATCAACAAGTATCCAATAATACTTATAATCAGCAAAGACCTAATTTTCAAAACAAACCACCACAACAAACCGATGATAAAAAGCCAAATTTAGAAGACATGATGACGAAGCTAGTTGAAACTCAAACGCAGTTTTTCACATCTCAGAAACAAACCAATGAACAAAATGCTCAAGCATTTAGAAATCAACAAGCTTCTATTCAAAATCTGGAACAAGAAGTGAGTAACCTAGCAAGGTTAATAGGTGAAAGAAAACCGGGAAGTCTACCTAGTGATACAAATGCTAACCCCCGGAGTGAAACAGCTAAAGCCATTACCACAAGAAGTGGCGCAACACTTAAACCACCTGAAATACCTGTAACTTCTGATGAAGCCATTCCTACTCCACAAGAACCACAACCTGATCAAGATAAGGAAAAAGAACTGGTAGTTGAAAAGGTTAATGAAAATAACACAGTTAAGGATAAACCTTATGTTAAACCATACCAACCACCACTTCCTTACCCGAGTAAAATGAAGAAAGAGAAACTTGAAGCCGAGCAGTCCAAATTCTTGGATATGTTTAAACAGATAAATGTAAATCTTCTTTTCATTGATGTGATTTCAGGAATGTCTAGATATGCTAAATTCTTGAAAGATCTAATCTCAAATAGAAAGAAAATGGAAGAACTCTCGGCTGTTACTATGAATGCTAATTGTTCAGCAGTGCTGTTGAATAAGATACCAGAAAAACTATCTGATCCAGGAAGTTTCACAATTCCATGTTTTCTGGGTAGTCTTAGTTCAATAGAAGCATTGGCAGACTTAGGTGCTAGTATAAATCTAATGCCGTATTCACTATACACTAAACTAGACCTTGGAGAATTGAAACCAACCAGAATAAGCATACAACTAGCCGATAGATCAATAAAATATCCTAGAGGGATAATGGAGAACATGCTAGTTAAAGTTGGTACTTTAGTATTTCCAGTAGATTTTGTTGTTCTGGACATGGAAGAAGATTCTCAAGTTCCTCTCATATTAGGAAGACCATTCTTAAACACGGCTAAAGCAATGATAGACGTGTTCGGTAAGAAACTGACCCTAAGTATAGAGGATGAGAGTGTTACCTTTTCAGTTGATAGAGTAATGCAACAACCACAATCTGCAGATGATACATGTTATTATATTCAAACTATAGATGCACATGCAGAATTATTAGAAGAATTTCCAGAATTACAAGGAACAGGAGAATGTTCTTTAGGAGAAGGTAATGAACCAATTGATGAAGCTGAAATGTTAGCTACACTTATAGCTAATGGATATGAACCAACAACAGAAGAAATTCAAATGCTAAAAGAAGAAGACAGATATCGATACAAATCATCGATAGAAGAACCTCCGAAATTAGAGTTAAAGCCACTTCCAAACCATTTGGAATACGCTTATTTACATGGTGAATCTGAATTACCTGTAATAATATCGTCTTCTCTTACTGAAAATGAGAAATCACAACTCATTTCTGTGTTGAAAGCTCATAAACCAGCCATTGCATGGAAGATTCATGATATTAAAGGAATAATTCCTTCGTATTGCACACATAAAATCCTTATGGAAGAAGGTCATAAAACGTATGTGCAACGCCAACGAAGACTAAATCCTAATATGCAAGATGTTGTTAAGAAGGAAATTATTAAACTGTTAGATGCAGGTTTAATTTATCCAATTTCTGATAGTCCATGGGTAAGCCCAGTTCAATGCGTACCTAAGAAGGGTGGCATGACTGTCATTACAAATGAGAAAAATGAGCTTATTCCTACTAGGACTGTAACAGGATGGCGTGTATGTATTGATTATAGAAAATTAAATGACGCCACCAGAAAAGATCACTTTCCCTTACCTTTCATAGATCAAATGTTGGAAAGATTAGCCGGAAATAGTTACTATTGTTTTCTAGATGGATTTTCCGGATATTTTCAAATTCCAATAGCACCCGAAGATCAAGAGAAAACCACATTCACGTGCCCTTATGGTACTTTTGCTTACAAACGCATGCCATTTGGACTTTGTAACGCCCCTGCAACCTTTCAAAGGTGTATGATGGCGATTTTTCATGACATGATAGAAGAATGCATGGAAGTTTTCATGGATGACTTTTCAGTCTTCGGTGATACATTTAAATCATGTCTAGTTAATCTGGAACGAATGCTAATTAGATGCGAAAAATCAAATCTAGTTCTTAATTGGGAGAAATGCCATTTCATGGTTAAAGAAGGCATCGTTCTTGGACATAAAATTTCAAAAGAAGGAATTGAAGTGGATAGAGCTAAAGTAGATGTAATTGCTAAACTTCCACATCCCACCAATGTTAGAGGAGTTAGGAGTTTTCTAGGGCATGCCGGTTTTTACCGACGTTTCATAAAAGATTTTTCTAAAATTGCCACTCCTATGAATAAACTCCTAGAAAAGGATGCTCCATTCATCTTTTCAGATGAGTGTATCAAATCTTTTAATATTCTTAAAGAAAAACTCACTAATGCGCTGATCATGATAACACCAAATTGGAATCTACCATTTGAACTAATGTGCGATGCAAGTGATTTTGCAATGGGAGCCTTTTTAGGACAAAGGATTGAAAAACGATTTCAACCTATATATTATGCTAGTAAGACGTTACAAGGAGCACAAACGAACTATACAACTACTGAAAAAGAACTCCTTGCTATTGTATTTGCTTTTGACAAATTTCGATCATATCTCGTTCTAGCAAAAACGGTGGTCTATACCGACCATTCTGCTCTTAGATACCTATTTTCAAAACAAGATGCTAAACCAAGATTAATCCGTTGGATCTTACTCTTACAAGAGTTTGATATTGAAATCCGAGATAAAAGAGGAGCAGAAAATCTCGCCGCTGATCATCTTTCTCGTCTTGAAAATCCTGAGTTAGAAGTTCTAAATGAATCGGCCATACAAGACAACTTTCCTGATGAATATCTATTGAAGATAGATTATAAAGAAATCCCATGGTTTGCAGACTATGCAAATTATTTAGTATGTGGATTCCTTGAAAAAGGATTATCGTACCAAAGACGAAAGAAATTCTTCAGTGATATAAAACACTATTTTTGGGAAGATCCACATCTGTTTAAAAGTTGTCCCGATGGAATAATACGCCGATGTGTATTTGGAGATGAAGCTAGTAAAATTTTAAACCATTGTCACACAGGACCAACAGGAGGGCATTATGGGCCTCAACTAACAGCAAGAAAAGTTTATGATGCTGGATTCTATTGGCCAACAATTTACAAAGACGCACACCTTCTTTGCAAATCCTGTGATGCATGTCAAAGGGCCGGAAAAATAAGTTAACGTGATGAAATGCCACAAAATGTCATCCAAGTATGTGAAGTATTTGACATTTGGGGTATTGACTTTATGGGTCCATTTCCAAAATCTCATAATAATCTATATATACTCGTAGCCATTGATTATGTATCTAAATGGGCGGAAGCACAAGCTCTCCCAACTAACGATGCACGAGTTGTAGTCAACTTTTTAAAACGTCTTTTTGCAAGGTTTGGAACACCGAAAGCTTTAATAAGTGATCGGGGTACTCATTTCTGTAATAATCAACTTGAGAAAGTTCTTAAAAGATATGGAGTAACTCATAAAATCTCCACCGCATATCATCCACAAACAAGTGGACAAGTTGAAAATACCAACCGAGCTTTAAAACGTATTCTAGAGAAAACCGTAGGATCAAATCCGAAGGAATGGTCCATTAAATTGGAGGATGCACTCTGGGCTTTTAGAACAGCCTACAAAACTCCAATTGGAACCACACCTTTTAGACTTGTTTATGGAAAAGCATGTCATCTTCCAGTAGAAATTGAACACAAAGCATTTTGGGCTTTGAAGACATGTAATCTTGATTTACATGAAGCCGGACGTCTACGATTAAGTCAATTAAACGAATTAGAAGAATTAAGACATGAAGCATACGAAAATTCGTTAATCTATAAAGAAAGAACGAAGAAATGGCATGATAAAAAAATCAGAAGTTCAAAAGAATTTAAAGAAGGAGACAGAGTTCTTCTTTTCAATTCACGATTCAAGCTATTTCCTGGAAAATTGAAATCAAGATGGTCTGGACCATTCATAGTCAAAAGAGTTTTCCCATACGGAACGATAGAATTAATAAATTCAAAAGGGATTGAATTTAAAGTTAATGGTCACAGAGTTAAACATTACATACATGGTCCGATGGAAGTCGACAACGAAGTTAATCACAATTTCGACACCACAGCTAACTAAGTGTGGGGAGAATCAAGTCTTTAAAGGATAATATGTATTTCTGTTAGAGTTAGATTGTCTGTTTTCGTGTAGTTCTCGAAAATGGAACCCGAATGGTCTTTCCCTAGCAGACCCTAAAGAACTAGTCTTCTCCCCCCATTCTGAATTTTTATTTTTTTAGGTTTTTACGAAATGAAGACTGCCTGTGAACTAAACCATGGTCTAATGCTACACGCTTTGATCACTAAACGTAATAATGACATACTACCGAGTGAATTAGTATCAGTAATCAGAGAAAGAATGGACGAAGTTAGAAAAGAATCCAGATGCGAAGATAATAAGTTACAATTTGGTAAAGGAAAATCAAAATCCGCAGCGAAAAGAAGAGCACGACACCTAGAACGATGTCACAAATGCGGAAAATGGTCACATGGAGGTAAATGTTCAAATAATCAAACCTATTCAAATACCGAATTTGTTACTTTATGCAGAGACGGACCGTTCATATGTTTAGAAGAAAAGACACTGAATGCTCGAGGTTACGCCTATGTAGCCATGGAAAACCAATTAAACCGACTATCTTATGAATGGGATAGATCATATAACTAAGAAATCTATTTCACAGGTATGTTTGTACAGTTTTTATTTTTATTTTTATTTTTAACCTTTTGATAATAAACGCTAATTTGTTCGCTAAAAAGTATTAAATTGGTATTGAATAAAATTAGGTTTGGCGACCAAAATTATTGATATCATTCAAAAATTTATTACATCACTGCGAAATTTAACGTTTATTCTTAAGGTATAAATATCTTTAATCAATCAACCCAAAATATTTCAAAAATTCGTCATGAGTTAAATTAGGTCTTGGAACCGAAATTACTTTACCGAAAAGAGGGGCGCATATTTTTGATAATATTTGATTGATTAAAGTGGGATAAAAAGACAAAAAGATTTTTAATTTTATTTTTACCATGTTTTTAAAATTAATATTTGAACCCTTTATAAATATTGTAAACTTTGTAAAATCAATATTTTTAAAATTGTAAATATTTGAAAAAATTAATATAAGTTTGGTGTGAATTTATAATATGAATTTTTAATTTTATGCATTTCAAATTTTAAGTTTGGTGTGAATTTTTAATATAAATTTTGAATTTTATATTTAAGTTGTGTGAATTTAAAAACAAAAATTTACTTTATTTCATTAAGTTAAAAATATGATTTTTAAAATTCGTCGTAAGTTGAAGACTAGGTCTTTGAACCGAAATTGCTTTACCCAAGGGAGGGACGAGAACTTTTATTATCATTATTTTTAATCTTATTAATTTAAAGTATGCCAAAAACATTAAAAAACCCAAAAATCTTAGCTTTTAAAACAATCGCTACAAAAAGACAAATTTTAAAATTTTGTCGAGGGACGGACTAGGACATCGATCCGAAACGACCTCGTCCTAAATAACAAAGGAAACGAAATTTTAAAATTAAGTACTTAATTGTTTTATAAGTTAATGATTATAAAAAAAAAAAATATATCAAACTCCGCGACTCGCGGAGTTTGAAGGGTATTTCACCGCGAGTCGCGGAGGGACCAAAACCCAGAAAAAAAATAAAACGTAAAAAAACAGAGCAGTTCACTCCCCCACCCAAAAATACTGCGAAGAACAGCGAAAAAACCCACGAAAAACCCGAAAAAAACCCCCCAAAATCACAATTTTTAACCGTTAATCACCAAATCTTTTACTAAAATCATGTTGAGAAGGATGCTATCTAGGAATTACTCAAGAAAAACGGTAAATTTCTACACCTAAACACCATTTAATCCGAAATTAGTGTTCTTGAGCAATTTTTTTCCCAATTTGATTTTGATGCTTTTTAGTGTAATTATGCTTAAATTGTTTATGTATTATACTTGTATAACCTAGATTGATGCTGTTTAACATGATTAGAAGCCTTAAACTTCAAATTTTGAGTAATCTAGGGTTTGTGTTCTTGAGCAAATTTGGGGCTTTTTGATATAAACAGGTTATGGCCGATTTTTGTCATGAATTGTTGCTAAATTGAGTAGTGTAACATGTCTAGGTAGTTAAATGATCCAAACTTTGAGCCTAAACATGATTTTGAGAATTAAAGTGGACTTTTTCAAGTCTAAAATTCATGAACTTGATTTTTGAAAGATAATGCCATTTGAAACTTGTTTAATTGCTAGTAATGATTATTTTGACATGTTATTTGAGTTGAATGCTTATGAACTTGGCGAACATTTTCGTATATGCTTATTTGAAAAAGTGTAGATTTGATAAAAATATGAAAATGAGCTTAAGTTTGATATAAATTGATAATGTCATTGTAATTATTTTGATTAATGATTTTGCTGACACTAATGCATATTTGGATGCACAAAATTTGTGTTTGATGTGTTTTGCAGACTGAAAGGGGTGAATCTTCATCCCAAGCCCGTAATACTCCTGCTGAGAATGCGGAACAACAGGAGGTGGATAACTACTACAAGCAGGATATACCTCATCCAGTCATGACCTTTTCTGATATGCACTTGGAAGAATTGCACCCGAACCTGAGATTTGACAGACTTTGGATAGATTATCCAAAATATCAAAGGGGTTTGCATACTCTTCATTCTAAGGTTGTTGAGGTACCAAGGGTCATAGAATGGGGACCCTTAGAAGCTGTAGAATTGGCCGGGCCAATTAGGGAATTACTTGTACAGAGGTATGGTAATTCTTCTTTTAATGACTGGGTACGTTTATTCACCATGCGTAGACCTGTATATAAAGTATGGTGTGAAGAATTGTTATGTAGTATAGAGTTGAATGATCGGGTAGCTAGTTTAACCGATCGTTCTTTTATTAGATTTTTGTTAGGCGGTTCGATGCGCCACATGTCTTTACTGGACATGGCTCAGGCTTTACGTATATATACGCCTGAGGAGTTAGCGTCTGCCGATTGTAGAGGGTTGATACTAAACGGTAGAAAGATAGATGAAAATTTTGATACACACGGTGTGTGGAGTCAAATGACAAGCCATCACCGTTTCAAAGGGGGAAATTACTCTTATTTGGATATAGATAGAGCCGAATTAAGAGTGATTCATAGGTTTTTAGCTAATTCGATTACCCAAAGGGGTAAAAACAAGGAAAAAGTAAATGAACATGATTTGTTTTACCATATGTGTATTCGAGACCCACAAAGCGCTGTAAGTATACCGTATTGTGTGGGTTATTATTTATCAGCTATGGTTCGGGGGATGCGACCGCATAGCATAATAGGAGGTGGTATTTTTATTTCTTTGATTGGTGAATATCTCGGTGTGGATATAAGTCGGGGGGGATTATTAGTAGAAGAACCGGAACCCCGCGATACTATAGGTTTAAATGTATACCATGGTGCTAAAGTTTTGAAGAGGCGAAATAACGCCGCAGTACAATACCATGGTAGACATCCACAGGTGGAGAGAAACCAACAGCAAGGTAATGTAGGAGGGGGGAATGAGATGCAAGAAATGCAAAGGTTTATAGCTTCTCAGGAATACGAAAAGGCTAGACAGAGAGCATTTGAAGATTGACAAGTTCATCAGAACCAAATCATAGCTCATTGCCAACATATAGGTAGAAACTATATTCCTACACCGAAACCCATCTTCCCTCCCTGGTCTATAGAGATGCAGCCACCGTATCCTACGTATGACCCTGCCGAAGCATTCTATAGCACCTATGGTTATGCCTGGAACCCCTATTGGTACCAGTATCATCCCTAGTATACTTAGTTTTATTTATTTTGTAATTTGTAATTATTGATACGTTTAATACTTTTGTTAATATTGTAATCATTTTTATAATTATCTAACTTTTATTCTTAGATTTTAATAATTTTTGAATGTGGGGTAATATACCAAACTTCAAAAATATGTATATATGTTTGCAGTTTATCTTATGTACACAACAGGGTAAAACAACGCATTTTCAAAGACTGGCATTAAGTTCAGCAAAAGCAACTAATTTTGACGACAAGATGTAAAATATATGTGAAATAACAACAAGACGGAATGAACAAATGATGTGCACCATTTATCATTCAGCAAACAAACGCCAATATATTTGGAAACTTTGGTAAAAATTTAATCATTTTCACACAAATCACCCTCAATAATTTAAATTGTTACTGATTTCTTGCAAATGAGGGCATTGCAAGATCTTAAGTGTGGGAAGGGGTTAAATTCTTTCGGATTTTAAAAATTTTTACTTTATACACTTGGTTACCATTAAAAATACTAGTAAAGCAGTAGTTGTATTAGAATCTAGTGCTCTCTGATAATAAAGAACAGCCCTGGTCTTATATACTGACTACCCAATTCTAGTAAATTTTTTCAAAATTTTCAATTAAATGAACTAAAAATCATGTTTATACATATTTATGAACGATAAAACTAGGTTTTAACACCGAAATTATTGTTACCTCAAAAAGGACATAAATTGAGAAACAAACCAAAATGTTAAAATTCATTTAAAATAGAATAGAGGACGATAAAAAGGAAAATAAAAGCCAAGTGTGGGAAAATCTACCAAGTTATCTTAAACAAATGTCACATATATCTGTAACAAATAACTGAAAATACTTTTGCTTTGGACTAAACTAAACTGTTTTACCCGATGAAAGAAAAGAAGAGATGGATCTACACGATGAATCAATTCCATCATTAAAAGGAAGTAAAGTCTTCCGAAAAAGACACGCGCTTTTTGATTTAGGTCATGAAGTTGTCGTCCAGACCAGCTGTAGGTTGACGAAAAATCTAGAAAAGTCATCACTAAAATCAGCAGGAAATCCACGGACCTCAGCATTAAACAGGGTCGCCAAGTGGTCAGATTTATCCTAACCATGAGAAGGATTTATCTCGTACAATGGGGGGGCACCATGCAAATTAGCTGGACAAGACTAATGAATCAGATCCCCAGAAAGGATAATCTCCTTAAAGATTAAAAATCAGCTTTTAAGACTGATATTACTCAATCCTAGAGATTGACCTTAAAGATTGAGAATTACAAACTCATGGAATTCAATGATATCTAAACTCGAGCTTGAACGAGAAAATATTTTGATCAAAATTACAAACCGATTTGTTTTCTGAAAACCCTATTTTCAATGCGTTCATTACCATTGAACGTAAAATCCTAGGAATTCACCTGGAATTCATTAGGTCACCTGAACCAAATCGGGTGTCAACCGTAAGAACGGTGGTTGCATAGTGGTCAAAGACAGGACCTTGTGCCATACCGAAAAATCATAAGGGTGAACTTTACTATTGCTCCTACCAAGGATAGTAATTGCGTCCGACACGTTATAGACCATAATTAAAAGCATGTCAGGGGACATTGCCTTAACAGTTGCTTGTTCAACGCTTTCTTTTCAACCGGACGGTAGTTTACCGAAAGGTAATATACGGGACAAGTAAACTGGACGTGTTGCTTTCCAAATACAAGGTTAGCAAGTGGATGACACAAAACCGCAAGTTTTGAGCTAAAATTTTCAAATCTGAAACCCACCAAACCCACAAAAATATTTTGCAAACACCGGTAAAGGGTTATTCCGGAAAACTTATCTAGGGTAAAAACTAGATTTAATTTTCAAAAGATCAAATTTTTCATAAAGATCCAATTTCCTTAATGGATCTAAATTTTTATAGTCATGTGGGACTGTAAACCATATCGTTACTACCATTGTTTATACCGTCGTATAGAAATCACTGATGTACAAAGTGTGAAGAATAAAGAAGTGATTCTAGTATTTCAAGACGATATTGCTTGAGGACAAGCAACGCTCAAGTGTGGGAATATTTGATAATGCTAAAAACGAACATATATTTCATAGCATTATTCCTCAAGAAAGACAAGCTTTTAGTTGCAATTGTTCTATTTACAAGTGATATTCGTTTAAATAATAAAAGGTGAAGACAAAAGACAGATTCGACGAATTGAAGACGCAAATGACCAAAAAGCTCAAAAGTACAAAAGACAATCAAAGAGGTTCCAATTATTGATAAGAAACGTCTCGAAATTACAAGAGTACAAGATTCAAAACGCAAAGTACAAAATATAAAATTGTACGCAAGGACGTTCGAAAATCCGGAACCAGGACCAGAGTCAACTCTCAACGCTCGACGCAACGGACTAAAAATTACAAGTCAACTATGCACATAAATATAATATAATATTTAAATAATTTTTATAATTATTTATATATTATAATAAATAATAAAAACCGTCGGCAAGAAAGACTCCAAAGGGACTGAGCTGTAATTTCATTCTCTGCGACTCGCGGAGTTTGAAGGCAAAAATGCCGCGAGTCGCGGAGCCCCAAAAGTCGACTTTTCCTATAAAAGCAACCGAATTCTGATCGCAAATCATCATCTTTTTTCTCCTCATTCATACGATATATTTATATTTATAATTTATATTTTAATTTTAATTTTAATTATAATTCTAATAATAAGGGTATGTTAGCGAATATTGTAAGGGTGTAAGTCGAAATTCTGTCCGTGTAACGCTACGCTATTTTTAATCATTGTAAGTTATGTTCAACCTTTTTATATTAATGTCTCGTAGCTAAGTTATTATTATGCTTATTTAAAACGAAGTAATCATGATGTTGGGCTAATTACTAAAATTGGGTAATTGGGCTTTGTACCATAATTGGGGTTTGGACAAAAGAACGACACTTGTGGAAATTAGACTATGGGCTATTAATGGGCTTTATATTTGTTTAACTAAATGATAGTTTGTTAATGTTAATATAAAGATTTACAACTGGGCGTCCCTATAAATTACCATATACACTCAATCGGACATGATGGGCGGGGTATTTATATGTACGAATAATCGTTCATTTAACCGGACACGGAAATGGATTAATAGTTAATAAACTTGTTGAAACAGGGGTGAATTACATTCAAGGGTAATTGGTGTAATTGTTAACAAAGTAGTAAAACCTTGGTTTACACGCAGTCGATAACCTGGTGTATTCATTAAACAAAGTATTAAAACCTTGTTACAATTCGAATCCCCAATTAGTTGGAATTTTTAAGTTCGGGTATAAGAATAATTTGACGAGGACACTCGCACTTTATATTTATGACTGATGGACTGTTATGGACAAAAACCAGACGGACATATTAAATAATCCAGGACAAAGGACAATTAACCCATGGGCATAAAACTAAAATCAACACGTCAAACATCATGATTACGGAAGTTTAAATAAGCATAATTCTTTTATTTCATATTTAATTTCCTTTATTTTATATTTAATTGCACTTCTAATTATCGCACTTTTATTTATTGTTATTTAATCGCACTTTTAATTATCGTACTTTTTAATTATCGCAATTTTATTTTATCGCACTTTTATTGCAATTTCATTATCGTTATTTATTTTACGCTTTAAATTAAGTCTTTTATTTATTTAATATTTTACATTAGTTTTTAACTGCGACTAAAGTTTTAAAATCGACAAACCGGTCATTAAACGGTAAAAACCCCCCTTTATAATAATAATATTACTTATATATATGTTTGTATTTTTATATAGCGTTGAGCTTTGTTTAAAAAAGATTCCCTGTGGAACGAACCGGACTTACTAAAAACTACACTACTGTACGATTAGGTACACTGCCTATAAGTGTTGTAGCAAGGTTTAAGTATATCCGTTCTCTAAATAAATAAATATCTTGTGTAAAAATGTATCGTATTTAATAGTATTTCCTGCTAAAATTAATAAGTATTTTATATACACCCCGCTGCACATCAATTACCAGAAAAAATCTAAGAAGATATAAGTTCACACGAGCCCGCCTCCATACAACAGGCATGTAGAATGGCTCACAAACTAGTGAACCAGATTGAAGAAAGAATTAAAGAACAGACTGCTGAAGAGGCCAATGTGAAGCAAGTCAAAAGAAAGTGGGAGGAAAACGGTGATAAGAATCACCAATACAACAACAACAGCAATTACAACAATAATCGCAACAATTATCCCAACAATCGCAACATCAATCGCAACTACAACAAACGGCCCAACAACAACAACAACAACAACAGCAACTACAACAATCATCCCAACAACAATAATAACCGCAACAACAACAACAATCAAAAGCAGCTATGCCAAAGGAGTGAAAAGTATCACTCGGGGTTCTGCACCAAATTTTGCAACAAGTGTAAAAGAAATGGTCATAGCGCGGTGAAGTATGAGGTCTACGGACCAGGGGTTAATAGAACGAAAGGAACAAATGGTGTCGAAACGAGTAATGGCGGAGCAAGTAGTGTCGGAGCAAGTTATGTCAATGTAGTTTGTTATAAATGTGGAAAACCGGGCCACATTATTAGAAATTGCCCGAACCAGGAGAACACGAATGGACAAGGCCGCGGAAGAGTTTTCAATATTAATGCAGCAGAGGCACAGGAAGACCCGGAGCTTGTTACGGGTACGTTTCTTATTGACAATAAATCTGCTTACGTTTTATTTGATTCGGGTGCGGATAGAAGCTATATGAGTAGAGATTTTTGTGCTAAATTAAGTTGTCCATTGACGCCTTTGGATAGTAAATTTTTACTCGAATTAGCAAATGGTAAATTAATTTCAGCAGATAATATATGTCGGAATCGAGAAATTAAACTGGTTAGCGAAACATTTAAGATTGATTTGATATCAGTAGAGTTAGGGAGTTTTGATGTGATAATCGGTATGGACTGGTTGAAAGAAGTGAAAGCAGAGATCATTTGTTACAAAAATGCAATTCGCATTTTACGAGAAAAAGGAAAACCCTTAATGGTGTACGGAGAAATGGGCAACACGAAGCTACATCTTATTAGTAATTTGAAGGCACAAAAACTAATAAGAAAAGGTTGCTATGCTGTTCTAGCACACGTCGAGAAAGTACAAACTGAAGAAAAGAGCATCAATGATGTTCCCATTGCAAAAGAATTTCCCGATGTATTTCCGAAAGAATTACCGGGATTACCCCCACATCGATCCGTTGAATTTCAAATGGATCTTGTACCAGGAGCTGCACCAATAGCTCGTGCTCCTTACAGACTCGCACCCAGCGAGATGAAAGAACTGCAAAGCCAATTACAAGAACTTTTAGAGCGTGGTTTCATTCGACCAAGCACATCACCGTGGGGAGCTCCTGTTTTGTTTGTCAAGAAGAAAGATGGTACATTCAGGTTGTGTATCGACTACCGAGAGTTGAAAAAACTTACCATCAAGAACCGATACCCACTACTGAGAATCGACGACTTATTTGATCAACTACAAGGCTCGTCTGTTTATTCAAAGATTGACTTACGTTCCGGGTATCTTCAAATGCGGGTGAAAGAAGATGATATTCCAAAGACTGCTTTCAGAACACGTTACGGTCATTACGAGTTTATGGTCATGCCGTTTGGTTTAACTAATGCACCAGCTGTGTTCATGGACCTTATGAACCGAGTGTGTGGGCCATACCTTGACAAGTTTGTCATTGTTTTCATTGATGACATACTTATTTACTCAAAGAATGACCAAGAACACGGTGACCATTTGAGAAAGGTGTTAGAAGTATTGAGGAAGGAAGAATTGTACGCTAAGTTTTCAAAGTGTGCATTTTGGTTGGAAGAAGTTCAATTCCTCGGTCACATAGTGAACAAAGAAGGTATTAAGGTGGATCCGGCAAAGATAGAAACTGTTAAAAAGTGGGAAACCCCGAAAACTCCGAAACACATACGCCAGTTTTTAGGACTAGCTGGTTACTACAGAAGGTTCATCCAAGACTTTTCCAGAATAGCAAAACCCTTGACTGCATTAACGCATAAAGGGAAGAAATTTGAATGGAATGATGAACAAGAGAAAGCGTTTCAGTTATTAAAGAAAAAGCTAACTACGGCACCTATATTGTCATTGCCTGAAGGGAATGAAGATTTTGAGATTTATTGTGACGCATCAAAGCAAGGTCTCGGTTGTGTATTAATGCAACGAACGAAGGTGATTGCTTATGCATCTAGACAATTGAAGATTCTCGAACAAAATTATAAGACGCATGATTTGGAATTAGGCGCGGTTGTTTTTGCATTAAAGACTTGGAGGCACAACTTATATGGGGTCAAAAGTATTATATATACCGACCACAAAAGTCTTCAACACATATTTAATCAGAAACAACTGAATATGAGGCAGCGTAGGTGGATTGAATTATTGAATGATTACGACTTTGAGATTTGTTACCACCCGGGGAAGGAAAATGTGGTAGCCGATGCCTTGAGCAGGAAGGACAGAGAACCCATTCGAGTAAAATCTATGAATATAATGATTCATAATAACCTTACTACTCAAATAAAGGAGGCGCAACAAGGAGTTTTAAAAGAGGGAAATTTAAAGGATGAAATACCCAAAGGATCGGAGAAGTATCTTAATATTCGGGAAGACAGAACCCGGTATAGGGCTGAAAGGATTTGGGTACCAAAATTTGGAGATATGAGAGAAATGGTACTTAGAGAAGCTCATAAAACCAGATACTCAATACATCCTGGAACGGAGAAGATGTACAAGGATCACAAGAAACATTTTTGGTGGCCGGGTATGAAAGCCGATGTTGCTAAATACGTAGGAGAATGTTTGACGTGTTCTAAGGTCAAAGCTGAGCATCAGAAACCATCAGGTCTACTTCAACAACCCGAAATCCCGGAATGGAAATGGGAAAACATTACCATGGATTTCATCACTAAATTGCCAAGGACTGCAAGTGGTTTTGATACTATTTGGGTAATAGTTGATCGTCTCACCAAATCAGCACACTTCCTGCCAATAAGAGAAGATGACAAGATGGAGAAGTTAGCACGACTGTATTTGAAGGAAGTCGTCTCCAGACATGGAATACCAATCTCTATTATCTCTGATAGGGATGGCAGATTTATTTCAAGATTCTGGCAGACATTACAGCAAGCATTAGGAACTCGTCTAGACATGAGTACTGCCTATCATCCACAAACTGATGGGCAGAGCAAAAGGACGATACAAACGCTTGAAGACATGCTACGAGCATGTGTTATTGATTTCGGAAATAGTTGGGATCGACATCTACCGTTAGCAGAATTTTCCTACAACAACAGCTACCATTCAAACATTGAGATGGCGCCGTTTGAAGCACTTTATGGTAGAAAGTGCAGGTCTCCGATTTGTTGGAGTGAAGTGGGGGATAGACAGATTACGGGTCCGGAGATTGTACAAGAAACTACCGAGAAGATCATCCAAATTCAACAACGGTTGAAAACCGTCCAAAGTCGACAAAAGAGCTACGCTGACATTAAAAGAAAAGATATAGAATTTGAAATTGGAGAGATGGTCATGCTTAAAGTTGCACCTTGGAAAGGCGTTGTTCGATTTGGTAAACGAGGGAAATTAAATCCAAGGTATATTGGACCATTCAAGATTATTGATCGTGTCGGACCAGTAGCTTACCGACTTGAGTTACCTCAACAACTCGCGGCTGTACATAACACTTTCTACGTCTCGAATTTGAAGAAATGTTTTGCTAAAGAAGATCTCACTATTCCGTTAGATGAAATCCAAATCAACGAAAAACTTCAATTCATTGAAGAACCCGTCGAAATAATGGATCGTGAGGTTAAGAGACTTAAACAAAATAAGATACCGATTGTTAAGGTTCGATGGAATGCTCGTAGAGGACCCGAGTTCACCTGGGAGCGTGAAGATCAGATGAAGAAGTAATACCCACATCTATTTTCAGAAGATTCGTCAACACCTTCAACAGCTTAAAATTTCGGGACGAAATTTATTTAACGGGTAGGTACTGTAGTGACCCGAACTTTTCCATGTTTATATATATTAATTGAGATTGATATTTACATGATTAAATGTTTCCAACATGTTAAGCAATCAAACTTGTTAAGACTTGATTAATTGAAATATGTTTCATATAGACAATTGACCACCCAAGTTGACCGGTGATTCACGAACGTTAAAACTTGTAAAAACTATATGATGACATATATATGGATATATATATAGTTAACATGATACTATGATAAGTAAACATATCATTAAGTATATTAACAATGAACTACATATGTAAAAACAAGACTACTAACTTAATGATTTTTAAACGAGACATATATGTAACGATTATCGTTGTAAAGACATTTAATGTATATATATCATATTAAGAGATATTCATACATGATAATATCATGATAATATAATAATTTAAAATCTCATTTGATATTATAAACATTGGGTTAACAACATTTAACAAGATCGTTAACCTAAAGGTTTCAAAACAACACTTACATGTAACGACTAACGATGACTTAACGACTCAGTTAAAATGTATATACATGTAGTGTTTTAATATGTATTTATACACTTTTGAAAGACTTCAATACACTTATCAAAATACTTCTACTTAACAAAAATGCTTACAATTACATCCTCGTTCAGTTTCATCAACAATTCTACTCGTATGCACCCGTATTCGTACTCGTACAATACACAGCTTTTAGATGTATGTACTATTGGTATATACACTCCAATGATCAGCACTTAGCAGCCCATGTGAGTCACCTAACACATGTGGGAACCATCATTTGGCAACTAGCATGAAATATCTCATAAAATTACAAAAATATGAGTAATCATTCATGACTTATTTACATGAAAACAAAATTACATATCCTTTATATCTAATTCATACACCAACGACCAAAAACACCTACAAACACTTTCATTCTTCAATTTTCTTCATCTAATTGATCTCTCTCAAGTTCTATCTTCAAGTTCTAAGTGTTCTTCATAAATTCTACAAGTTCTAGTTACATAAAATCAAGAATACTTTCAAGTTTGCTAGCTCACTTCCAATCTTGTAAGGTGATCATCCAACCTCAAGAAATCTTTGTTTCTTACAGTAGGTTATCATTCTAATACAAGGTAATAATCATATTCAAACTTTGGTTCAATTTCTATAACTATAACAATCTTATTTCAAGTGATGATCTTACTTGAACTTGTTTTCGTGTCATGATTCTGCTTCAAGAACTTCGAGCCATCCAAGGATCCGTTGAAGCTAGATCCATTTTTCTATTTTCCAGTAGGTTTATCCAAGGATCTTAAGGTAGTAATGATGTTCATAACATCATTCGATTCATACATATAAAGCTATCTTATTCGAAGGTTTAAACTTGTAATCACTAGAACATAGTTTAGTTAATTCTAAACTTGCTCGCAAACAAAAGTTAATCCTTCTAACTTGACTTTTAAAATCAACTAAACACATGTTCTATATCTATATGATATGCTAACTTAATGATTTAAAACCTGGAAATACGAAAAACACCGTAAAATCGGATTTACGCCATCGTAGTAACACCGCGGGCTGTTTTGGGTTAGTTAATTAAAAACTATGATAAACTTTGATTTAAAAGTTATTATTCTGAGAAAATGATTTTTATTATGAACATGAAACTATATCCAAAAATTATGGTTAAACTCAAAGTGGAAGTATGTTCTCTAAAATGGTCATCTAGACGTCGTTCTTTCGACTGAAATGACTACCTTTACAAAAACGACTTGTAACTTATTTTTTCGACTATAAACCTATACTTTTTCTATTTAGAATCATAAAATAGAGTTCAATATGAAACCATAGCAATTTGATTCACTCAAAACGGATTTAAAATGAAGAAGTTATGGGTAAAACAAGATTGGATAATTTTTCTCATTTTAGCTACGTGAAAATTGGTAACAAATCTATTCCAACCATAACTTAATCAACTTGTATTGTATATTATGTAATCTTGAGATACCATAGACATGTATACAATGTTTCGACCTATCATGTCGATACATCTATATATATTTCGGAACAACCATAGACACTCTATATGTGAATGTTGGAGTTAGCTATAAAGGGTTGAGGTTGATTCCAAAATATATATAGTTTGAGTTATGATCAATACTGAGATACGTATACACTGAGTCGTGGATTGATTCAAGATAATATTTATCGATTTATTTCTGTACATCTAACTGTGGACAACTAGTTGTAGGTTACTAACGAGGACAACTGACTTAATAAACTTAAAACATCAAAATATATTAAAAGTGTTGTAAATATATTTTGAACATACTTTGATATATATGTATATATTGTTATAGGTTCGTGAATCAACCAATGGCCAAGTCTTACTTCCCGACGAAGTAAAAATCTGTGAAAGTGAGTTATAGTCCCACTTTTAAAATCTAATATTTTTGGGATGAGAATACATGCAGATTTTATAAATGATTTATAAAATAGACACAAGTACGTGAAACTACATTCTATGGTTGAATTATCGAGATCGAATATGCCCCTTTTTATTAAGTCTGGTAATCTAAGAATTAGGGAACAGACACCCTAATTGACGCGAATCCTAAAGATAGATCTATTGGGCCTAACAAACCCCATCCAAAGTACCGGATGCTTTAGTACTTCGAAATTTATATCATATCCGAAGGGTGTCCCGGAATGATGGGGATATTCTTATATATGCATCTTGTTAATGTCGGTTACCAGGTGTTCACCATATGAATGATTTTTATCTCTATGTATGGGATGTGTATTGAAATATGAAATCTTGTGGTCTATTATTACGATTTGATATATATAGGTTAAACCTATAACTCACCGACATTTTTGTTGACGTTTTAAGCATTTTATTCTCAGGTGATTATTAAGAGCTTCCGCTGTCGCATACTTAAATAAGGACGAGATTTGGAGTCCATGCTTGTATGATATTGTGTAAAAACTGCATTCAAGAAACTTATTTTGTTGTAACATATTTGTATTGTAAACCATTATGTAATGGTTGTGTGTAAACAGGATATTTTAGATTATCATTATTTGATAATCTACGTAAAGCTTTTTAAAACCTTTATCTATGAAATAAAGGTTATGGTTTGTTTTAAAAAAGAATGCAGTCTTTGAAAAACGTCTCATATAGAGGTCAAAACCTCGCAACGAAATCAATTAATATGGAACGTTTTTAATCAATAAGAACGGGACATTTCACCTTTGAAGCTAGATCTATTTTTCTCATTTCCAGTAGGTTTATCCAAGGAACTTGAGGTAGTAATGATGTTTATAACATCATTCGATTCATACATATAAAGCTATCTTATTCGAAGGTTTAAACTTGTAATCACTAGAACATAGTTTAGTTAATTCTAAACTTGTTCGCAAATAAAAGTTAATCCTTCTAACTTTACTTTTAAAATCAAATAAATACATGTTCTATATCTATATGATATACTAACTTAATGATTTAAAACCTGGAAACACGAAAAACACCGTAAAACTGGATTTACGCCGTCGTAGTAACACCGCGGGCTGTTTTGGGTTAGTTAATTAAAAACTATGATAAACTTTGATTTAAAAGTTGTTATTCTGAGAAAATGATTTTTATTATGAACATGAAACTATATCCAAAAATTATGGTTAAACTCAAAGTGGAAGTATGTTTTCTAAAATGGTCATCTAGACGTCGTTCTTTCGACTAAAGTGACTACCTTTACAAAAATGACTTGTAACTTATTTTTCTGACTATAAACCTATACTTTTTCCGTTTAGATTCGTAAAATAGAGTTCAATATTAAACCATAGCAATTTGATTCACTCAAAACGGATTTAAAATGAAGAAGTTATGGGAAAAACAAGATTGGATAATTTTTCTCATTTTAGCTACGTGAAAATTGGTAACAAATCTATTCCAACCATAACTTAATCAACTTGTATTGTATATTATGTAATCTTGAGATACCATAGACACGTATACAATGTTTTGACCTATCATGTCGACACATCTATATATATTTCGGAACAACCATAGACACTCTATATGTGAATGTTGGAGTTAGCTATACAGGGTTGAGGTTGATTCCAAAATATATATAGTTTGAGTTGTGATCAATACTAAGATACGTATACACTGGGCCGTGGATTGATTCAAGATAATATTTATCGATTTATTTCTGTACATCTAACTGTGGACAACTAGTTGTAGGTTACTAACGAGGACAGCTGACTTAATAAACTTAAAACACCAAAATATATTAAAAGTGTTGTAAATATATTTTGAACATACTTTGATATATATGTATATATTATTATAGGTTCGTGAATCAACCAGTGGCCAAGTCTTACTTCCCGACGAAGTAAAAATCTGTGAAAGTGAGTTATAGTCCCACTTTTAAAATCTAATATTTTTGGGATGAGAATACATGCAGGTTTTATAAATGATTTACAAAATAGACACAAGTACGTGAAACTACATTCTATGGTTGAATTATCGAAATCGAATATGCCCCTTTTTATTAAGTCTGGTAATCTAAGAATTAGGGAACAGACACCCTAATTGACGCGAATCCTAAAGATAGATCTATCGGGCCCAACAAGCCCCATCCAAAGTACCGGATGCTTTAGTACTTCGAAATTTATATCATATCCGAAGGGTGTCCCGGAATGATGGGGATATTCTTATATATGTATCTTGTTAATGTCGGTTACCAGGTGTTCACCATATGAATGATTTTTATCTCTATGTATGGGATGTGTATTTAAATATGAAATCTTGTGGTCTATTGTTACGATTTGATATATATAGGTTAAACCTATAACTCACCAACATTTTTGTTGACGTTTGAAGCATGTTTATTCTCAGGAGAATACTAAAAGCTTCCGCTGTTGCATACTAAAATAAGGACAAGATTTGGAGTCCTTGTTTGTATGATATTGTGTAAAAACTGCATTCAAGAAACTGATTTCGATGTAACATATTTGTATTGTAAACCATTATGTAATGGTCGTGTGTAAACAGGATATTTTAGATTATCATTATTTGATAATCTACGTAAAGCTTTTTAAACCTTTATTTATGAAATAAAGGTTATGGTTTGTTTTAAAAATGAATGCAGTCTTTGAAAAATGTCTCATATAGAGGTCAAAACCTCGCAACGAAATCAATTAATATGGAACGTTTTTAATCAATAAGAACGGGACATTTCAGTTGGTATCCGAGCGTTGGTCTTAGAGAACCAGAAATTTGAATTAGTGTGTCTTATCGAGTTTGTTAGGATGCATTAGTGAGTCTGGACTTCGGCCGTGTTTTCTTTAAAAATGATTGCTTAACATTTTTGTTGGAAACTATATATTATTAACATGTATATATTATGTGATATATTAATCTCTTAACATGTTTGATATTGTGTGATAGATGTCTACCTCTAGCACAAATCCCATTGACTCACCTAATAATAACGAAGAGTCGAATATATATTGGACTGATTCACAAGTTCCCGAAGAAGAACCGGAAGAAAAATCAGAACCGGAAGAAGAATCAGAACCGGAAGAGGAGGAATCGGAGGAGGAAATAGAACCGGTGGGGGAAATAATAAAACGGTTAAGTAAAAGAAAATCCTCAACCAACCGACCAAGGTTAATTATGGTCAATGGTGTTTCCGCCAAGGAAGCAAAATATTGGGAGGATTACCAATTCTCCGATGAATCGGATTCCGACGAGAATTCCGATGATGTTATAGAAATTACCCTAACTGAATTTAAAAAGGCAAAAGAAAATAATAAGAGAAAGGGCATAAAAATAGAGAAATCTAATTCCAACCCCGATGAACTTTATATGTATCGTCAACCCCCGAAGTCCTTAAGTTGTAACAATGATCCGGGAACCTCTAAACCACCAGGTTTTTCTAAACCGTTGTGGAAAACGAAAGCTCGTATTAGGGGAACATCATATATCCCTAGAAACTTGGCAAAACGAACCAAAACCAAAGAAGAAGAAACGAGCGAGTTGGAATAAGATAGTTGTATTCGTGTGGTGTAATATATGTAATATAGTGTGCTTATGCTTTATGATATATGTAAAAATTGCTTGTATTAATAAGTATTTTTTTTTATGAATCTAACTCTTGTCTATTTTACAGTATAAAAACACAAAATGGATAGACAACCCAATATTTTAAGAGACCTACCCGGAGACATGATTGATGAAATCTTGTCTAGAGTCGGTCAGAATTCTTCGGCACAACTATTTACGGCTAAATCAGTTTGTAAGACATTCGAAGAACGTTTCAAGAATGTCTTGGTTTATAAGAGACTTTTGTTTGAAAGATGGGGGATATCACATTGGGAAACCCATAAGTTACGATGTGTTTACTTTGACGCATATATTGCGGGGAACCCAAATGCTATTTTACGCAACGGATTAAGAAATTATTTTGACTCAATGTATCCGAATATAGGACTTCATAATTTAGAAAAAGCAGCTAACATGCAACATAAAGAAGCATGCTATGCTTACGGGTTAGTAATGTTCGCTTCTCACCAAAGTGAGAAAAAGAACATCGGGCTACAACTATTAAACAAAACGTTCCCACAAGTGACGGAGTCGGTAATTGGGGTAAGAAATGAGGTTTTTAGGTTATTACGATACTGTTGGTCATTACGTAACCCTCGTCCCTTTGACGACGTTACAACACGCTGTCTTATCAACGGCCATAACGGTTATGTTTCACAAGACCAAGGATGGGAAGCAGTCCTAGTAAAACCAGAATGCATGATTTGTTTCTGGACGTATGAATTACGTGTCTTTATTGCCTTTGCTGAACGACTTGTGTACTAGCTAGAATTATCTTCACAACTATCTTGTATCAAAGTTATTGTGTGCTATATTTCATGCTTTATGTAAAATAAGCGGTATTGTAAGTTTGTAAAATATTGTATAAAAGTTTGAACGCGAAATATTATTATAATCAGTTTTTCATATAGAATTGTAGTAGTTGAATTGTATATTAGCTACTAAGTATGAACTTAACGGGTAGGTACTACCCGAATTTAAACTTATAAAACGCAAATATGAAGAAAAAGCTTTTATAAATGAGTTCATATTATGCTACGAAATACTATTAACTACTGTTAATATTCTGTATGATTAACTTGTTCCATTTGACTATTTTGAAGGAAATGGCACCGACTACTCGACACACCGTGAATATGAATGAAGAGGAATTCCGTACTTTTCTAGCCTCAAACATAGCCGCAGTACAGGCTGCGCTACATACCAACAATAACCTTGGATCTAGCAGTACAGGAAATCATGTAGGTTGCACCTACAAAGAATTCACTGCCTGCAAACCTTTGGAATTTGATGGAACCGAAGGACCGATCGGATTGAAACGGTGGACCGAGAAGGTCGAATCGGTGTTTGCCATAAGTAAGTGTACTGAAGAGGACAAAGTGAAGTACGCTACGCATACCTTCACAGGTTCTGCGTTAACATGGTGGAATACCTATCTAGAGCAAGTGGGACAAGAGGATGCTTACGCACTACCGTGGTCAGCATTCAAGCATTTGATGAACGAGAAGTACCGTCCCAGAACCGAGGTCAATAAGCTCAAGACAGAACTTAGAAGGTTACGAACCCAAGGATTTGATATTACCACGTATGAAAGACGATTCACAGAATTGTGCCTATTGTGTCCGAGAGCGTTCGAAGATGAGGAAGAGAAGATCGACGCATTTGTGGAAGGATTACCGAAAAGAATACAAGAAGATATAAGTTCACACGAGCCCGAGAGCGTTCGAAGATGAGCGTCCATACAACAGGCATGTAGAATGGCTCACAAACTAGTGAACCAGATTGAGGAAAGAATTAAAGAACAGACGGCTGAAGAGGCCAATGTGAAGCAAGTCAAAAGAAAGTGGGAGGAAAACGGTGATAAGAATCACCAATACAACAACAACAACAGCAATTACAATAATAATCGCAACAATTATCCCAACAATCGCAACATCAATCACAACTACAACAAACGGCCCAACAACAACAACAACAACAACAACAACAACAACTACAACAATCGTCCCAACAACAATAACAATCGCAACAACAACAACAATCAGAAGCAGCTATGCCAAAGGTGTGAAAAGTATCACTCGGGGTTCTGCACCAAATTTTGCAACAAGTGTAAAAGAAATGGTCATAGCGCGGCGAAGTGTGAGGTCTACGGACCAGGGGTTAACAGAACGAAAGGAACAAATGGTGTCGGAACGAGTAATGACGGAGCAAGTAGTGTCGAAGCAAGTTATGCCAATGTAGTTTGTTATAAATGTGGAAAACCGGGCCACATTATTAGAAATTGCCCGAATCAGGAGAACACGAATGGACAAGGTCGCGGAAGAGTTTTCAATATTAATGCGGCAGATGTAGTGACCCGAACTTTTCCATGTTTATATATATTAATTGAGATTGATATTTACATGATTAAATGTTTCCAACATTTTAAGCAATCAAACTTGTTAAGACTTGATTAATTGAAATATGTTTCATATAGACAATTGACCACCCAAGTTGACCGGTGATTCACGAACGTTAAAACTTGTAAAAACTAGATGATGACATATATATGGATATATATATAGTTAACATGATACTATGATAATGATGTGGTAGCGTGGGGGTACGTGATAGTACTATATTTTACTACGAAATACGTTACAAACTACACAAGTTTTAATTATTTATTTACAAATGGGATATACCTAAACCTTGCTACAACACTATAGGCAGTGTACCTAATCGTAGAGTAGTATAGTTTTTAGTAAGTCCGGTTCGTTCCACAGGGAGCGGGCTTATTGCACACTATATTTTTAAACAACTATATTTGTACAAAATATATATAATTATATATAATAATATATAAAAGGGGGTTTACCGTTTAATGACCGGTTTGTCGATTTATATTTTAAGCGAAGCGTATAGTAAATGACGATATTTAAATAACAATATAAAATAAATAACAATAATTGAAATGACAATAAATAAAAGTACGAGGAAAACTGAAATAAAATATATTATGCTTATTTAAACTTTCGTAACCATGATATTTGACGTTTTGATTTTAATTTATTGTCCTGGGCTAATTGTCCTTTGTCCTGGATGTATTTGAAACCTATCTGGTTTTTGTCCATAATAGTTCATCAGTCATAATTATAAACTGCTCGGCAAATTTAACCTTATACCCGAAGTCAAATATTCCAACTAACTGGGGATTCGAACTGTAACAAGGTCTTAATACTTTGCTTAATGAATACACCAGGTTATCGACTGTGTGTAAACCAAGGTTTTAATACTTTGTTAACAATTACACCAATTACCCTTGAATGTAATCCACCCCTGTTTTAATGAGTCCATTGACTATTAATCCATCCCCGTGTCCGGTCAAATGAACAATAATTCGTACTTATAAATATCCCGCCCATCGTGTCCGATTAAGCGTATGTGGTTATATATAGATACGTCAAATCATAACCTTTATATTAAATTAACGAGGTATCGTTAATTTAATATAAAGCCCATTAATAGCCCATAGTCTAATTTCCACAAGTGTCGTTCTTTTGTCCAAACCCCAATTATGGTACAAAACCCAATTACCCCATCTCTAATATTTAGCTTAACATCATGATTACTTCGGCTCAAATAAGCATAATAATAACTTAAGTACGAGACATTAATTTAAAAAGGAGAACATAGCTTACATTGATTATTTATCACGTAGTGTTACACGGACAGAGCTCCGACTTTAAAAACCCGTAAAAATAACTTTTACATAACCCAAACTAATCTAATATAACACTGATCTATACTATATATACATATATATATTTATTTATATTATACTAGGGAGTATTATTATTATTATATACGGAGTATTATTATTATTTTTATTATATATTTTACATGCAGAACTCGAGAGCTTTTATAGCCAGAACTGAAATTCACTGCTCCGCGAGTCGCGGCCATTTTGGCCTTCCAGCTCCGCAAGTCGCGGAGGTTCCAAAACCAGCCCACAAGTTCAAGATCCAAGGCTGCCGACGGTTTTTATTTAAATATATATAATATATAAATAATTTTTATAATTATTTATATATTATATTATATTTATATACATAGTAGACTCGTAATTTTTTTTCCGTTGCGTCGAGCGTTGAGAGTTGGTTCATGTACCGGTTCCGGATTTTCGAACGTCCTTGCGTACGCTGAGATATTTTGTACTTTGCGTTTCGTAACTTGTACTCTTGTCATTTTTAGACGTTCCTTATCAATAAATTGAACCTTTTTAATTGTATCTTGTACTTTTGAGCTTTTTGGACCTTTGCGTCTTCAATTCGTTATTTTCGCCTTTTGTCTTCGCACTTATTTAATATAAATGAATATTACATGAAAATGGAACAATTGCAACTGAAATCTTTACATATCGGAGGGATATTGATACTAAATATATGTTCATTTGGAGCACTATCAAATATCCCCACACTTGAACGTTGCTTGTCCTCAAGCAATACAGTCTTGAAATAAAACACACTAGAATCACTTCTTTATTCTTCACACTTTGTACATCAGTGATTTTGATACGGCGGTATAAACAATGATAGTAGCATTTGTGGTTTACAGTCCCACATGACTATGAAAATGTAGATCCTTAAGGAAATTGGATCTTTATGAAAACATTTGATCTTTTAAAAATTCAAGCTAGATTTTACCCTAGACAAGTTTTCTGATTTGATCCATCATTGGTGTTGCAAAATATATTTGTGGATCAATATTTTGGCTTAAAACTTTTAGGTTCGTGTAATCCACTGCTATCCCGGTATCGGAAGCACACATCCAGTTTACTTGTTCCGTATATTACCTTTCGGTAAACTACCGTCCGGTTGTAAAGGAAAGCGATGAACAAGAAACTGTTAAGGCAATGTCTAATGACATGCATTTGTTCATGGTCTAATTAACGTGTCGGATGCTAGAACTATCCTTGGTAGGAGCAATAGTAAAGATCATCCTTTGATTTTTCGGTCTGGTACAAGGTCCTGTCTTCGACCATGCTATGCAACTACCGTTCTTACGGTTGACACCCGATTTGGTTCAGGTGACCTAATGAATTCCAGGTGAATTCCTAGGATTTTACGTTCAATGGTAATGAACGCATTGAAAATGGGTTTTCAGAAAACAAATCGGTTTGTAATTTTTATCAAAATATTTTCTCGTTCAAGCTCGAGTTTAGATATCATCGAATTCCATGAGTTTGAATTCTCAATCTTTAAGGTCAATCTCAAGGATTGAGTAATATCAGGCTTAAAAGCTGATTTTTGATCTTTAAAGGAGATTATCCTTTCTGGGGATCTGATTCATTAGTCTTATCAAGCTAATTTGCACGGTGCCCCCCCATTGTACGAGATAAATCCTTCTCATGGTTAGGATAAATCTGACCACCTGGCGACCCTGTTTTATGCTGAGGTCCGTGGATTTCATGCTGATTTTAGTGTTGACTTTTCTAGATTTTTCGTCAATCTACAGCTGGTCTGAACGACAACTTCTTGACCTAAATCAAGAAGCGCGTTTCTTTTTCGGAAGACTTTACTTCCTTTAAATGATGGAATTGATTCATCGTGTAGATCCATCTTTCATTACAGTAAATCGGGTAAGACAGTTAATTTAGTCCAAAACAAAAGCACTTGCAATAAACTTTACAGAAACATGTGATAGATAGTTTTTAATTGAATAACTTGGTACATTCTCCCCACACTTAGTTTCTTTCTTTGCCTTTTTATTCTCCTTTATTCTATTTTAAATGAATTCAATCGTTTTAGGGTGTTTCTCAATTTATGTCCTTTCCGAGGTAACGATAATTTCGGTATTAACTCCTAGTTTTCATCGTTCATAAATATGTATAAACATGATTTTGAATTCATTTATTTAAAATTTTTTTTTTTTTTTAAATTTTCATAAAATTTGGCAAATAAACCAAGTATAAACCCGAGAGAATTTATAACCCTTCCCCACACTTGAGATCATGCAATGCCCTCATTTGCATGAAATCAGACTATAATTATAAATTCATGAGGGTGATTAGTGTAGAAAAGTGATTGAAAATACCCAGTTTGTAATTACAAAGCTCGTCGAATGATAGATGGCGCGCCTCACCGTTCATTCCTTCTTGTTTTATCACACATGTTTTTCTTCAAAAATGGTTGCTTTTCTGAACTGTTTGCTAATTTTTGAAAATGCGTATTTTACCCTAAGTTATTATGCATGTTTATTAACGAGTTATGCACTAACCCGAACCCCTAATTTAACGTTAAGTGGGGTTAGACTTCCCTACACTTTAGCTGACGATATGTGAAGTCGGTGGAATAAGTTCCACGAATTAAAATAGTGAGCCAGTTATTTATATCTCGGGTGGTGTATAATATATCAATGGGTTTAAAGTTTAGACTCACCCGAACGTCACTACTTAATTCTTTTTTAAGTGTAGCTTTTAGTAAATGGATATGTCTCTTTTCTGTTTTTTGGTCAAATGGATCGATATACACCGACATACATTCTATAGGGCGG
Source organism: Rutidosis leptorrhynchoides (assembly GCF_046630445.1). Taxonomy (NCBI): domain Eukaryota; kingdom Viridiplantae; phylum Streptophyta; class Magnoliopsida; order Asterales; family Asteraceae; genus Rutidosis; species Rutidosis leptorrhynchoides. Next base: position 110,144,175 of record NC_092336.1, read on the forward strand.
ACAATTCCTAATATTTTCTTCCTTTTAATCTCGGGATCAAAGTTTTCACCTTTATTACCCAATTGGGTGAAATCCGAAGTGTCATTATCTATTACAGCTCGTAGTTCATTTCCGGTGGATGACTCGTCTATTGAGAATATTGGGTTGGAAGGTTGTGGAATGGTGAAGTTCGGTTTGGCCTCTGGGGTAAAATTTTCAACGTTATCGTATTCCCAAGAGTACCAATTTGTCACCCTTACTTCTTCTTTATCCATTGATGGATCGATGATTTCGTCGGTAGAGGCTATTGTGTCGATATGTTGTGAAATTGGTAAGACTGAATAAAAAGTATCATCGGGATAGTTGGTGATTTCGGAGCTCTCGAATTCATCAAAATTCGATGATATGAGATTTTCTTGCACACGACTCCTCAGATCAACAGGTGTGTAGTCTGATAGAGTTTCAGCTTGCCGGTTTACAAACTCGCTCATTTGTTCATTTTGAGCATCGAGTTCTTCGAGTTTGATTTTCATATGATCTAAAGAATTTTCGGACACGTAATTTTCCTCGTCTTCTGGTTGTTGAGTTTCGATAAATTCTTGGGAATAATCCCAGTTTGAATTGCGTTCTTCGTAATCGCTCCATTCAGGTTCTGTGGGTACGTAATTTTCCATAGGAACATAATAATAACATTCCCATGTCGAGTGATAATCTCCACAGATTTCACAACCAGTTATTGTTTCGTCATTCGTGATCCAAGATTGACCGAACGAATTATCATCAACACCCGTTTGAGAGTATTGATTTAATTGATTTTGGATATCAAAAAGAGTTTCCATAGCCTTGTTTTCAAAATTTTCCATTTTATTGCGATGGCCAAATTTTAGCTACAATGTGGTGCATTTACTAATTATCCTATTAGTTATAAAAATAGAAAAACTTATATAAGTTGTCCAATTAATAGACTTTTCTGCTTTTGCCCACGTTTCGAATAGCCAAAAGATGTAGCAGGGAGCCAGAACCCTTTAAATCGGAAGCTCACAACTCAGCCACTAACAAATCCAACTATTACTACGAAGCAGAAAATTGTCAACGTCCATTAATTTAACCACTTAAATAATTTTTCTTTCTGTTTGAGATATTAGATAAGAAATAGAGAAAATTTCTAAGTCCTAAAAACTAAAGCGTCGAGAAATAAGAAAGAAAAAGAATGCGCGTCGAAAAACTTCGAAAAATAAAAATAAGAAAATAGCGCGTCGTAACTTAAAAAGGAATTAAAAACTAAGAATTAAAAGTTGCGTCTAAAAATATTAAAGCTTAAAAGAAAAATTATATCCCAAATGGTAATAACTTAAAAAGGTACTAAAATATAAAAACGGCATCGCAAAATTCTAAAGCAACTAAATCTTAGTCTAAAGAAAAAGCACTTACGGGATTTTACGGCAAAGCCTAAAAATCTAGAAATAAAAATAACTATGGTAAAAACTATGGCTTAAAACTAATTACGAGCGAAAAATACAAATATTACGCTAAAAACGAATAAAAAAGGGACAAAATATAAAAATAAACTAAAAGTTGTAAAAAGTACAATTTTTATAAAAATATTATTTTTATATTATTTATTTTATAAAAGTATTAATTTTTATATATATTAAAACTAATTATAATTAATTAAAACTAAATTATATTAATAATAAACTAATTAGGGTTTAAATAATAATAATAATTAATTACACCGTATTAAATGCAGATTAGGGTTGCTGTGTGGCGTGTCAGGGTGGCTCCGCGAGTCGCGGTATTTCAAGCAGCAAACCCCGCGAGTCGCGGGGTTCCAAAATTCAACTCTGGTACAGTTTTTAATTCGACGCGTTTTTTTTTTTTTTTTTTTTTATATTTTTCTGTTTTAAAATCTAAATATTTATATAATAAAAACTTATATTTAAAAACTAAAATAAAAATAGAACTACTTTATAATTTTATAAATAAAAATAGTAAAACTAGATATATATATATATATATATATATATATATATATATATATATATATATATTTTTTTTTCGGTTTTTTTTTTTTTTTTTTAATTTGATATTGTTTTTCTAAAAATATATTTATACAAATATATATTAAAAATATAGCGTTTCGCCAAGTTCCCCGGCAGCGGCGCCAAAAACTTGATGTGGTAGCGTGGGGGTACGTGATAGTACTATATTTTACTACGAAATACGTTACAAACTACACAAGTTTTAATTATTTATTTACAAATGGGATATACCTAAACCTTGCTACAACACTATAGGCAGTGTACCTAATCGTAGAGTAGTATAGTTTTTAGTAAGTCCGGTTCGTTCCACAGGGAGCGGGCTTATTGCACACTATATTTTTAAACAACTATATTTGTACAAAATATATATAATTATATATAATAATATATAAAAGGGGGTTTACCGTTTAATGACCGGTTTGTCGATTTATATTTTAAGCGAAGCGTATAGTAAATGACGATATTTAAATAACAATATAAAATAAATAACAATAATTGAAATGACAATAAATAAAAGTACGAGGAAAACTGAAATAAAATATATTATGCTTATTTAAACTTTCGTAACCATGATGTTTGACGTTTTGATTTTAATTTATTGTCCTGGGCTAATTGTCCTTTGTCCTGGATGTATTTGAAACCTATCTGGTTTTTGTCCATAATAGTTCATCGGTCATAATTATAAACTGCTCAGCAAATTTAACCTTATACCCGAAGTCAAATATTCCAACTAACTGGGGATTCGAACTGTAACAAGGTCTTAATACTTTGCTTAATGAATACACCAGGTTATCGACTGTGTGTAAACCAAGGTTTTAATACTTTGTTAACAATTACACCAATTACCCTTGAATGTAATCCACCCCTGTTTTAATGAGTCCATTGACTATTAATCCATCCCCGTGTCCGGTCAAATGAACAATAATTCGTACTTATAAATATCCCGCCCATCGTGTCCGATTAAGCGTATGTGGTTATATATAGATACGTCAAATCATAACCTTTATATTAAATTAACGAGGTATCGTTAATTTAATATAAAGCCCATTAATAGCCCATAGTCTAATTTCCACAAGTGTCGTTCTTTTGTCCAAACCCCAATTATGGTACAAAACCCAATTACCCCATCTCTAATATTTAGCTTAACATCATGATTACTTCGGCTCAAATAAGCATAATAATAACTTAAGTACGAGACATTAATTTAAAAAGGAGAACATAGCTTACATTGATTATTTATCACGTAGTGTTACACGGACAGAGCTCCGACTTTAAAAACCCGTAAAAATAACTTTTACATAACCCAAACTAATCTAATATAACACTGATCTATACTATATATACATATATATATTTATTTATATTATACTAGGGAGTATTATTATTATTATATACGGAGTATTATTATTATTTTTATTATATATTTTACATGCAGAACTCGAGAGCTTTTATAGCCAGAACTGAAATTCACTGCTCCGCGAGTCGCGGCCATTTTGGCCTTCCAGCTCCGCAAGTCGCGGAGGTTCCAAAACCAGCCCACAAGTTCAAGATCCAAGGCTGCCGACGGTTTTTATTTAAATATATATAATATATAAATAATTTTTATAATTATTTATATATTATATTATATTTATATACATAGTAGACTCGTAATTTTTTTTCCGTTGCGTCGAGCGTTGAGAGTTGGTTCATGTACCGGTTCCGGATTTTCGAACGTCCTTGCGTACGCTGAGATATTTTGTACTTTGCGTTTCGTAACTTGTACTCTTGTCATTTTTAGACATTCCTTATCAATAAATTGAACCTTTTTAATTGTATCTTGTACTTTTGAGCTTTTTGGACCTTTGCGTCTTCAATTCGTTGTTTTCGCCTTTTGTCTTCGCACTTATTTAATATAAATGAATATTACATGAAAATGGAACAATTGCAACTGAAATCTTTACATATCGGAGGGATATTGATACTAAATATATGTTCATTTGGAGCACTATCAAATAAGTAAACATATCATTAAGTATATTAACAATGAACTACATATGTAAAAACAAGACTACTAACTTAATGATTTTTAAACGAGACATATATGTAACGATTATCGTTGTAAAGACATTTAATGTATATATATCATATTAAGAGATATTCATACATGATAATATCATGATAATATAATAATTTAAAATCTCATTTGATATTATAAACATTGGGTTAACAACATTTAACAAGATCGTCAACCTAAAGGTTTCAAAACAACACTTACATGTAACGACTAACGATGACTTAACGACTCAGTTAAAATGTATATACATGTAGTGTTTTAATATGTATTTATACACTTTTGAAAGACTTCAATACACTTATCAAAATACTTCTACTTAACAAAAATGCTTACAATTACATCCTCGTTCAGTTTCATCAACAATTCTACTCGTATGCACCCGTATTCGTACTTGTACAATACACAGCTTTTAGATGTATGTACTATTGGTATATACACTCCAATGATCAGCTCTTAGCAGCCCATGTGAGTCACCTAACACATGTGGGAACCATCATTTGGCAACTAGCATGAAATATCTCATAAAATTACAAAAATATGAGTAATCATTCATGACTTATTTACATGAAAACAAAATTACATATCCTTTATATCTAATCCATACACCAACGACCAAAAACACCTACAAACACTTTCATTCTTCAATTTTCTTCATCTAATTGATCTCTCTCAAGTTCTATCTTCAAGTTCTAAGTGTTCTTCATAAATTCTACAAGTTCTAGTTACATAAAATCAAGAATACTTTCAAGTTTGCTAGCTCACTTCCAATCTTGTAAGGTGATCATCCAACCTCAAGAAATCTTTGTTTCTTACAGTAGGTTATCATTCTAATACAAGGTAATAATCATATTCAAACTTTGGTTCAATTTCTATAACTATGACAATCTTATTTCAAGTGATGATCTTACTTGAACTTGTTTTCGTGTCATGATTCTCCTTCAAGAACTTCGAGCCATCCAAGGATCCGTTGAAGCTAGATCCATTTTTCTCTTTTCCAGTAGGTTTATCCAAGGAACTTAAGGTAGTAATGATGTTCATAACATCATTCGATTCATACATATAAAGCTATCTTATTCGAAGGTTTAAACTTGTAATCACTAGAACATAGTTTAGTTAATTCTAAATTTGTTCGCAAACAAAAGTTAATCCTTCTAAATTGACTTTTAAAATCAACTAAACACATGTTCTATATCTATATGATATGCTAACTTAATGATTTAAAACCTGGAAACACGAAAAACACCGTAAAACCGGATTTACGCCGTCGTAGTAACACCGCGGGCTGTTTTGGGTTAGTTAATTAAAAATTATGATAAACTTTGATTTAAAAGTTGCTATTCTGAGAAAATGATTTTTATTATGAACATGAAACTATATCCAAAAATTATGGTTAAACTCAAAGTGGAAGTATGTTTTCTAAAATGGTCATCTAGACATAGTTCTTTCGACTGAAATGACTACCTTTACAAAAACGACTTGTAACTTATTTTTCTGACAATAAACCTATACTTTTTCTGTTTAGATTCATAAAATAGAGTTCAATATGAAACCATAGCAATTTGATTCACTCAAAACGGATTTATAATAAAGAAGTTATGGGTAAAACAAGATTGGATAATTTTTCTCATTTTAGCTACGTGAAAATTGGTAACAAATCTATTCCAACCATAACTTAATTAACTTGTATTGTATATTATGTAATCTTGAGATACCATAGACACGTATACAATGTTTCGACCTATCATGTCGACACATCTATATATATTTCGGAACAACCATAGACACTCTATATGTGAATGTTGGAGTTAGCTATACAGGGTTGAGGTTGATTCCAAAATATATATAGTTTGAGTTGTGATCAATACTGAGATACGTATACACTGGGTCGTGGATTGATTCAAGATAATATTTATCGATTTATTTCTGTACATCTAACTGTTGACAACTAGTTGTAGGTTACTAACGAGGACAGCTGACTTAATAAACTTAAAACATCAAAATATATTAAAAGTGTTGTAAATATATTTTGAACATACTTTGATATATATGTATATATTGTTATAGGTTCGTGAATCAACCAGTGGCCAAGTCTTACTTCCCGACGAAGTAAAAATCTGTGAAAGTGAGTTATAGTCCCACTTTTAAAATCTAATATTTTTGGGATGAGAATACATGCAGGTTTTATAAATGATTTACAAAATAGACACAAGTACGTGAAACTACATTCTATGGTTGAATTATCGAAATCGAATATGCCCCTTTTTATTAAGTCTGGTAATCTAAGAATTAGGGAACAGACACCCTAATTGACGCGAATCCTAAAGATAGATCTATTGGGCCTAACAAACCCCATCCAAAGTACCAGATGCTTTAGTACTTCGAAATTTATATCATATCCGAAGGGTGTCCCGGAATGATGGGGATATTCTTATATATGCATCTTGTTAATGTCGGTTACCAGGTGTTCACCATATGAATGATTTTTATCTCTATGTATGGGATGTGTATTGAAATATGAAATCTTGTGGTCTATTATTACGATTTGATATATATAGGTTAAACCTATAACTCACCAACATTTTTGTTGACGTTTTAAGCATTTTATTCTCAGGTGATTATTAAGAGCTTCCGCTGTCGCATACTTAAATAAGGACGAGATTTGGAGTCCATGCTTGTATGATATTGTGTAAAAACTGCATTCAAGAAACTTATTTTGTTGTAACATATTTGTATTGTAAACCATTATGTAATGGTCGTGTGTAAACAGGATATTTTAGATTATCATTATTTGATAATCTACGTAAAGCTTTTTAAAACCTTTATCTATGAAATAAAGGTTATGGTTTGTTTTAAAAATGAATGCAGTCTTTGAAAAACGTCTCATATAGAGGTCAAAACCTCGCAACGAAATCAATTAATATGGAACGTTTTTAATAAATAAGAACGGGACATTTCAATTGGTATCCGAGCGTTGGTCTTAGAGAACCAGAATTTTGCATTAGTGTGTTTTATCGAGTTTGTTAGGATGCATTAGTGAGTCTGGACTTCGACCGTGTTTACTTGAAAAATGATTGCTTAACAAATTTTGTTGGAAACTATATATTTTTAACACGTGAATATTATGTGATATATTAATCTCTTAACGCGTTTGATATTATGTGATAGATGTCTACCTCTAGAACAAGTCCCATTGACTCACCTAATAATAATGAAGAGTCAAATGTAAATTGGAATGATTCGTGGACTGATTCACAAGTTCCCGAAGAGGAACCGGAAGAAGAGTCGGAACCGGAAGAAGAATCGGAACCGGAAGAAGAATCGGAACCGGATGAAGAATCGGAACCGGTGGGGGAAATAATAAAACGGTTAAGTAAAAGAAAATCCTCAACCAACCGACCAAGGTTAATTATGGTCAATGGTGTTTCCGCCAAGGAAGCAAAATATTGGGAGGATTACCAATTCTCCGATGAATCGGATTCCGACGAGAATTCTGATGATGTTATAGAAATTACCCCAACTGAATTTAAAAAGGCAAAAGAAAATAATAAGGGAAAGGGCATAAAAATAGAGAAATCTAATTCCAACCCCGATGAACTTTATATGTATCGTCAACCCCCGAAGTCCTTAAGTTGTAACAATGACCCGGGAACCTCTAAACCACCAGGTTTTTCTAAACCAATGTGGAAAACGATGGCTCGTATTAGGGGAACATCATATATCCCTAGAAACTTGGCAAAACGAACCAAAACCAAAGAAGAAGAAACAGGCGAGTCGGAATAAGATAGTTGTATTCGTGTGGTGTAATATATGTAATATAGTGTGCTTATGCTTTATGATATATGTAAAAATTGCTTGTATTAATAAGTATTTTTCTTTATGAATCTAACTCTTGTCTATTTTACAGTATAAAAACACAAAATGGATAGACAACCCAATATTTTAAGAGACCTACCCGGAGACATGATTGATGAAATCTTGTCTAGAGTCGGTCAGAATTCTTCGGCACAACTATTTAAGGCGAGATCAGTTTGTAAGACATTCGAAGAATGTTCCAAGAATGCCTTAGTTTATAAAAGGCTTTCGTTCGAAAGATGGGGGATATCACATTGGGAAATCCATAAGTTACGATGTGTTTACTTTGACGCATATATTGCGGGGAACCCAAATGCTATTTTACGCAATGGGTTAAGAAATTATTTTGACTCAATATATCCGAATATTGGACTTCGTGATTTAGAAAAAAGCGGCTAACATGCAACATAAAGAAGCATGTTATGCTTACGGATTAGTAATGTTCGCTTCTCACCAAAGTGAGAACAAGAACATCGGGCTACAACTATTAAACAAAACGTTCCCACAAGTGACGGAGTCGGTAATTGGGGTAAGAAATGAGGTTTTTAGATTGTTACGGGACTGTTGGACATTACGTAACCCTCGTCCCTTTGACGACGTTACAACACGCTGTCTTATCAACGGCCATAACGGTTATGTTTCACAAGACCAAGGATGGGAAGTAATCCTAGTAAAACCAGAATGCATGACTTGTTTCTGGACGTATGAATTACGTGTCTTTATTGCCTTTGCTGAACGACTTATGTACTAGCTAGAATTATCTTCACAACCATCTTGTATCAAATTTATTGTGTGCTATATTTCATGCTATATGTAAAATAAGCGGTATTGTAAGTTTGTAAAATATTGTGTAAAAGTTTGAACGCGAAATATTATTATAATCAGTTTTTCATATAGAATTGTAGTAGTTGAATTGTATATTAGCTACTAAGTATGAACTTAACGGGTAGGTACTACCCGAATTTAAACTTATAAAACGCTAATATGAAGAAAAAGCTTTTATAAATGAGTTCATATTATGCTACGAAATACTATTAACTACTCTTAATATTCTGTATGATTAACTTGTTCCATTTGACTATTTTGAAGGAAATGGCACCGACTACTCGACACACCGTGAATATGAATGAAGAGGAATTCCGTACTTTTCTAGCTTCAAACATAGCCGCAGTACAGGCTGCGCTACATACCAACAATAATCTTGGATCTAGCAGTACAGGAAATCGTGTAGGATGCAACTACAAAGAATTCACTGCCTGCAAACCATTGGAATTTGATGGTGTCGGAACGAGTAATGGCGGAGCAAGTAGTGTCAGAGCAAGTTATGCCAATGTAGTTTGTTATAAATGTGGAAAACCGGGCCACATTATTAGAAATTGCCCGAACCAGGAGAACACGAATGGACAAGGCCGCGGAAGAGTTTTCAATATTAATGCGGCAGAGGCACAGGAAAACCCGGAGCTTGTTACAGGTACGTTTCTTATTGACAATAAATCTGCTTACGTTTTATTTGATTCGGGTGCGGATAGAAGCTATATGAGTAGAGATTTTTGTGCTAAATTAAGTTGTCCATTGACGCCTTTGGATAGTAAATTTTTACTCGAATTAGCAAATGGTAAATTAATTTCAGCAGATAATATATGTCGGAATCGAGAAATTAAACTGGTTAGCGAAACATTTAAGATTGATTTGATACCAGTAGAGTTAGGGAGTTTTGATGTGATAATCGGTATGGACTGGTTGAAAGAAGTGAAAGCAGAGATCGTTTGTTACAAAAATGCAATTCGCATTATACGAGAAAAAGGAAAACCCTTAATGGTGTACGGAGAAAAGGGCAACACGAAGCTACATCTTATTAGTAATTTGAAGGCACAAAAACTAATAAGAAAAGGTTGCTATGCTGTTCTAGCACACGTCGAGAAAGTACAAACTGAAGAAAAGAGCATCAATGATGTTCCCATTGCAAAAGAATTTCCCGATGTATTTTCGAAAGAATTACCGGGATTACCCCCACATCGATCCGTTGAATTTCAAATGGATCTTGTACCAGGAGCTGCACCAATAGCTCGTGCTCCTTACAGACTCGCACCCAGCGAGATGAAAGAACTGCAAAGCCAATTACAAGAACTTTTAGAGCGTGGTTTCATTCGACCAAGCACATCACTGTGGGGAGCTCCTGTTTTGTTTGTCAAGAAGAAAGATGGTACATTCAGGTTGTGTATCGACTACCGAGAGTTGAACAAACTTACCTTCAAGAACCGCTACCCACTACTGAGAATCGACGACTTATTTGATCAACTACAAGGCTCGTCTGTTTATTCAAAGATTGACTTACGTTCCGGGTATCATCAAATGCGGGTGAAAGAAGATGATATTCCAAAGACTGCTTTCAGAACACGTTACGGTCATTACGAGTTTATGGTCATGCCGTTTGGTTTAACTAATGCACCAGCTGTGTTCATGGACCTTATGAACCGAGTGTGTGGGCCATACCTTGACAAGTTTGTCATTGTTTTCATTGATGACATACTTATTTACTCAAAGAATGACCAAGAACACGGTGACCATTTGAGAAAGGTGTTAGAAGTATTGAGGAAGGAAGAATTGTACGCTAAGTTTTCAAAGTGTGCATTTTGGTTGGAAGAAGTTCAATTCCTCGGTCACATAGTGAACAAAGAAGGTATTAAGGTGGATCCGGCAAAGATAGAAACTGTTGAAAAGTGGGAAACCCCGAAAACTCCGAAACACATACGCTAGTTTTTAGGACTAGCTGGTTACTACAGAAGGTTCATCCAAGACTTTTCCAGAATAGCAAAACCCTTGACTGCATTAACGCATAAAGGGAAGAAATTTGAATGGAATGATGAACAAGAGAAAGCGTTTCAGTTATTAAAGAAAAAGCTAACTACGGCACCTATATTGTCATTGCCTGAAGGGAATGATGATTTTGTGATTTATTGTGACGCATCAAAGCAAGGTCTCGGTTGTGTATTAATGCAACGAACGAAGGTGATTGCTTATGCATCTAGACAATTGAAGATTCACGAACAAAATTATACGACGCATGATTTGGAATTAGGCGCGGTTGTTTTTGCATTAAAGACTTGGAGGCACTACTTATATGGGGTCAAAAGTATTATATATACCGACCACAAAAGTCTTCAACACATATTTAATCAGAAACAACTGAATATGAGGCAGCGTAGGTGGATTGAATTATTGAATGATTACGACTTTGAGATTTGTTACCACCCGGGGAAGGCAAATGTGGTAGCCGATGCCTTGAGCAGGAAGGACAGAGAACCCATTCGAGTAAAATCTATGAATATAATGATTCATAATAACCTTACTACTCAAATAAAGGAGGCGCAACAAGGAGTTTTAAAAGAGGGAAATTTAAAGGATGAAATACCCAAAGGATCGGAGAAGCATCTTAATATTTGGGAAGACGGAACCCGGTATAGGGCTGAAAGGATTTGGGTACCAAAATTTGGAGATATGAGAGAAATGGTACTTAGAGAAGCTCATAAAACCAGATACTCAATACATCCTGGAACGGGGAAGATGTACAAGGATCTCAAGAAACATTTTTGGTGGCCGAGTATGAAAGCCGATGTTGCTAAATACGTAGGAGAATGTTTGACATGTTCTAAGGTCAAAGCTGAGCATCAGAAACCATCAGGTCTACTTCAACAACCCGAAATCCCGGAATGGAAATGGGAAAACATTACCATGGATTTCATCACTAAATTGCCAAGGACTGCAAGTGGTTTTGATACTATTTGGGTAATAGTTGATCGTCTCACCAAATCAGCACACTTCCTGCCAATAAGAGAAGATGACAAGATGGAGAAGTTAGCACGACTGTATTTGAAGGAAGTCGTCTCCAGACATGGAATACCAATCTCTATTATCTCTGATAGGGATGGCAGATTTATTTCAAGATTCTGGCAGACATTACAGCAAGCATTAGGAACTCGTCTAGACATGAGTACTGCCTATCATCCACAAACTGATGGGCAGAGCGAAAGGACGATACAAACGCTTGAAGACATGCTACGAGCATGTGTTATTGATTTCGGAAATAGTTGGGATCGACATCTACCGTTAGCAGAATTTTCCTACAACAACAGCTACCATTCAAGCATTGAGATGGCGCCGTTTGAAGCACTTTATGGTAGAAAGTGCAGGTCTCCGATTTGTTGGAGTGAAGTGGGGGATAGACAGATTACGGGTCCGGAGATTGTACAAGAAACTACCGAGAAGATCATCCAAATTCAACAACGGTTGAAAACCGCCCAAAGTCGACAAAAGAGCTACGCTGACATTAAAAGAAAAGATATAGAATTTGAAATTGGAGAGATGGTCATGCTTAAAGTTGCACCTTGGAAAGGCGTTGTTCGATTTGGTAAACGAGGGAAATTAAATCCAAGGTATATTGGACCATTCAAGATTATTGATCGTGTCGGACCAGTAGCTTACCGACTTGAGTTACCTCAACAACTCGCGGCTGTACATAACACTTTCTACGTCTCGAATTTGAAGAAATGTTTTGCTAAAGAAGATCTCACTATTCCGTTAGATGAAATCCAAATCAACGAAAAACTTCAATTCATTGAAGAACCCGTCGAAATAATGGATCGTGAGGTTAAGAGACTTAAACAAAATAAGATACCGATTGTTAAGGTTTGATGGAATGCTCGTAGAGGACCCGAGTTCACCTGGGAGCGTGAAGATTAGATGAATAAGAAATACCCACATCTATTTCCAGAAGATTCGTCAACACCTTCAACAGCTCAAAATTTCGGGACGAAATTTATTTAACGGGTAGGTACTGTAGTGACCCGAACTTTTCCATGTTTATATATAATAATTGAGATTGATATTTACATGATTAAATGTTTCCAACATGTTAAGCAATCAAACTTGTTAAGACTTGATTAATTGAAATATGTTTCATATAGACAATTGACCACCCAAGTTGACCGGTGATTCACGAACGTTAAAACTTGTAAAAACTATATGATGACATATATATGGATATATATATAGTTAACATGATACTATGATAAGTAAACATATCATTAAGTATATTAACAATGAACTACATATGTAAAAACAAGACTACTAACTTAATGATTTTTAAACGAGACATATATGTAACGATTATCGTTGTAAAGACATTTAATGTATATATATCATATTAAGAGATATTCATACATGATAATATCATGATAATATAATAATTTAAAATCTCATTTGATATTATAAACATTGGGTTAACAACATTTAACAAGATCGTTAACCTAAAGGTTTCAAAACAACACTTACATGTAACGACTAACGATGACTTAACGACTCAGTTAAAATGTATATACATGTAGTGTTTTAATATGTATTTATACACTTTTGAAAGACTTCAATACACTTATCAAAATACTTCTACTTAACAAAAATGCTTACAATTACATCCTCGTTCAGTTTCATCAACAATTCTACTCGTATGCACCCGTATTCGTACTCGGTCAATACACAGCTTTTAGATGTATGTACTATTGGTATATACACTCCAATGATCAGATCTTAGAAGCCCATGTGAGTCACCTAACACATGTGGGAACCATCATTTGGCAACTAGCATGAAATATCTCATAAAATTACAAAAATATGAGTAATCATTCATGACTTATTTACATGAAAACAAAATTACATATCCTTTATATCTAATCCATACACCAACGACCAAAAACACCTACAAACACTTTCATTCTTCAATTTTCTTCATCTAATTGATCTCTCTCAAGTTCTATCTTCAAGTTCTAAGTGTTCTTCATAAATTCTACAAGTTCTAGTTACATAAAATCAAGAATACTTTCAAGTTTGCTAGCTCACTTCCAATCTTGTAAGGTGATCATCCAACCTCAAGAAATCTTTGTTTCTTACAGTAGGTTATCATTCTAATACAAGGTAATAATCATATTCAAACTTTGGTTCAATTTCTATAACTATAACAATCTTATTTCAAGTGATGATCTTACTTGAACTTGTTTTCGTGTCATGATTCTGCTTCAAGAACTTCGAGCCATCCAAGGATCCGTTGAAGCTAGATCCATTTTTCTATTTTCTAGTAGGTTTATCCAAGGATCTTAAGGTAGTAATGATGTTCATAACATCATTCGATTCATACATATAAAGCTATCTTATTCGAAGGTTTAAACTTGTAATCACTAGAATATAGTTTAGTTAATTCTAAACTTGTTCGCAAATAAAAGTTAATCCTTCTAAATTGAATTTTAAAATCAACTAAACACATGTTATATATCTATATGATATGCTAACTTAATGATTTAAAACCTGGAAACACGAAAAACACCGTAAAATCGGATTTACGCCATCGTAGTAACACCGCGGGCTGTTTTGGGTTAGTTAATTAAAAACTATGATAAACTTTGATTTAAAAGTTATTATTCTGAGAAAATGATTTTTATTATGAACATGAAACTATATCCAAAAATTATGGTTAAACTCAAAGTGGAAGTATGTTTTCTAAAATGGTCATCTAGACGTCGTTCTTTCGACTGAAATGACTACCTTTACAAAAACGACTTGTAACTTATTTTTTCGACTATAAACCTATACTTTTTCTGTTTAGATTCATAAAATAGAGTTCAATATGAAACCATAGCAATTTGATTCACTCAAAACGGATTTAAAATGAAGAAGTTATGGGTAAAACAAGATTGGATAATTTTTCTCATTTTAGCTACGTGAAAATTGGTAACAAATCTATTCCAACCATAACTTAATCAACTTGTATTGTATATTATGTAATCTTGAGATACCATAGACATGTATACAATGTTTCGACCTATCATGTCGATACATCTATATATATTTCGGAACAACCATAGACACTCTATATGTGAATGTTGGAGTTAGCTATACAGGGTTGAGGTTGATTCCAAAATATATATAGTTTGAGTTATGATCAATACTGAGATACGTATACACTGGGTCGTGGATTGATTCAAGATAATATTTATCGATTTATTTCTGTACATCTAACTGTGGACAACTAGTTGTCGGTTACTAACGAGGACAACTGACTTAATAAACTTAAAACATCAAAATATATTAAAAGTGTTGTAAATATATTTTGAACATACTTTGATATATATGTATATATTGTTATAGGTTCGTGAATGAACCAGTGGCCAAGTCTTACTTCCCGACGAAGTAAAAATCTGTGAAAGTGAGTTATAGTCCCACTTTTAAAATCTAATATTTTTGGGATGAGAATACATGCAGGTTTTATAAATGATTTACAAAATAGACACAAGTACGTGAAACTACATTCTATGGTTGAATTATCGAGATCGAATATGCCCCTTTTTATTAAGTCTGGTAATCTAAGAATTAGGGAACAGACACCCTAATTGACGCGAATCCTAAAGATAGATCTATTGGGCCTAACAAACCCCATCCAAAGTACTGGATGCTTTAGTACTTCGAAATTTATATCATATCCGAAGGGTGTCCCGGAATGATGGGGATATTCTTATATATGCATCTTGTTAATGTCGGTTACCAGGTGTTCACCATATGAATGATTTTTATCTCTATGTATGGGATGTGTATTGAAATATGAAATCTTGTGGTCTATTATTACGATTTGATATATATAGGTTAAACCTATAACTCACCAACATTTTTGTTGACGTTTTAAGCATTTTATTCTCAGGTGATTATTAAGAGCTTCTGCTGTCGCATACTTAAATAAGGACGAGATTTGGAGTCCATGCTTGTATGATATTGTGTAAAAACTCCATTCAAGAAACTTATTTTGTTGTAACATATTTGTATTGTAAACCATTTTGTAATGGTCGTGTGTAAACAGGATATTTTAGATTATCATTATTTGATAATCTACGTAAAGCTTTTTAAAACCTTTATCTATGAAATAAAGGTTATGGTTTGTTTTAAAAAAGAATGCAGTCTTTGAAAAACGTCTCATATAGAGGTCAAAACCTCGCAACGAAATCAATTAATATGGAACGTTTTTAATCAATAAGAACGGGACATTTCACCTTTGAAGCTAGATCTATTTTTCTCATTTCCAGTAGATTTATCCAAGGAACTTGAGGTAGTAATGATGTTCATAACATCATTCGATTCATACATATAAAGCTATCTTATTCGAAGGTTTAAACTTGTAATCACTAGAACATAGTTTAGTTAATTCTAAACTTGTTCGCAAATAAAAGTTAATCCTTCTAACTTTACTTTTAAAATCAAATAAACACATGTTCTATATCTATATGATATGCTAACTTAATGATTTAAAACCTGGAAACACGAAAAACACCGTAAAACTGGATTTACGCCGTCGTAGTAACACCGCGGGCTGTTTTGGGTTAGTTAATTAAAAACTATGATAAACTTTGATTTAAAAGTTATTATTCTGAGAAAATGATTTTTATTATGAACATGAAACTATATCCAAAAATTATGGTTAAACTCAAAGTGGAAGTATGTTTTCTAAAATGGTCATCTAGACGTCGTTCTTTCGACTAAAATGACTACCTTTACAAAAACAACTTGTAACATATTTTTCCGACTATAAACCTATACTTTTTCTGTTTAGATTCATAAAATAGAATTCAATATGAAACCATAGCAATTTGATTCACTCAAAACGGATTTAAAATGAAGAAGTTATGGGTAAAACAAGATTGGATAATTTTTCTCATTTTAGCTACGTGAAAATTGGTAACAAATCTATTCCAACCATAACTTAATCAACTTGTATTGTATATTATGTAATCTTGAGATACCATAAACACGTATACAATGTTTCGACCTATCATGTCGACACATCTATATATATTTCGGAACAACCATAGACACTCTATATGTGAATGTTAGAGTTAGCTATACAGGGTTGAGGTTGATTCCAAAATATATATAGTTTGAGTTGTGATCAATACTGAGATACGTATACACTGGGTCGTGGATTGATTCAAGATAATATTTATCGATTTATTTCTGTACATCTAACTGTGGACAACTAGTTGTAGGTTACTAACGAGGACAGCTGACTTAATAAACTTAAAACACCAAAATATATTAAAAGTGTTGTAAATATATTTTGAACATACTTTGATATATATGTATATATTATTATAGGTTCGTGAATCAACCAGTGGCCAAGTCTTACTTCCCGACGAAGTAAAAATCTGTGAAAGTGAGTTATAGTCCCACTTTTAAAATCTAATATTTTTGGGATGAGAATACATGCAGGTTTTATAAATGATTTACAAAATAGACACAAGTACGTGAAACTACATTCTATGGTTGAATTATCGAAATCGAATATGCCCCTTTTTATTAAGTCTGGTAATCTAAGAATTAGGGAACAGACACCCTAATTGACGCGAATCCTAAAGATAGATCTATCGGGCCCAACAAGCCCCATCCAAAGTACCGGATGCTTTAGTACTTCGAAATTTATATCATATCCGAAGGGTGTCCCGGAATGATGGGGATATTCTTATATATGCATCTTGTTAATGTCGGTTACCAGGTGTTCACCATATGAATGATTTTTATCTCTATGTATGGGATGTGTATTGAAATATGAAATCTTGTGGTCTATTGTTACGATTTGATATATATAGGTTAAACCTATAACTCACCAACATTTTTGTTGACGTTTGAAGCATGTTTATTCTCAGGAGAATACTAAAAGCTTCCGCTGTTGCATACTAAAATAAGGACAAGATTTGGAGTCCTTGTTTGTATGATATTGTGTAAAAACTGCATTCAAGAAACTGATTTCGATGTAACATATTTGTATTGTAAACCATTATGTAATGGTCGTGTGTAAACAGGATATTTTAGATTATCATTATTTGATAATCTACGTAAAGCTTTTTAAACCTTTATTTATGAAATAAAGGTTATGGTTTGTTTTAAAAATGAATGCAGTCTTTGAAAAATGTCTCATATAGAGGTCAAAACCTCGCAACGAAATCAATTAATATGGAACGTTTTTAATCAATAAGAACGGGACATTTCAGTTGGTATCCGAGCATTGGTCTTAGAGAACCAGAAATTTGAATTAGTGTGTCTTATCGAGTTTGTTAGGATGCATTAGTGAGTCTGGACTTCGGCCGTGTTTTCTTTAAAAATGATTGCTTAACATTTTTGTTGGAAACTATATATTATTAACATGTATATATTATGTGATATATTAATCTCTTAACATGTTTGATATTGTGTGATAGATGTCTACCTCTAGCACAAATCCCATTGACTCACCTAATAATAACGAAGAGTCGAATATATATTGGACTGATTCACAAGTTCCCGAAGAAGAACCGGAAGAAAAATCAGAACCGGAAGAAGAATCAGAACCGGAAGAGGAGGAACCGAAGGAGGAAATAGAACCGGTGGGGGAAATAATAAAACGGTTAAGTAAAAGAAAATCCTCAACCAACCGACCAAGGTTAATTATGGTCAATGGTGTTTCCGCCAAGGAAGCAAAATATTGGGAGGATTACCAATTCTCCGATGAATCGGATTCCGACGAGAATTCCGATGATGTTATAGAAATTACCCCAACTGAATTTAAAAAGGCAAAAGAAAATAATAAGAGAAAGGGCATAAAAATAGAGAAATCTAATTCCAACCCCGATGAACTTTATATGTATCGTCAATCCCCGAAGTCCTTAAGTTGTAACAATGACCCGGGAACCTCTAAACCACCAGGTTTTTCTAAACCGTTGTGGAAAACGACAGCTCGTATTAGGGGAACATCATATATCCCTAGAAACTTGGCAAAACGAACCAAAACCAAAGAAGAAGAAACGAGCGAGTTGGAATAAGATAGTTGTATTCGTGTGGTGTAATATATGTAATATAGTGTGCTTATGCTTTATGATATATGTAAAAATTGCTTGTATTAATAAGTATTTTTTTTATGAATCTAACTCTTGTCTATTTTACAGTATAAAAACACAAAATGGATAGACAACCCAATATTTTAAGAGACCTACCCGGAGACATGATTGATGAAATCTTGTCTAGAGTCGGTCAGAATTCTTCAGCACAACTATTTACGGCGAAATCAGTTTGTAAGACATTCGAAGAACGTTCCAAGAATGTCTTGGTTTATAAGAGACTTTTGTTTGAAAGATGGGGGATATCACATTGGGAAACCCATAAGTTACGATGTGTTTACTTTGACGCATATATTGCGGGGAACCCAGATGCTATTTTAAGCAACGGGTTAAGAAATTATTTTGACTCAATGTATCCGAATATAGGACTTCATAATTTAGAAAAAGCGACTAACATGCAACATAAAGAAGCATGCTATGCTTACGGGTTAGTAATGTTCGCTTCTCACCAAAGTGAGAAAAAGAACATCGGGCTACAACTATTAAACAAAACGTTCCCACAAGTGACGGAGTCGGTAATTGGGGTAAGAAATGAGGTTTTTAGGTTATTACGATACTGTTGGTCATTACGTAACCCTCGTCCCTTTGACGACGTTACAACACGCTGTCTTATCAACGGCCATAACGGTTATGTTTCACAAGACCAAGGATGGGAAGTAGTCCTAGTAAAACCAGAATGCATGATTTGTTTCTGGACGTATGAATTACGTGTCTTTATTGCCTTTGCTGAACGACTTGTGTACTAGCTAGAATTATCTTCACAACTATCTTGTATCAAAGTTATTGTGTGCTATATTTCATGCTTTATGTAAAATAAGCGGTATTGTAAGTTTGTAAAATATTGTATAAAAGTTTGAACGCGAAATATTATTATAATCAGTTTTTCATATAGAATTGTAGTAGTTGAATTGTATATTAGCTACTAAGTATGAACTTAACGGGTAGGTACTACCCGAATTTAAACTTATAAAACGCAAATATGAAGAAAAAGCTTTTATAAATGAGTTCATATTATGCTACGAAATACTATTAACTACTCTTAATATTCTGTATGATTAACTTGTTCCATTTGACTATTTTGAAGGAAATGGCACCGACTACTCGACACACCGTGAATATGAATGAAGAGGAATTCCGTACTTTTCTAGCCTCAAACATAGCCGCAGTACAGGCTGCGCTACATACCAACAATAACCTTGGATCTAGCAGTACAGGAAATCGTGTAGGTTGCACCTACAAAGAATTCACTGCCTGCAAACCTTTGGAATTTGATGGAACCGAAGGACCGATCAGATTGAAACGGTGGACCGAGAAGGTCGAATCGGTGTTTGCCATAAGTAAGTGTACTGAAGAGGACAAAGTGAAGTACGCTACGCATACCTTCACAGGTTCTGCGTTAACATGGTGGAATACCTATCTAGAGCAAGTGGGACAAGAGGATGCTTACGCACTACCGTGGTCAGCATTCAAGCATTTGATGAACGAGAAGTACCGTCCCAGAACCGAGGTCAATAAGCTCAAGACAGAACTTAGAGGGTTACGAACCCAAGGATTTGATATTACCACGTATGAAAGACGATTCACAGAATTGTGCCTATTGTGTCCGAGAGCGTTCGAAGATGAGGAAGAGAAGATCGACGCGTTTGTGAAAGGATTACCGGAAAGAATACAAGAAGATATAAGTTCACACGAGCCCGCCTCCATACAACAGGCATGTAGAATGGCTCACAAACTAGTGAACCAGATTGAGGAAAGAATTAAAAATAGACGGCTGAAGAGGCCAATGTGAAGCAAGTCAAAAGAAAGTGGGAGGAAAACGGTGATAAGAATCACCAATACAACAACAACAACAGTAATTACAATAATAATCGCAACAATTATCCCAACAATCGCAACATCAATCACAACTACAACAAACGGCCCAACAACAACAACAACAACAACTACAACAATCGTCCCAACAACAATAACAATCGCAACAACAACAACAATCAGAAGCAGCTATGCCAAAGGTGTGAAAAGTATCACTCGGGGTTCTACACCAAATTTTGCAACAAGTGTAAAAGAAATGGTCATAGCGCGGCGAAGTGTGAGGTCTACGGACCAGGGGTTAACAGAACGAAAGGAACAAATGGTGTCGGAACGAGTAATGGCGGAGCAAGTAGTGTCAGAGCAAGTTATGCCAATGTAGTTTGTTATAAATGTGGAAAACCGGGCCACATTATTAGAAATTGCCCGAATCAGGAGAACACGAATGGACAAGGTCGCGGAAGAGTTTTCAATATTAATGCGGCAGATGTAGTGACCCGAACTTTTCCATGTTTATATATATTAATTGAGATTGATATTTACATGATTAAATGTTTCCAACATGTTAAGCAATCAAACTTGTTAAGACTTGATTAATTGAAATATGTTTCATATAGACAATTGACCACCCAAGTTGACCGGTGATTCACGAACGTTAAAACTTGTAAAAACTATATGATGACATATATATGGATATATATATAGTTAACATGATACTATGATAAGTAAACATATCATTAAGTATATTAACAATGAACTACATATGTAAAAACAAGACTACTAACTTAATGATTTTTAAACGAGACATATATGTAACGATTATCGTTGTAAAGACATTTAATGTATATATATCATATTAAGAGATATTCATACATGATAATATCATGATAATATAATAATTTAAAATCTCATTTGATATTATAAACATTGGGTTAACAACATTTAACAAGATCGTCAACCTAAAGGTTTCAAAACAACACTTACATGTAACGACTAACGATGACTTAACGACTCAGTTAAAATGTATATACATGTAGTGTTTTAATATGTATTTATACACTTTTGAAAGACTTCAATACACTTATCAAAATACTTCTACTTAACAAAAATGCTTACAATTACATCCTCGTTCAGTTTCATCAACAATTCTACTCGTATGCACCCGTATTTGTACTCGTACAATACACAACTTTTAGATGTATGTACTATTGGTATATACACTCCAATGATCAGCTCTTAGCAGCCCATGTGAGTCACCTAATACATGTGGGAACCATCATTTAGCAACTAGCATGAAATATCTCATAAAATTACAAAAATATGAGTAATCATTCATGACTTATTTACATGAAAACAAAATTACATATCCTTTATATCTAATCCATACACCAACGACCAAAAACACCTACAAACACTTTTATTCTTCAATTTTCTTCATCTAATTGATCTCTCTCAAGTTCTATCTTCAAGTTCTAAGTGTTCTTCATAAATTCTACAAGTTCTAGTTACATAAAATCAAGAATACTTTCAAGTTTGCTAGCTCACTTCCAATCTTGTAAGGTGATCATACAACCTCAAGAAATCTTTGTTTCTTACAGTAGGTTATCATTCTAATACAAGGTAATAATCATATTCAAACTTTGGTTCAATTTCTATAACTATGACAATCTTATTTCAAGTGATGATCTTACTTGAACTTGTTTTCGTGTCATGATTCTGCTTCAAGAACTTCGAGCCATCCAAGGATCCGTTGAAGCTAGATCCATATTTCTATTTTCTAGTAGGTTTATCCAAGGAACTTAAGGTAGTAATGATGTTCATAACATCATTCGATTCATACATATAAAGCTATCTTATTCGAAGGTTTAAACTTGTAATCACTAGAACATAGTTTAGTTAATTCTAAATTTGTTCGCAAACAAAAGTTAATCCTTCTAAATTGACTTTTAAAATCAACTAAACACATGTTCTATATCTATATGATATGCTAACTTAATGATTTAAAACCTGGAAACACGAAAAACACCGTAAAACCGGATTTACGCCGTCGTAGTAACACCGCGGGCTGTTTTGGGTTAGTTAATTAAAAATTATGATAAACTTTGATTTAAAAGTTGCTATTCTGAGAAAATGATTTTTATTATGAACATGAAACTATATCCAAAAATTATGGTTAAACTCAAAGTGGAAGTATGTTTTCTAAAATGGTCATCTAGACATAGTTCTTTCGACTGAAATGACTACCTTTACAAAAACGACTTGTAACTTATTTTTCTGACTATAAACCTATACTTTTTCTGTTTAGATTCATAAAATAGAGTTCAATATGAAACCATAGCAATTTGATTCACTCAAAACGGATTTATAATGAAGAAGTTATGGGTAAAACAAGATTGGATAATTTTTCTCATTTTAGCTACGTGAAAATTGGTAACAAATCTATTCCAACCATAACTTAATCAACTTGTATTGTATATTATGTAATCTTGAGATACCATAGACACGTATACAATGTTTCGACCTATCATGTCGACACATCTATATATATTTCGGAACAACCATAGACACTCTATATGTGAATGTTGGAGTTAGCTATACAGGGTTGAGGTTGATTCCAAAATATATATAGTTTGAGTTGTGATCAATACTGAGATACGTATACACTGGGTCATGGATTGATTCAAGATAATATTTATCGATTTATTTCTGTACATCTAACTGTGGACAACTAGTTGTAGGTTACTAACGAGGACAGCTGACTTAATAAACTTAAAACATCAAAATATATTAAAAGTGTTGTAAATATATTTTGAACATACTTTGATATATATGTATATATTGTTATAGGTTCGTGAATCAACCAGTGGCCAAGTCTTACTTCCCGACGAAGTAAAAATCTGTGAAAGTGAGTTATAGTCCCACTTTTAAAATCTAATATTTTTGGGATGAGAATACATGCAGGTTTTATAAATGATTTACAAAATAGACACAAGTACGTGAAACTACATTCTATGATTGAATTATCGAAATCGAATATGCCCCTTTTTATTAAGTCTGGTAATCTAAGAATTAGGGAACAGACACCCTAATTGACGCGAATCCTAAAGATAGATCTATTGGGCCTAACAAACCCCATCCAAAGTACCGGATGCTTTAGTACTTCGAAATTTATATCATATCCGAAGGATGTCCCAGAATGATGGGGATATTCTTATATATGCATCTTGTTAATGTCGGTTACCAGGTGATCACCATATGAATGATTTTTATCTCTATGTATGGGATGTGTATTGAAATATGAAATCTTGTGGTCTATTATTATGATTTGATATATATATATAGGTTAAACCTATAACTCACCAATATTTTTGTTGACGTTTTAAGCATGTTTATTCTCAGGTGATTATTAAGAGCTTCCGCTGTCGCATACTTAAATAAGGACGAGATTTGGAGTCCATGCTTGTATGATATTGTGTAAAAACTGCATTCAAGAAACTTATTTTGTTGTAACATATTTGTATTGTAAACCATTATGTAATGGTCGTGTGTAAACAGGATATTTTAGATTATCATTATTTGATAATCTACGTAAAGCTTTTTAAACCTTTATTGATGAAATAAAGGTTATGGTTTGTTTTAAAATGAATACAGTCTTTGAAAAACGTCTCATATAGAGGTCAAAACCTCGCAACGAAATCAATTAATATGGAACATTTTTAATCAATAAGAACGGGACATTTCAGCAGAAGCACAGGAAGACCCGGAGCTTGTTACGGGTACGTTTCTTATTGACAATAAATCTGCTTACATTTTATTTGATTCGAGTGCGGATAGAAGCAATATGAGTAGAGATTTTTGTGCTAAATTAAGTTGTCCATTGACGCCGTTGGATAGTAAATTTTTACTCGAATTAGCAAATGGTAAATTAATTTCAGCAGATAATATATGTCGGAATCGAGAAATTAAACTGGGTAGCGAAATATTTAAGATTGATTTGATACCAGTAGAGTTAGGGAGTTTTGATGTAATAGTTGGCATGGACTGGCTGAAGAAGGTGAAAGCAGAGATCGTATGTTATAAAAATGCAATTCGCATTATACGAGAAGAAGGAGAACCCTTAATGGTGTACGGAGAAAAGGGCAACATGAAGCTACATCTTATTAGTAATTTGAAGGCACAAAAACTAATAAGAAAAGGTTGCTATGCTGTTCTAGCACACGTCGAGAAAGTACAAACTGAAGAAAAGAGCATCAATGATGTTCCCGTCGCAAAAGAATTTTCCGATGTATTTCCGAAAGAATTACCGGGACTACCTCCACATCGATCTGTTGAATTTCAAATAGATCTTGTACCAGGAGCTGCACCAATAGCTCGTGCTCCTTATAGACTCGCACCCAGCGAGATGAAAGAACTGCAAAGCCAACTGCAAGAACTATTAGAACGTGGTTTCAATCGACCAAGCACATCACCATGGGGAGCTCCTGTTTTGTTTGTCAAGAAGAAGGATGGTACATTTAGGTTGTGTATTGACTACAGAGAGTTGAACAAACTTACCATCAAAAACCGTTATCCACTACCGAGAATTGACGACTTATTTGATCAACTACAAGGCTCGTCGGTTTATTCGAAGATCGATTTACGTTCTGGATATCATCAAATGCGAGTAAAGGAGGATGATATTAAAAAAACTGCTTTTAGGATGCGTTATGGTCATTACGAGTTTATGGTTATGCCGTTTGGATTGACTAACGCACCAGCTGTGTTCATGGACCTTATGAACCGAGTGTGTGGGCCATATCTTGACAAGTTTGTCATTGTTTTCATCGATGACATACTTATTTACTCAAAGAATGATCAAGAGCACGAAGAACAGTTGAGAAAAGTGCTAGAAGTATTGAGGAAAGAAAAACTGTACGCTAAGTTTTCAAAGTGTGCATTTTGGTTGAAAGAAGTTCAATTACTCGGTCACATAGTGAACAAAGAAGGTATCCAGGTGGACCCGGCAAAGATCGAAACCGTTGAAAAGTGGGAAACCCCAAAAACTCCGAAGCATATACGTCAATTTTTAGGATTGGCTGGTTACTACAGAAGATTCATCCAAGATTTTTCCAAAATAGCAAAACCCTTGACTGCATTAACGCATAAAGGGAAGAAATTTGAATGGAATGATGAACAAGAGAAGGCGTTTCAATTATTGAAGAAAAATCTAACTACGGCACCTATATTGTTATTGCCTGAAGGGAATGATGATTTTGTGATTTATTGTGACGCATCAAAGCAAGGTCTCGGTTGTGTATTAATGCAACGGACGAAGGTGATTGCTTATGCGTCTAGACAATTGAAGATTCACGAGCAAAATTATACGATGCATGATTTGGAATTAGGCGCGGTTGTTTTTGCATTAAAGACTTGGAGGCACTACTTATATGGGGTCAAAAGTATTATATATACCGACCACAAAAGTCTTCAACACATATTTAATCAGAAACAACTGAATATGAGGCAGCATAGGTGGATTGAATTGTTGAATGATTACTACTTTGAGATTCGTTACCACCCGGGGAAGGCAAATGTGGTAGCCGACGCCTTGAGCAGAAAGGACAGAGAACCCATTCGAGTAAAATCTATGAATATAATGATTCACACTAACCTTACTACTCAAATAAAGGAGGCGCAACAAGGAGTTTTAAAAGAGGGAAATTTAAAGGATGAAATACCCAAAGGATCGGAGAAGCATCTTAATATTCGGGAAGACGGAACCCGGTATAGGGCTGAAAGGATTTGGGTACTAAAATTTGGAGATATGAGAGAAATGGTACTTAGAGAAGCTCATAAAACCAGATACTCAATACATCCTGGAACGGGAAAGATGTACAAGGATCTCAAGAAATATTTTTGGTGGCCGGGTATGAAAGCCAATGTTGCTAAATATGTAGGAGAATGTTTGACGTGTTCTAAGGTCAAAGCTGAGCATCAGAAACCATCAGGTCTACTTCAACAACCCGAAATCCCGGAATGGAAATGGGAAAACATTACCATGGATTTCATCACTAAATTGCCAAGGACTGCAAGTGGTTTTGATACTATTTGGGTAATAGTTGATCGTCTCACCAAATCAGCACACTTCCTGCCAATAAGAGAAGATGACAAGATGGAGAAGTTAGTACGACTGTATTTGAAGGAAGTCGTCTCCAGACATGGAATACCAATCTCTATTATTTCTGATAGGGATGGCAGATTTATTTCAAGATTCTGGCAGACATTATAGCAAGCATTAGGAACTCGTCTAGACATGAGTACTGCCTATCATCCACAAACTGATGGGCAGAGTGAAAGGACGATACAAACTCTTGAAGACATGCTACGAGCATGTGTTATTGATTTCGAAAACAGTTGGGATCGACATCTACCGTTAGCAGAATTTTTCTACAACAACAGCTACCATTCAAGCATTGAGATGGCGCCGTTTGAAGCACTTTATGGTAGAAAGTGTAGGTCTCCGATTTGTTGGAGTGAAGTGGGGGATAGACAGATTACGGGTCCAGAGATTATACAAGAAACTACCGAGAAGATCATCCAAATTCAACAACGGTTGAAAACCGCCCAAAGTCGACAAAAGAGCTACGCTGACATTAAAAGAAAAGATATAGAATTTGAAATTGGAGAGATGGTCATGCTTAAAGTTGCACCTTGGAAAGGCGTTGTTCGATTTGGTAAACGAGGGAAATTAAATCCAAGGTATATTGGACCATTCAAGATTATTGATCGTGTCGGACCAGTAGCTTACCGACTTGAGTTACCTCAACAACTCGCGGCTGTACATAACACTTTCTACGTCTCGAATTTGAAGAAATGTTTTGCTAAAGAAGATCTCACTATTCCGTTAGATGAAATTCAAATCAACGAAAAACTTCAATTCATTGAAGAACCCGTCGAAATAATGGATCGTGAGGTTAAGAGACTTAAACAAAATAAGATACCGAATGTTAAGGTTCGATGGAATGCTCGTAGAGGACCCGAGTTCACCTGGGAGCGTGAAGATCAGATGAAGAAGAAATACCCGAATTTATTTCCAGAAGATACGTCAACACCTCCAACTGCTTAAAATTTCGGGACGAAATTTATTTAACTGGTAGGTACTGTAGTGACCCGAACTTTTCCATGTTTATATATATATTAAATGAAATTGTTATTTACATGATTAAGTGTTTCCAACATGTTAAGCAATCAAACTTGTTAAGACTTGATTAATTAAAATAGGTTTCATATAGACAATTGACCACCCAAGTTGACCGGTGATTCACGAACGTTAAAACTTGTAAAAACTATACGATGACATATATATGGTTATATATATAGTTAACATGATTTTATTATAAGTATGTATCTCATTAGGTATTTTAACAATGAGTTATATACATAAAAATGAGACTATTAATTTAAGAAACTCGAAAACGATATATATAACGATTATCGTTATAACAACGTCTTACTAGGTACATATGAATCATATTAAGATATTGATACACTTGGTTAATTATGTTAAATGATAAGTAAATATATTATTAAGTGTATTAACAATGAAATACATATGTAAAAATAAGACTACTAACTTAATGATTTCGAAACGAGACATATATGTAACGATTATCGTTGTAACGACATTTAACTGTATATACATCATACTAAGATATATTATATATCATAATATCATGATAATATAACAATTTAACATCTCATTTGTTATAATAAACAATGGGTTAACAACATTCAACAAGATCGTTAACCTAAAGGTTTCAAAACAGCATTTACATGTAACGACTAACGATGACTTAACGACTCAGTTAAAATGTATATACATGTAGTGTTTTAATATGTATTCATACACTTTTAAAAGACTTCAAGACACTTATCAAAATACTTCTACTTAACAAAAATGCTTACAATTACATCCTCGTTCAGTTTCATCAACAATTCTACTCGTATGCACCCGTATTCGTACTCGTACAATACACAGCTTTTAGATGTATGTACTATTGGTATATACACTCCAATGATCAGCTCTTAACAGCCCATGTGAGTCACCTAACACATGTGGGAACCATCATTTGGCAACTAGCATGAAATATCTCATAAAATTACAAAAATATGAGTAATCATTCATGACTTATTTACATGAAAACAAAATAACATATCCTTTATATCTAATCCATACACCAACGACCAAAAACACCTACAAACATTTTCATTCTTTAATTTTCTTCATCTAATTGATCTCTCTCAAGTTCTATCTTCAAGTTATAAGTGTTCTTCATAAATTCCAAAAGTTCTAGTTTCATAAAATCAAGAATACTTCCAAGATTGCAAGTTTACTTCCAAGTTTTCTAAATACATTCCAAGTAATCATCCAAGATCAAGAAACCTTTGTTACTTACAGTAGGTTATCTTTCTAATACAAGGTAATAATCATATTCAAACTTTAATTCAATTTCTATAACTATAACAATCTTATTTCGAGTGGAAATCTTACTTGAAATTGTTTTCGTGTCATGATTCTTCTTCAAGAACTTTCAAGCCATCCAAGGATCCTTTGAAGCTAGATCTATTTTTCTCATTTCCGGTAGGTTTATCCAAGGAACTTGAGGTAGTAATGATGTTCATAACATCATTCGATTCATACATATAAAGCTATCTTATTCGAAGGTTTAAACTTGTAATCACTAGAACATAGTTTAGTTAATTCTAAACTTGTTCGCAAATAAAAGTTAATCCTTCTAACTTGACTTTTAAAATCAACTAAACACATTTTCTATATCTGTATGATATGCTAACTTAATGATTTAAAACCTGGAAACACGAAAAACACCGTAAAACCGGATTTACGCCGTCGTAGTAACACCGCGGGCTGTTTTGGGTTAGTTAATTAAAAACTATGATAAACTTTGATTTAAAAGTTGTTATTCTGAGAAAATGATTTTTATTATGAACATGAAACTATATCCAAAAATTATGGTTAAACTCAAAGTGGAAGTATGTTTTCTAAAATGGTCATCTAGACGTCGTTCTTTCGACTGAAATGACTACCTTTACAAAAACGATTTGTAACTTTTTTTTCCCGACTATAAACCTATACTTTTTCTGTTTAGATTCATAAAATAGAGTTCAATATGAAACCATAGCAATTTGATTCACTCAAAACGGATTTAAAATGAAGAAGTTATGGGTAAAACAAGATTGGATAATTTTTCTCATTTTAGCTACGTGAAAATTGGTAACAAATCTATTCCAACCATAACTTAATCAACTTGTATTGTATATTATGTAATCTTGAGATACCATAGACACGTATACAATGTTTCGACCTATCATGTCGACACATCTATATATATTTCGGAACAACCATAGACACTCTATATGTGAATGTTGGAGTTAGCTATACAGGGTTGAGGTTGATTCCAAAATATATATAGTTTGAGTTGTGATCAATACTGAGATACGTATACACTGGGTCGTGGATTGATTCAAGATAATATTTATCGATTTATTTCTGTACATCTAACTGTGGACAACTAGTTGTAGGTTACTAACGAGGACAGCTGACTTAATAAACTTAAAACATCAAAATATATTAAAAGTGTTGTAAATATATTTTGAACATACTTTTATATATATGTATATATTGTTATAGGTTCGTGAATCAACCAGTGGCCAAGTCTTACTTCCCGACGAAGTAAAAATCTGTGAAAGTGAGTTATAGTCCCACTTTTAAAATCTAATATTTTTGGGATGAGAATACATGCAGGTTTTATAAATGTTTTACAAAATAGACACAAGTACGTGAAACTACATTCTATGGTTGAATTATCGAAATCAAATATGCCCCTTTTTATTAAGTCTGGTAATCTAAGAATTAGGGAACAGACACCCTAATTGACGCGAATCCTAAAGATATATATCTATCGGGCCCAACAAGCCCCATCCAAAGTACCAGATGCTTTAGTACTTCGAAATTTATATCATATCCGAAGGGTGTCCCGGAATGATGGGGATATTCTTATATATGCATCTTGTTAATGTCGGTTACCAGGTGTTCACCATATGAATGATTTTTATCTCTATGTATGAGATGTGTATTGAAATATGAAATCTTGTGGTCTATTGTTACGATTTGATATATATAGGTTAAACCTATAACTCACCAACATTTTTGTTGACGTTTAAAGCATGTTTATTCTCAGGAGAATACTAAGAGCTTTCGCTGTTGCATACTAAAATAAGGACAAGATTTGGAGTCAATGTTTGTATGATATTGTGTAAAAACTGCATTCAAGAAACTGATTTCGATGTAACATATTTGTATTGTAAACCATTATGTAATGGTCGTGTGTAAACAGGATATTTTAGATTATCATTATTTGATAATCTACGTAAAGCTTTTTAAACCTTTATTTATGAAATAAAGGTTATGGTTTGTTTTAAAAATGAATGCAGTCTTTGAAAAACGTCTCATATAGAGGTCAAAACCTCGCAACGAAATCAATTAATATGGAACGTTTTTAATCAATAAGAACGGGACATTTCATGGATCACCACATTTCATATCATTTTTTCGATCTGAACTTCAGTCAGAGAGAAGTACACTTTCTCTCTCACACAGTTCTTTCTCACTCTAAAAGCACATTAGCCGCTTAGCAGCAATACGCTAGACGGATCATTACAGATTGGTCCACAGATTGATTGAGGTCACCCCACAGATCTTACATCTGTGTTCCGGGTTTGCAGAGATTATTTCTCGAGGGCAAACAACAATCAACAGTATACGCCACACGCTGAGCAGCTATTGTCTTATACTGGTACCTTACAGCCGCTATACGGAAAATCGTACCAACATACCCAAATCAAGTGATATTGAAGCAATGGATTCAATTCAATCACATCTATTCCTCACATAAAGCATGAGGGTCTCATCCTACATGTCACTACCACATTTACCCTAACATCCATCTTACAAGTGTCCATTCCATTCAAAAACGAAAACAGAACACGTGTCCCAATCTCTATCAACACCGGACACAACTCTCATCTCTTCCATCCCAATCAATTCATCCCTCTTACAACACAACCACATACCACGAATTCCTCCAGGGACTAAAAACTACCGTCGTCTTCACCATCCACAATTCAATCTGATTTATTGCCTACAAAATTACGATCTGATTTGTTTGATTATGTGTTCTTCGGCTTCCTCTCTCTCCCATGTAAATCTCCTCAAAACTGAAACCCTCTGGTACAAAACTGAAAAAACCCCACATCTTTTTTCACGACGAGCACAATCGATTCTTTCATCCATTCATTCAATCGACTAAACTTCTGGCCCAAAATTAGGGTTTGGTTTTTTCAATTTTATGCAATCAACTAAAAATGTGGGCTCAAAATTAGGGTTTCTGATATGCATAAAGGTTTATTATCATCCGCCTGAAGCAATCTAAAGAAACATATCTGCTGACTCTCTGAATCAATACCATATGTTTACAGGTTTGAAATCTTCGATTTTCATGTACGAATTTGACCATAGTTCAGTTTTGTTTATGATTTTTATAAATTTAATTTAATTTAATTTTATTCACTTAATTATGTGTATTTGAATCATAACTTTAATAATTGTTGTAATGTTTATGTAGTAGACTGTAAAATCAGTCACTTATCTAGCCATTAGTTAGTTTCGGGTTTAATCCCTTGGGGTTTCGGGTATTAAACTAGAAATTTAATGATAAATCAACTAGAAAATTCTTCTGTTAATTGTAAAATTTCTGTCTGTTATTAATAGCCAATATTGTTGATCTACCCCATTCGACCCAGCTGACCTATTTAAATAAAACTCAATCAAAAATGACTCATCTTTAAATGAATGGATTGAAATTGCCACATCTAACATTACTAAATCTTATTTGCATATTGTAGTAGTATTTTTTGGACGAGCTTTTGTTTTTTGAAATAATGAAAATCGTGCTTATTGGGTTATTTCCATGACTAGGTGAAACGACTCGACCATCCTGATGACTAAATGATTACCTTATCTTCATCTGATCAGGAGTTATAGTTTGTTCATAAACCAGGAATTCACGTTACTAGCACAACTCAGTAAAGTACCTCTCAAACTGATTAAAGGGAACTGCATTAGCCTGGTGAGAATCAAATCGATCAAACATAGTGATATTGTCAATATCAGCTGAGAAAACAAAAACAAAAAAGTTTATTTTCAGGGAACATTTGACAGATATTAAAAACTGCAGACCTCAGCTTGAGGGTCAAACTCGAGCAAGAAAACAAAGTTCAATGACCTTGGTAATTAATTGAATTTGTAAATTTGTTACATCGTTTTGCAGTTATATAAGATGAGTTGACATGACAATAAATGGTTGTTATCTTTGCAGTTGAAAAAATAATAATAAATAAAAAAATTGGGGTAGCGGTGTATGTAAAGCAAGATGATCCGACATCTTCTTTGAAAAGGTTAATACTCGACAACCATCCAGGTATGTTATTCGCGGTTGAAGCAAGTTTTTAAATAATAATGTAATCAGTAGTCACCAGGTTTAGACTTTATGCACTTTTTACTTAACAGGTAATAATAAATTATGTGTTTAGAATATCAAATGGGTTGAAAAAGTAATATATAGTTATTTTTCATTTGTATAAGATATGGTGTTTGTACATGATAAACCACATACATATCATGACATGTTAAGGTGGGAAGATGGGCGGGTTGGTCGGTAACGGGTCAAAGTGGCTCTTGGTTCTATTGTATATACTACTATAGTGCTTTGGTCTGAAAGTTTTAAGCAAGCAATTCTGGGATGTATTTTGCGAGAATGATCAATTTTAAATTTTTATTCAAATGCGATTCATGGATGACTTATTAAAATCTAGGATGTGAAATTGACTGGCATGCTTGTGTTAAATAAAGCATATTTATGAGATAATGCTGGGTTTGTTTAATCATCATAGTTTAAACAACAAAGTTTCATTACCTACACACTAATATGTTCATAAAGAGGTAGAACCACTTCTTACAAGTTTTTTGAAAAAGATGTTTTTTCAGATCTTTAAAGTCCTTTCTAAAGATCTTTTTTTATTTGAAGATTTATAATACAAGGAACTATCGTTCGAACCAGGTATTACTAAGCCCTTTCAATTTTTTATTTTAATGTTTACTGATTACCAATCCTTTAATTTATTGTGGGTATTAACCAAAATTAATTCTTGTAATGTTCAATTGGTTGGTTAGTGTGTGTATGAATTTGAAAAAAGTTTTAATTTTTTTCCTTTTGGGGTTTTAGCTTAGATGACTATAATTGGTGCTAAATTCGATAATATATACATATAGGTTTTGCGTGTATATAAGAAGCTAAAATATGAGTGTTTTGTGTTCATCTACTCATTGTCTGTATTAGGAACTTGATTTAGTTCTTGACTGAAATTGGTAGTTTTGACTTTTGGTCTCTTTATGAACTGTTGTGAAATATCATTTGCTTTTGTTCGTTCAACCCTGAAATATCATTTGCTTTTGTTCGTTCAATGCTGAAATATCATTTACTTTTGTTCGTTCAATGCTGAGATATCATTTACTTTTGTTAATTCATTTGTTTTTATTGACATTTGAGTTTCTAATATCATGAATGACCGAGCAAACGCCATTGATGTTCTTGAGAAAGATTTGAGAGATTTTGGACTACTCATAATTTCACAAACAGCCTGTTGTAGTTACATTCTAATTGTACGTTCTGAATGATTGCAATTGTCTTACAAATTAGGTAATTACTACACTTTAAGCCATGCTTTACATACACTTATTACGGGACACACTACATAACTTAACTGGCTCATTAGAAAGCCATGTAGCATTTGTAATTTGAGAGTAGTTGGTATTGCTAAGTACCCACTTTTATTCCATCATAACTAGATAAGTAACTTGGATTAAGTTAAGACTATAACTATTACTGTATATTATAGGTTTGTTTCACACTTCAATATTGTTTTGAATAATGTTTTGGTAACATTATAGGTTTGTTTCATACTCCAATACTGTATATTATAGGTTTGTTTCACACTTCAATACTGTATATTATAGGTTTGTTTCACACTTCAATATAGGTTTGTAACATGGATCGAGTTTTGAAGACTAATATTTTGGTAATATAAAATTTTGTTACTCTTCGTATATGGGCTTAAATCTTATGTTACACTTCTTAAACTGAACCGCTAATATAAATTTTGTTCAGGTGAATGTATATTTGGGTGGAGTTATCTTTAAATTTACCTTGGATAGACATTAGATTTCAGATGTCAATTCGGTGGTTCGTCCCCCAGACCATCGCTCAAATTCAAGTAAAGGCTTTTGTCCTAGGAAGAAAGGCTCGAAAGCCTAAATCTATTATTTATGGAAAAGTGGATGTGGAAAAGCCCGAGGTTCAACGAATGAATGAAGCTACTGATGATAGAGATATTAGTCTTCCTGATTGTATAGACTACCGATGATTTTCAATTATTTCAATAATAATCCGTTGATCAAGTTTAGATATGAATGGTCAAGTTAAAAAGATGTTTGATTAAGAGTAGCCGTGCAACGCACGGGCTTTTAAAAGCTAGTATAACATATAACATAGAATATATAATAAATTAATAAATTTGTTGTCAGTCTATCAATACCGTACTTCAAATAAACGTAGCTAAAATAAATCACAAGTCATATCAACCAGATTCGAGTATTTGGTGAATTTTCTTTAGAGGATTTGAAAAAGTATGAAAAATATAACTACATCAGATAATGTGATAAGTGATAATTTGCGTCAAGTGTAATTTTATCATTTAAAATAACTTAGCTAAGTATCATTTTTCTGTGCATTCATTTTGATTTCAGAAACTCTTTTTCGAGGACATCAGGCAATGGAGCTGCGACGTCGTTCTGGAACGAGACATGGACAGGTTCTGAACCTTTAAAAATCAGATTCAAAAGGTTGGTGCGGTTAGAGACAAACACGGATGCAACGGTTAGCGATAGAGTGTGCTGGGACGGTTCGAAAAGCTGTGGGAATTGGTGCTGGTCGAGGTACCCTTCGGGACGAGGTTTAGGCGAACTGAACGAGTTAAACTTGCTGCTATCTTCGGTCATATTGAAGCCTGCTGAATCATTAACTTCCTTAATCGACTCAAAGATACTGTCGGTAGGGCCTAATAAAATTGAGACATTGAGTAACAGTTTGCTACCAAGAAAATAGGAATTTTTACTTGGAGAGCAAGGAAGAAGTGATTACCATCTCTCACGGAGTTAGACAAACGGGGCATCGACTTGCATTCCGTCCGCTGCCCTCTTTGCGACGATGATGTGGAGTCGGTAGATCACGCGCTTATTTTTTGCAAGCATGCTTTCGAGGTTTGGAATAAAGTTTTTGATTGGTGGGGTCTTAATATGTTCGCATCCCTTAGTATCAATGAGTTATTTGTCGGGAACTTGAGTACTCCAATGTCGACTATGGGTTCCAAAATTTGGCAAGCGGTTACTTGATCGTGTGGTTCTCATATGGAGTAATAGAAACCAAAAGGTCTTCAAGAACAAGTGCTGGAATCCGCCCGTTGCGTTATGCGAAATCCAAGTCAAGTCCTTCGAGTGGATCGCTAAAAGATGCAAATCGATGACATTAGATTGGCAAGAATGGCTACACAACCCGCATGTTTATCTTCATTGTTAACTTAACCTCTTGTTAGTTTAGCATTTGCGAATTGCATGTATGTTGTTAGCATTTCGAGTAGGACTGCAAATGGCTGCACTGATGTATAATTCTTGAGTTTTAATAATAATAATAATAATAATAATCTATCTGCCTTTCAAAAAAAAAAAAAAAAAAAAAAATGTGATTAGAGTAGATATTGTTTGTAGTACATGTTTCATAAATATTTTCGTTGAACGTAAATCTAAGTTAAAATAATAATAAAAAAAAAAGTTTAGAAAACAATCCATCACAATAACATGCCCCGAATAAATAGTCAAGGGAACAAACCTTTAATCTGCTTAAACTGTGTTTGGTCAAGAAAGTGCGAACATCATTTGATTTTTTTTTTTTCACACACTATAATGTTGATACAACAACATAAGAACAGATCCAAAAAAATGGTTAAGAAAAAACATTTATATTAGCTTCTACAGCATGATATAATGTTTGTTTAACATTCGTTGATCAGCCATTTCTCCGAAAAATAAGCCCTAACCTGAACTAAACTCTAGACATATTATACTCAATGTAATTTTATTATAAACCGAAAAATAACAAGACAAGTAAATGCTGTCACCTATAATTATTCATCATCATCATCATCATCATTGTCATCATCATCAAATTGCTTCCATTGAAAATTCAATTCACCAGTCTCAAATAGTTCTTGTACTATGATTAGATGCCATTTTAGACGTCGGTAAATCACTATTATTGTTAACATCATTTGATGTCACTTGTTGAAGGGTGAGGAGGTAAAATATGCTGCAAGAATCTATTAATCATCTCGTAACTCGTAAACGTAATAACCGCTGACGGAGTTGTTCTCAAAAGATTAGTCCCGCACCCTCGATAAAAACCAGCCAAACCTTCTTTTCGGAATACCTTTTTTACGCAATCAACAACACCATTATAATGTGTTTCAGGGTTTCTATTGTGCCCTTGTTCTTGAAGTCTCGAGCGAATCACCTAACAGACAAATAATAGATAAATCAGTTGTTTGGGCGGTTAATAAATTCCAATTACCATTAAAAAAAATCCGATATAAAATAAGTGTGAAGTCACCTTAGATTTAAAAAAAACAAAAAAAAATCATTAATTTTAATTGTTTGCTAGTTATAATCAAATAATCAGTTGTAAAAATGTGCTACACATGTTTTGCTTTTTGAAAAATAATTATGTGTGTTTAGATAATTAAAATGAAATAATTAGTTGTAGCAAAACGTGATATACATTAATGGTGTTTGAGTTTTGATAACACAATAATCTAATAATCAGTTTTGTAAGTTATTGGTAAATCATATTATTTGATAAATAAACAAACAAATAGGATGGAAAATAGTCGGAAAAGGAAAGAATCAGCTAATCTAATAATCATGTTTTGATGGTGACCTGCTTCTTCATTTTCATGCACAATTAACCGATTTTAAAGTTGAGTTTGCCAAACACTATTAATTAATTATATACGATTCGAAAACGGAAGAATCAAATAATCATCTTTTAATCGCTAAGCCAAACACCCCCTAAATCTAAACCTTAAAATTAGAATAGTTTAGGCAAACAGAAAAAGTGAAGTCACCTCGTGCGGGTAAGTCGACAACGAAGCGAGTACTTTGGACATTGAAGAGGCGATTGCAAGTTTCCCGGGACTTAGATCCTTAGTATCTATGTGATCTGACCACTTGAAATAGACACGATCAGCATTATTTGAAAAAACTCAAGATAACCAACCGCATACAACAGGTACAAACAACAATGCACAAAGTACAACAAGCATTACCCCTTTCAGCCAAGAAATATTTGATCCTCTCATAGGCTGGAAACTGTATAGCAACATGACTGATTCCAGCAAGAGAGGGTAAGAGTCCACTGTAACAAAAATTAAAAGTTGGTCATATATCAAAATATCGGAAAGAAGATTATTAATGGGTACAACCTGACAAGCATACCTGTACAACCCTTTAAAGCCTTCCTCATGAACAATTCGCCTCAAGGCTGAAGATATGCTTGTATACGGTATCACACCCTCTCTCATCCCTTGTGTCTAAAAGAAAGATAAATTATATCACAACTTAAAGTTTATCGTTAACTTACACAAGTTATTTCTTATTAAAAGAAAGATAATTATATCACAACTTAAAGTTCATACTCTACTGGCTATGAGCTAATATTTGATAGTATTTTGCTAACGACAACCCTTAGGGCTTTCGTTAGCACACTTTAAGCAGATGTACATTCATGTAACCGCCACCACTAAATTAATAAGTAACCGCTATGTACAACTGTTTAAAGAGCGTAACAACAGCATTACCTCTAATGGCTGTCATTAGCAAAATCCTATTTAATAATACTAGTACCGTAGTTTGACTTCGTATACTGGACACGAACAAAATCATTTGTTTTGATTCACATCACATAGATGGAAATTAGCCAAATATGAAACAGATCATAAGAGCCAAATGAGTCAAGATATCAACTTTTAGTGAAAAAATACTCTAAAATCACTAACTCAAAGCTTGATTCCAGATCATGATACGATTTATGACCGAATAGATACTGTACGAGTTCATATTTTCAAGCAGATAGAACCCCAAAGATCTGGATACCTACTGTTATGCACCCCTAAATTACTAAAAAGTAATTTAATAATTTAAAAAAAAAAGGAAAAATGACAATAAAAAAGAATATTACTTGGAGCCTTGTTTTGACAACCCACAAAGGATTTGTGGTGATCGCGGTAGCAACTCCAGCACCAGAAGCGGCTACCATATTCGCACCGAACGTAAGATGCCCACTACTGTCAACTGCAGATGTTCAAAACAAAACCAATATTTGAGTTACTTTTAAACGTTGTGTTACCGTATTACGTATACGAGAGGTAACTAACTAACTAACTAACTAACTAACCATGTGAATCAAGAAGCTCTTTGAGTTGTCCATAAACGGCGAAATAGACCTATGGGTTGTTTACATAAAAATATAATGAGAAGAAACAAATTAAATGCAAAAATAAAGAACAGGAAAATAGAATTTATATGTAATACTCACAGCCCAGTTTGGAAGTAGTGCAGCCACTGTTGGCGCAAGGCCCCGATATAATCCCCTTGGTCCCTCCTTGGCTAATATGGTTTTTAGGCTTGTAATAATAACACTACCTGATTAATGTCAACACAAAATATGATTATATAAACAGCATAAAGAATAAAGAATATAGATTAGCAATGAGAAATGAATCATAAAAGAAACAGTAACAGATTTCTGTCTAAGCAGAAAGAGAGAAGAATGAAGAAGAATCTCACTCTTATCTATTACCAGTAGTGAAATGGGCAGGGCAAATGGGTGGGGTACTGGTCAAATGGGATTTGGGTCAAAATAGTCCAGGTCAGGTAGTCTAATCCAGTCGACACGTATTATCTTTTTCTTCGACAATATAATTTTGAAAGTTCACATTTGATTACACTTCATATTATTTTCAACCAATTTGAGTCATTTGCATAGCTAGTTTTTTCTTTCTTTTTTTTTTCTTTCCATTTTATCCATGTAACCCACTATCAACAGATTTTAACCCATATTGACCCATTGTGGTTATAGCTTCAAGGTTTGGGTATTATATATGAGCTAACTCTCGCCTAAAGGGTTAGAGATAGCATTTTAAACTAAGACATTTTCTTCACTTACAATATCTCACTGTCATTTTACGAGCCAAAGACACATTTCATCTCTTCAAAGACCATAAAAATGGGGCCCAATAGTACAGAAGTTTAACGGCTAAAACATTTTTAATGGTCAAAAAAAAATCTTATAATTTTCAGCTTAAAAGACGAGCATGAAAACTTATTCGCCTCTATACATTACACAGTGTTTGACAATTCATAGCACCCATCGAACTAAAATATACCGTTAGCTTCTGATGCTCCTACGAATACTAATTTGTAATGATTATGTTACATACAGAGAAGAACATATGAGTGATAAACAAACTAATGTTACACCACGTTAACAAAACTTCAAGCCTATACATTCATACAAATATACGATAGATTAACACATAATGCTAATCTTAGTATCTACCTATATAGTCAGCAATCGGCATTCATCTAAATTCTAGACATACACCCTTGAGTAACAAGGATAATGTGAAAGCTTTGATAAACAAAACTTCATTTTATAGTAACTTATACGATATTATAATTCCAACCAAAGTCAATATGTACACAAACGAACAATACACTAAGAATAACATATAAGGGTTAGAAATACCTTTATTCTTAGTCACGTCAGGCAGTCCATAAACTTGCAATCGCGTCTTGATGACGTCTAACGGGCTCATAATAGTGGCAGCAATCGCACCTATACAAAAAAGCACCAACCTTTATACCTAGCAATCACAATATTCAAAACACAAAAGTGATAAACAATTATTTCTTGATTGAATTTTATTCCCAATTAGTAATATACCAACCCCATTTTAATAATTTGACAATACAATCACATGGTCATCATAATTGACATTAGACTAACCACTAATTTCCATAACCAATATAGTTGAAATATGTGAAATTGTTTATAAATTGTGGGCTTGTTTTTCACACAATCCTCATGAAGCATTTGCACATATACTTTAATCACCATACATATACATATAATTTAAATATATAGCTCCCCTTAATATAATTCCACCAATGCTGAATTGCAAGTTCTACATTTTATTACTACCCCTGATTGCATAAACCCTAATTTTTATTCTTCAGACATACATACATCTACATCTAAATAAATATTAAAAACTATTTAATAAATCCCAAATTGAAATATAGATACACAAACATACCTGCAGAAGCACCAGAAACGGCATCGTATGCGATATCCATACCGTTCCGTGGCTCCCCAACCGTCATACTTCAACGAAAATCAATAAATCAGAATAAAAGTTTCTTTCTAAAACCTAAAAAAGTCACTTGGATTCAATTGGGTTTTTCAGATAAACAAACACCCAGATGATACTAAACCCTAGTTTTGAGAAAGGTTCAATCTTTATTGAAGTTTGCCCGTGTGGAAAAAACAAAAATTAAGTGGGGAACGTATTTGACTGTCCAAATTGAATAAAGAAAAATGAAAATTTCATAATCTTGTAGGCCGTGTTTAAGGGTTAGCTGATTTCAGTTTCGATTTTGACCTGAAATTGGAAAGTTGGGATCTTTTATATTTTGGACAATACATCAAAATGCGAGTTTTTGAAGAACCCCCCTGAAATAAAATGACCTACAATTATATACCCTTTTTCGGTTATTTAATTGTTATTCCACCCCAGATCCAAATCGTGTGGTTGAGTTTGAAGAATAGAAAAAGTACAGTAATACTCGGTGTTTCATTTTCGAACTCTTTGTTTAACAATTTTAACTTAAAATATTTTTATTTATGATATATGATAGTATATGATATTGAATAAAATTTATATAAATAAATGAAAACACTTTAAGCCCGATACAATCATATAAATTTTATTAAATAATACTTCATACATAACACAAATAAATATGATTTAAGTTAAAGTTGGTAAAATAATAGTACTTGAGAAGATGTACTATTATGTAAATATTATTTATAGAAATTAGTAAGTAAATATGAAAATAAAAAAATGTCAATAAGTAACAGCAGGCTTCCAAATGGTAGCTTTCAAAAGCAAATGTGCATTAAATTACTATTTACTATATTTACTATTAGTCCAAAACGTAGTTAGCATAGTGGGATTGTCAAACTGCATTTTGTAATTTGAACGTTGATCCGTGTATAACAGATTCTTATCAAATTGTGTTTAAAATACAAAACTTCTTGATACACTGAAGAGTACATAATTAATTTATATTTTTAATATAATATGTCGATTATTTTATTAAAAGTTATATGTCTAATCAAATTACAAATATTTATTTAATTATAAATATGACCAATAAATTCTTTTTTGAATTATACGGAGTAGCATTTTTTTCTTTTGATTTTTCTTGTCCTTTTATCAAACTTTTAATGATTCACATTACGAATACAAATTTTAGATACACTAAAGTGTACATAAGTTAATTTAGATTTCAGTATAATACCACAATTATTTTATAAAAAGTTATATGACTAATCAAATATTTATTTAATTAAAATGAGTATAATGATATGTATGATATTAAAAATCTTTCGGATTAAGATAAAGAAAATAATTAATTATTTCTAATTAACATTTAATATGGCAATTTAAAGGGGGGATATGGTTTTTGAGATACTTCATAGAAAATAAAAAATTGCAATACTAATCTTAAAGATCGTGTTTTTAATTAGCTTATGTTACACACTATAACATTACAAACATATTGTAATTACTTTTCACATAATCGCGCGAGCTTAATTTCACTCGTTGACTAACTACTGCTAAAATGATTTTGCGCACAACAACCTTTATATATGTCATTAATGTACATAAAAGAATTGTGCATGGTGGTTATGGTTATTAAATTGTTAAATTGTATGATCATTTTATACACGTTAACGACAACTCTAAGAGCTGTCATAAAATTTATCGTAGATTCTGTAAAAAAAATAATTACGGGAATAGTCCATGTGGTTTACACCAATTTGTCGATGTGCTCCTTAAACTTTTCTTTTAAATGGTAGTCCTCGTGGTTTATAAATCTTGCGTGGATAGTCTATGTGTCTAAAATTTTTCGTTAACTCTCATTTCATGCTATGCACATGGAGTATATTTTTCATTTTGATGTGTCTCTCCCTTGCCTAAATTGCTCTTTGCCAAAATCAAAAACGATACGAAACATGTGTAATCTTCTTCAAAATCAAAAAACACAAATACGAATCAAAATAAACTAATGTAACAACCAAATCAAATTAACCAAATATTTAAAATCCAAAAATCATTAATTCATTAAAACTCCACGAAACTAACAAACACCTATCAATATCAATATCAATATCAATATCAATGTTTACAAATACTCAAACGTAATTATCGTCTTTATTGGGCCATCGTTAACATGTTGAAAAATGTTGTACCAAGCTTAATAGGATGATTTTAATCGTTAACAATTTTAAGCTTAATAGGATCAAGAGGGAAGTAACCATTCGGGGGGAAGCGGGGGGAAGCAAAAACTTTTTTTTTTGTTTTGTGAAAAAACTTTGTTCACGAACATTATAGATGAGATGAAAATATGAACATTTAGTAGAGACACTTTGTGATAAATGTTTTTATTTTGGCGGGAAAACGCTCGAAGAAGTAATATATAACAATTATCGTGTTTTTCGAGCGTATTTTGAGGTTTTAGCTATTGGGGTTTAGATATTAGGGTTTAGATATTAGGGTTTATAGGGTTTAGATATTAGGGTTTAGAAATTTAGGGTTTAGGGTTTAGATTTAGGGTTTAGATTTAGGATTTAGATTGAGCTTTTAACACGAACGGTTTAGAGTTTAGGGTTTAGGGTTTAGAGTTTGGTGTTGATTTTCACAATTTCAGGAAGATTGTATTCAGGAGTATAGTTGGAAATACACTAAACAGAATACAAGTTGGAAGTTTACTTCATCATACAAAATATCAACCTCTGTTATAGATTGCTGGTCAAACATCTTGAATTATGAAGAAAAATTACTTGAGAGTAATGACTGTTCAAGATACTTTTTTGGAACCACAATCATAGTAAGTCTTGTACAATTGTTGATGAAAAAATGTAATTGTTTAGCATATAGTTTTTATAATTCTGATGATAGAACACAATAAAAATAAGTTGTAATGAATCATTAATTTCTAATAAAAATAAATATATTTTTGTGATAAATATAGTCTGAAGAAATGCTGAACGAAGGTGCTTACAAAGAAGAAGTTTATATAAGATTCAGAATGAACTTGATAGTACAAGCAACATCAGAAAACATAGATTTCAGATTCGCAAAGACAGATCTGGTATGAGACTCTATATCATAAATAAAAAGCATATATGTATAGGTATAAGAAATAGTTTTAATTTAACTAATTAGTTTTATTTGAAAATGTAGGTGTTCTTTCCTGTAATGTCAAAAGAGCTGAATTACCTGATAGTTTTCAATCTTAAAACTTCAGAGGTTGAAATAATTGATCACAGAAAAGCTTATATTCATACTCGTTTGTGAAATGTCCCGTTCTTATTGATTAAAAACGTTCCATATTAATTGATTTCGTTGCGAGGTTTTGACCTCTATATGAGACGTTTTTCAAAGATTGCATTCATTTTAAAACAAACCATAACCTTTATTTCATCAATAAAGGTTTAAAAAGCTTTACGTAGATTATCAAATAATGATAATCTAAAATATCCTGTTTACACACGAC
Source organism: Rutidosis leptorrhynchoides (assembly GCF_046630445.1). NCBI lineage: Eukaryota > Viridiplantae > Streptophyta > Magnoliopsida > Asterales > Asteraceae > Rutidosis > Rutidosis leptorrhynchoides. The sequence continues at coordinate 110,189,004 of NC_092336.1, forward strand.
CATTACATAATGGTTTACAATACAAATATATTACAACAAAATAAGTTTCTTGAATGCAGTTTTTACACAATATCATACAAGCATGGACTCCAAATCTCGTCCTTATTTAAGTATGCGACAGCGGAAGCTCTTAATAATCACCTGAGAATAAACATGCTTAAAACGTCAACAAAAATGTTGGTGAGTTATAGGTTTAACCTATATATATCAAATCATAATAATAGACCACAAGACTTCATATTTCAATACACATCCCATACATAGAGATAAAAATCATTCATATGGTGAACACCTGGTAACCGACATTAACAAGATGCATATATAAGAATATCCCCATCATTCCGGGACACCCTTCGGATATGATATAAATTTCGAAGTACTAAAGCATCCGGTACTTTGGATGGGGTTTGTTAGGCCCAATAGATCTATCTTTAGGATTCGCGTCAATTAGGGTGTCTGTTCCCTAATTCTTAGATTACCAGACTTAATAAAAAGGGGCATATTCGATTTCGATAATTCAACCATAGAATGTAGTTTCACGTACTTGTGTCTATTTTGTAAATCATTTATAAAACCTGCATGTATTCTCATCCCAAAAATATTAGATTTTAAAAGTGGGACTATAACTCACTTTCACAGATTTTTACTTCGTCAGGAAGTAAGACTTGGCCACTGGTTGATTCACGAACCTATAACAATATATACATATATATCAAAGTATGTTCAAAATATATTTACAACACTTTTAGTATATTTTGATGTTTTAAGTTTATTAAGTCAGCTGTCCTCGTTAGTAACCTACAACTAGTTGTCCACAGTTAGATGTACAAAAATAAATCGATAAATATTATCTTGAATCAATCCACGACCCAGTGTATACGTATCTCAGTATTGATCACAACTCAAACTATATATATTTTGGAATCAACCTCAACCCTGTATAGCTAACTCCAACATTCACATATAGAGTGTCTATGGTTGTTCCGAAATATATATAGATGTGTCGACATGATAGGTCGAAACATTGTATACGTGTCTATGGTATCTCAAGATTACATAATATACAATACAAGTTGATTAAGTTATGGTTGGAATAGATTTGTTACCAATTTTCACGTAGCTAAAATGAGAAAAATTATCCAATCTTGTTTTACCCATAACTTCTTCATTTTAAATCCGTTTTGAGTGAATCAAATTGCTATGGTTTCATATTGAACTCTATTTTATGAATCTAAACAGAAAAGGTATAGTTTTATAGTCGGGAAAATAAGTTACAAGTCGTTTTTGTAAAGGTAGTCATTTCAGTCGAAAGAACGACGTCTAGATGACCATTTTAGAAAACATACTTCCACTTTGAGTTTAACCATAATTTTTGGATATAGTTTCATGTTCATAATAAAAATCATTTTCTCAGAATAACAACTTTTAAATCAAAGTTTATCATAGTTTTTAATTAACTAACCCAAAACAGCCCGCGGTGTTACTACGACGGCTTAAATCCGGTTTTACGGTGTTTTTAGTGTTTCCAGGTTTTAAATCATTAAGTTAGCATATCATATAGATATAGAACATGTGTTTAGTTGATTTTAAAAGTCAAGTTAGAAGGATTAACTTTTGTTTGCGAACAAGTTTAGAATTAACTAAACTATGTTCTAGTGATTACAAGTTTAAACCTTCGAATAAGATAGCTTTATATGTATGAATCGAATGATGTTATGAACATCATTACTACCTTAAGTTCCTTAGATAAACCTACTGGAAAAGAGAAAAATGGATCTAGCTTCAACGGATCCTTGGATGGCTCGAAGTTCTTGAAGCAGAATCATGACACGAAAACAAGTTCAAGTAAGATCATCACTTGAAATAAGATTGTTATAGTTATAGAAATTGAACCAAAGTTTGAATATGATTATTACCTTGTATTAGAATGATAACCTACTGTAAGAAACAAAGATTTCTTGAGGTTGGATGATCACCTTACAAGATTGGAAGTGAGCTAGCAAACTTGAAAGTATTCTTGATTTTATGTAACTAGAACTTGTAGAATTTATGAAGAACACTTAGAACTTGAAGATAGAACTTGAGAGAGATCAATTAGATGAAGAAAATTGAAGAATGAAAGTGTTTGTAGGTGTTTTTGGTCGTTGGTGTATGGATTAGATATAAAGGATATGTAATTTTGTTTTCATGTAAATAAGTCATGAATGATTACTCATATTTTTGTAATTTTATGAGATATTTCATGCTAGTTGCCAAATGATGGTTCCCACATGAGTTAGGTGACTCACATGGGCTGCTAAGAGCTGATCATTGGAGTGTATATACCAATAGTACATACATCTAAAAGCTGTGTGTTGTACGAGTACGAATACGAGTGCATACGAGTAGAATTGTTGATGAAACTGAACGAGGATGTAATTGTAAGCATTTTTGTTAAGTAGAAGTATTTTGATAAGTGTATTGAAGTCTTTCAAAAGTGTATAAATACATATTAAAACACTACATGTATATACATTTTAACTGAGTCGTTAAGTCATCGTTAGTCGTTACATGTAAGTGTTGTTTTGAAACCTTTAGGTTAACGATCTTGTTAAATGTTGTTAACCCAATGTTTATAATATCAAATGAGATTTTAAATTATTATATTATCATGATATTATCATGTATGAATATCTCTTAATATGATATATATACATTAAATGTCTTTACAAGGATAATCGTTACATATATGTCTCGTTTAAAAATCATTAAGTTAGTAGTCTTGTTTTTACATATGTAGTTCATTGTTAATATACTTAATGATATGTTTACTTATCATAGTATCATGTTAAATATATATATATCCATATATATGTCATCATATAGTTTTTACAAGTTTTAACGTTCGTGAATCACCGGTCAACTTGGGTGGTCAATTGTCTATATGAAACATATTTCAATTAATCAAGTCTTAACAAGTTTGATTGCTTAACATGTTGGAAACATTTAATCATGTAAATATCAATCTCAATTAATATATATAAACATGGAAAAGTTTGGGTCACTACAGTTTGAACTATGGCAGTTTACCAACTAGCATTGTAAGTAAATCACCATTTTGGTAAATTGAAAAACAAATATGTATATTAAATTTGTATTGCTGATAAAGAAATATGCAAACAAAATTATTTTGAGTGATCTTAATAAAACAAGAGATGATGTGATTGATGATATGAAATATTTCAATGGAAACTACAATGAAAGCTACAGCAGGATCCTCAAAGAAGAAGCAAGGAAGAGATTCCTTGAATATTTCAAAAACAACAGAGGAATATGTATGTTATGAACAACTTTTAATATTATTACATACAGCGAATGTTTTATACTATTTGTCTAATAACATGATTTATTTTGATGGAAATAGGAAACTGGTGAGATTCAAATCAGCAGAGAAGCTTCATTGCAAGATTGATAAAAGAAAAAAGTGTACTTCAAACAAAATTCGATGCAAAAGAATAATCTTTAAAACGTTGTAGTTTCTTATTTTCATTTTTACAAATTAAGACAATATTTGATATATGTTAAAACTATGTATTAGATCGTTATGAACAGCATCTAGCTATGATATAATGAATAATAATGGATGTTATTAAAGTTTATGATATTAAAAGTTGTGCCAAAATCTTATAATATTAAATCCATTATATATCATGTGAACATATTTTAGTATTATTGCAACCTATGTTTGGATAGTCTTATTGCAAAAATTCATTTTGCTATAATATTTTTTGTTTGAAATGATATTTCAGTTTTTTTTAATGTAATTTTATGGAAATAACTGTTGAAATAATGAAGTATATTAAATATATAATATCATTACATAAGGTGAATGTTATCAATGTTTATAATAATTGATCATTTTGTAATAACCTAAAAATCTAAAAAATTAAATTAAATTAAATTTTTGAATATTCAAGTAACGAATAAAACTAAAAAGGTAAAAAATGAATATTTAAGTAAAAAAGATTGTAAAAGGGTAAAAACTGTAACAAAATAAAACTAAAAGGTAAAATTTTGAATATTAATCCCCTCCAATTTATCACATTAACACATTTCTCATTTTCATTATTTCATCTGACACTCGAAATTTTTCCTTTTAGCGATTAGAAAAACGAAACCCTAGCTTCCACGATAAACCCAAAATCGAAGAAAGTACAATGGCTGAAGATAATAGAACCATCGATTTTAAAGTATACAGTAAGTAATCTATCACTGAATCATGTATTTTACATTATTTTTTATCGAAGTATAAAACCCTAAAATATAACGAGTTCTTATTATCTAGCAGCAAGAAAGAAGGCAAACTTAAAGCTCAAATCCAACACGAGGAAAAGTAAGTTTATATATACAGTTTATTTAATGCATTATACTTGAAAATATTTAAAAATATCATGAATCATCTTATTTTTTGTTATTGTTGTTGCATAACATTCAGTAAATGTAATGTTTTATCTGGTCCTGAGATTAATAGTGACAAAACAACTTGTTTCAGTTATTTATTTTTTTATTATTTTTTTTAAATATATGTTGTACATGAAAAGTTTTTCAAAAAAATGTTAAACTAGAGTTTTAAGGAAAGTAATTTAATATTTGGTGCATGTAGACACTATTGAAATGGTTGAAGATACAAATCCAATGGATCAGCATACAGGTTTAAAACAATTACATATGTTGAATATTATAAATTGAATATATCTTATGCATTATACTCAAAATAGTTTAAAAATATTATGAATCGCATGTATGTCGAGTAATATAGGTACAGACGATCTTTCTCAAAAAGCACATAAAAAACAAACTGGAGATTCATCATCTCGTGTTAAATATTCAAAAAAAATTATGAAGGAAATTAAGGCACAAATGCATTTAAACAGAGGTAAGGTTTATATTCTATGTTATTGATGTGTGCGAGGTGTAGTACGTAATACTATTAATTTTATTATGAAATAATATTAAATACGATACAATTTTACACAAGTTATTTATTTATTTATAGAATGGATATACCTAAACCTTGCTACAACACTTATATGCAGTGTACCTAATCGTAGAGTAGTGTAGTTTTTAGTAAGTCCGGTTCGTTCCACATGGAGCTAGCTGAGTTTAACGCTATATATATTTTAAACTATATTTGTATATATATATATATATATATATATATATATATATATATATATATATATATATATATATAAGTAGTATTATTATTATAAAAAGGGGTTTTACCGTTTAATGACCGGTTTGTCAATTTTAAGTCCTAATGCAAAATATTAACTTAATTTAAAGAGTAAAGTAAATGACGATGAATAAAAATGCGATAAAATAAAAGTGCGATAATTAAAAGTGCAATAATTTAAAGTACGATAAATAAAATGATGATAAATAAAATGACGGTAAATAAAAGTACGATGAGATATAAATTAAATGAATTATGCTTATTTAAACTTCCGTAATCATGATGTTTGACGTGTTGATTTTAATTTATTACCATGGGTTAATTGTCCTTTGTCCTGGATTATTCGATATATCCATCTAGTTTTGTCCATAATAGTCCATCGGTCATAATTATAAAGTGCGAGAGTCTTCGCCAAATTAACCTTATACCCGAAGTCAAATATTCCAACTAATTGGGGACTTAAACTGTAACAAGGTCTTAATACTTTGTTTAATGAATACACCGGGTTATCGACTGCGTGTAATCCAAGGTTTTAATACTTTATTAACAATTACACCAATTACCCTTGAATGTAATCCACCCCTATTTTAATGAGTCCAGTGACTATTAATCCATTCCCGTGTCCGGTCAAATGAATAATTATTAGTATTTATAAATATCCCGCCCACCATACCCAGTCAAGCGTATGTGGTTATATATAAACACGTCAAATTATAAATCTCTATATTAAATCAACGAGATATCATTTAATTAATGTAAAGCCCATTAATAGCCCATATTCCAATTTTCACAAGTGTCGGTCTTTTGTCCAAACCCCAATTATGGTCCAAAGCCCAATAACCCGGTCTTAATATTTAGTCCAACATCACGATTACTTCGGCTTAAATAAGCATAATAATAATTTAGCTACGAGACATTAATTTAAAAAGGTTGAACATAACTTACACTGAGTATTAATCACGTAGTGTTACACGGACAGAATTTCGACTTACAAACCTTAAAATATTCGCTAAAATAACCTTATTATTATTATTAACTTAAATATTAAAATTAAAATTATAAATATAAATATAGATTGAGAGATTGAAGTAGAAAAAGGTGTGTTGAATTGAGCAGAATGCGTGGCCTTTTATAGGCCCACTTGAACTGTACAGCTCCGCGAGTGTGGTATTTTTCTTCTTCACAGCTCTGCAGTCGCGGAGCTTTGGATTCCATCTCACCAAATGAATTAAACGTGGGATGCTAATTATTTATAATATATAATATTATATATAATTAATTATATATTATATTATATTCTTGTCCATAGTTGACTTGTAATTTCAGCTCCATTGAGTCGCACGTTGATAGTTGGTTCATGTCTCGGTTCCGAATTTTTGAACGCCTTTTCGTACAATTTAATATCTTGTACTTTGCTTTTTGCGGCTTGTACTTTTGTAATTTTGAGACGTTTCTCATCAATAAATTGAACCACTTGGATTGTACTTTGTAATTTTTAGCTTTTTGGTCGTTTGCGTCTTCAAATCGTCGAATCTGTCTTTTGTCTTCACCTTTTATTACTTAAACGAATATTACTTGGAAATAGAACAATTGCAACTAAAAGCTTGTCTTTCTGGAAGGATAATGCTATGAAATATATGTTCGTTTTTAGCATTATCAAATATTCCCACACTTGAGCGTTGCTTGTCCTCAAGCAATATAGAAGTTGAAATAAACTTTACTAGAATCACTTCTTTATTCTTCACACTTTGTACATCAGTGATTTTGATACGACGGTATGAACAATGGTAGTAACGTTGTGGTTTACAGTCCCACATGACTATAAAAATTTTAGATCCTTAAGGAAATTAGATCTTTATGAAAACATTTAATCTTTTGAAAATTCAATCTAGCTTTTACCCTAGATAAGTTTTCCGAAATAACCCTTCACCGGTGTTTGCAAATTGTTTTTGTGGGTTTTGTGGGTTTCAGATTTTAAAATTTTAGCTCAAAACTTATGGTTTTGTGTCACCCACTTGCTAACCTTGTATTAGGAAATCAACACATCCAGTATACTTGCTCCGTATATTACCTTTCGGTAAACTACCGTCCGGTTGTAAAGGAAAGCATTGAACAAGCAACTGTTAAGGCAATGTCTAATGACATGCTTTTGATTATGGTCCATATCGTGTTGGATGCAATTACTATCCTTTGTAGGAGCAATAGTAAAGACCACCCTATAATTTTTCGGTCTGGCACAAGGTCCTGTCTTCGACCATGCTATGCAACCACCGTTCTTACGGTTGACACCCGATTTGATTCAGGTGACCTATGAATTCCAGGTGAATTCCTAGGATTTTACGTTCAATGGTAATGAACGCATTGAAAATGGGTTTTCAAAAAACAAATCGGTTTGTAATTTTGATCAATATTTTCTCGTTCAAGCTTGAGTTTAGATATCATTGAATTCTATGAGTTTGAATTCTCAATCTTTAAGGTCAATCTCAAGGATTGAGTAATATCAGTCTTAAAAGCTGATTTTTGATCTTTAAGGAGATTATCCTTTCTGGGGATCTGATTCATTAGTCTTATAAGCTAATTTGCACGGTACCCCCCATTGTACGAAACAGATCCTCTCATGGTTAGGATATGTCTGACCACTTGGCGACCCTGTTTGATGCTGAGGTCCGTGGATTTCCAGATGATTTTTGAGAAAACTTTTCAAGGTTTTTCGTAGACTCTACAACTGGTCTGGACGACAACTTTCTGACCTAAATCAAGAAGCGCGTGTCTTTTTCTCGAAAGACTGTACTTCCTTTTTCATTCCATTTATATTACAATAAACTGGGTAAAACTGATTAATATCGTCTAAAACAAAAGTATCTTCAATTATTTGTACAAAAATATGTGATATATGTTCTAAATAACTTGGTAAATTTTTCCCACACTTGGCTTTTATTTTTCTTTCTTTGCCTTTTTATTCTCTTCTATTCCATTTTAAATGAATTCAAGCATTTTGGGTTGTTTCTCAATTTATGTCCTTTCCGAGGTAACAATAATTTCGGTGTTAACACCTAGTTTTATCGTTCATAAATATGTATAAACATGATTTTGAGTTCATTTAGTTGAAAAATTTAAAAATTTTACTAGAAGTGGGTAGTCAGTATATAAGACTAGGGCTGTTCTTTATTATCAGAGAGCACTAGATTCTAATACAACTACTGCTTTACTATTATTTTAACGGTGGCTATTAAACCAAGTGTATAAGTCAAACCTTTAAAATTCGAAAGAATTTAATCCCTTCCCACACTTGAGATCTTGCAATGCCCTCATTTGCAAGAAATCAGTAACAATTTAAATTATTGAGGGTGATTAGCGTATAAAAATGATTAAATGTTACCAAAGTTTCCAATCATATTGTTGTTTGTTTGAATGATAAATGGTGCACATCATTTGTTCATTCCTGCAGTTGTTATATCACATTTATTTTGCATCTTGTCGTCAAAATTAGTTGCTTTTGCTGAACTTAATGTCAGTCTTTGAAAGTGTGTTGTTTTACTCTGTTTTGTGCATGAGATAAACTACAAACATATATATATATATACATATTTTTGAAGTTTAGTATATCACCCCACATTCAAAAATTATTAAAATCTAATAATAAAAGTTAGAAAATTATAAAAACTATTACAATATCAAAAGAAGTATTAAAAGTATAAAATTACAAGTTACAAAATAAATTAAAATAGGAATAAAAGAAAATTACGGTTGATGAGGATGGTTCCAGTAGGGATTCCATTAATAGCCGTAAGTGCTGTAGAATGCTTGAGCTGGGTTATTGATGTCAAAGCAGAGGTGTATATAAAATAGCTTATATTTTACAAGGAAATACTATTAAATATTATACAATTCTACACAAGATATTTATTTATTTATAGAATGGATATACTTAAACCTTGCTACAACACTTATAGGCAGTGTACCTAATCGTACAGTAGTGTAGTTTTTAATAAGCCCGATTCGTTCCACAGGGAAAATCTTTAAACAAAGCTTAACGCTATATTAGTTTACTTTTATAAAAATACAAATATATATATATAAGTAATATTATTATTATAAAGGGGGGTTTTTACCGTTTAATGATCGGTTTGTCGATTTTAAAACTTTAGTCGCAGTTAAAACCAAATGTAAAATATTAAATAAATAAAAGACTAAATTTAAAGCGTAAAGTAAATAACGATAATGAAATTGCGATAAATAAAAGTGCGATAAAATAAACTTGCGATAATTAAAAGTACGAGAATTAAAAGTGCAATTAAATACAATAACAATAAAATAAAATGCGATAATTAGAAGTGCAATTAAATATAAAATAAAGGAAATTAAATATGAAATAAAATAATTATGGTTATTTAAACTTCCGTAATCATGATGTTTGACGTGTTGATTTTAGTTTTATGCCCATAGGTTAATTGTCCTTTGTCCTGGATTATTTAATATGTCTGTCTGGTTTTTGTCCATAACAGTCCATCAGTCATAAATATAAAGTGCGAGTGTCTTCGTCAAATTATTCTTATACCCGAAGTTAAATATTCCAACTAATTGGGGACTTAAACTGTAACAAGATTTTAATATTTTGTTTAATAATTACACCAGGATGTCGACTGAGTGTAACCCAAGGTTTTAATACATTGTTATCAATTATGCCAAGTGTCCTTGTACATAATTTCACCCCTGTTTTAATTATTCTAGTGGTTATTAATCCATTCCCGTGTTTGGTTAAATGAACGATTATTCGTACATATAAATACCCCGCCCATCGTTTCCGATCGAGTGTATATGGTAATTTATGGGTACGTCCAATTATAAATCTTTATATTAACATTAACAAACTATCATTTAGTTAAACAAATATAAATCCCCATTAATAGCCCATAGTCTAATTTCCACAAGTGTCGTTCTTTTGTCCAAACCCCAATTATGGTACAAAGCCCAATTACCCAATTTTAATTTAGCCCAACATCATGATTACTTCGGATTAAATAAGCATAATAATAACTTAGCTACGAGACATTAATGTAAAAAGGTTGAACATAACTTACAATGATTAAAAATAGCGTAGCGTTACACGGACAGAATTTTGACTTACACCCTTACAACATTCGCTAACATACCCTTATTATTAGAATTATAATCAAAATTAAAATTAAAATATAAATATAAATATATTTACGTATACATATATAGAGAGAGATTGAATTATGGATATGAAAATGATCAGAATTCGTTTGCTTTTATAGGGAATTGAGTTCAGGGGGTCTCCGCGACTCGCGATCTTTTCTGCCTTCAAACTCCGCGAGTCGCGGAGTTTGAAATTCCAGCTCACCAACTTTGGAGTCTTTCTTGCCGACGGATTTTTATTATTTATATAATATATAAATAATTATAAGAATTATTTAAATATTATATTATATTTATGTGCATAGTTGACTTGTAATTTTTAGTCCGTTGCGTCGAGCGTTGAGAGTTGACTCTGGTCCCGGTTCCGGATTTTCGAACGTCCTTGCGTACAATTTAATATCTAGTACTTTGCGTTTTGAATCTTGTACTCTTGTAATTTCGAGACGTTTCTTATCAATAATTGGAACCTCTTTGATTGTATTTTGTACTTTTGAGCTTTTTGGTCGTTTGCGTCTTCAATTCGTCGAATCTGTCTTTTGTCTTCACCTTTTAATATTTAAACGAATATCACTTGTAAATAGAACAATTGCAACTAAAAGCTTTTCTTTCTTGGGGAATAATGCTATGAAATATATGTTCGTTTTTAGCATTATCAAATATTCCCACACTTGACCGTTGCTTGTCCTCAAGCAATATAGTCTTGAAATACTAGAATCACTTCTTTATTCTTCACACTTTGTACATCAGTGAATTCTTTACGGCGGTATAAACAATGGTAGTAACGTTGTGGTTTACAGTCCCATATGACTATAAAAATTTAGATCCTTTAAGGAAATTGGATCTTTATGAAAACATTTGATCTTTTGAAAATTAAATATAGCTTTTACCCTAGATAAGTTTTCAGGAATAACCCTTCACCGGTGTTTGCAAGTTCTTTTTGTGGGTTTGGTGGGTTTCAGATTTGAAAATTTTAGCTCAAAACTTGCGGTTTTGTGTCACCCACTTGCTAACCTTGTATTAGGAAAGCAACACGTCCAGTTTACTTGCTCCGTATATTACCTTTCGATAAACTACCGTCCGGTTGTAAAGGAAAGCGTTGAACAAGCAACTGTTAAGGCAATGTCCTCTGACATGCTTTTAATTATGGTCTTTTAACGTGTCGGACGCAATTACTATCCTTTGTAGGAGCAATAGTAAAGCTCACCCTTATAATTTTTCTGGTCTGGCACAAGGTCCTGTCTTCGACCATGCTATGCAACCACCGTTCTTACGGTTGACACCCGATTTGGTTCAGGCGACCTAATGAATTCCAGGTGAATTCCTAGGATTTTACGTTCAATGGTAATGAACGCATTGAAAATGAGTTTTCAGAAAACAAATCGGTTTGTAATTTTGATCAAAATATTTTCTCGCTCAAGCTCGAGTTTAGATATCATTGAATTCCATGAGTTTGTAATTCTCAATCTTTAAGGTCAATCTCTAGGATTGAGTAATATCAGTCTTAAAAGCTGATTTTTAATCTTTAAGGAGATTATCCTTTCTGGGGATCTGATTCATTAGTCTTATCCAGCTAATTTGCACGGTGCCCCTCCATTGTACGAGATAAATCCTTCTCATGGTTAGGATAAATCTGACCACTTGGCGACCCTGTTTTATGCTGAGGTCCGTGGATTTCCTGCTGATTTTAGAGATGACTTTTCTAGATTTTTCGTCAACCTACAGCTGGTCTGGATGACAACTTCATGACCTAAATCAAGAAACGCGTTTCTTTTTCGAAAGACTTTACTTCCTTTTAACGATGGAATTGATTCATCGCGTAGATCCATCTCTTCTTTTCTTTCATCGGGTAAAACAGTTAATTATCGTCCAAAACAAAAGTATTTTCAATTATTTGTACAAAAATATGTGATATGTATTTTGAATAACTCGGTGAAAATTTCCCACACTTGGCTTTTATTTTCCTTTTTATTGTCCTTTATTCCATTTTAAATGAATTTTAACATTTTGGTTTGTTTCTCAATTTATGTCCTTTCCGAGGTAACAATAATTTCGGTGTTAACACCTAGTTTTATCATTCATAAATATGTATAAACATGATTTTGAGTTCATTTAGTTGAAAATTTTGAAATTTTTTACTAGAAGTGGGTAGTCAGTATATAAGACTAGGGCTGTTCTTTATTATCAGAGAGCACTAGATTCTAATACAACTACTGCTTTACTAGTATTTTTAATGGTAACCAAGTGTATGAAGTAAAAAATATTAAAAATCCGAAAGAATTTAACCCCTTCCCACACTTAATATCTTGCAATGCTCTCATTTGCAAGAAATCGGTAACAATTTAAATTATTGAGGGTGATTAGCGTAGAAATGATTAAATTTTTACCAAAGTTTCCAAACATATTTGTGTTTGCTTGCTGAATGATAAATGGTGCATATCATTTGTTAATTCCGTCTTGTTGTTATTTCACATATATTTTGCATCTTGTCGTCAAAATTAGTTGCTTTTGCTGAACTTAATGCCAGTCTTTGAAAATGCGTTGTTTTACCCTGTTGTGTACATAAGATAAACTGCAAACATATATACATATTTTTGAAGTTTGGTATATTACCCCACATTCAAAAATTATTAAAATCTAATAATAAAATTTAGAAAATTATAAAAACTAATACAAATCCAACATAAGTATTAAATGTATCAACATTACAAATAATAAAATAAAAAAAAAACTAAGTAGACTAGGGATGATACTGATACCAGAAGGGGTTCCATGCATAACCATATGTGCTATAAAATGCTTCTCCTGGGTTATACGTAGGATACGGTGGTTGCATCTCTATAGACCAGGGAGGGAATATGGGCGTTGGGGTAGGAATATAGTTTCTACCTATATGTTGGCAATAAGCTATGATTTGGTTTTGATGAACTTGCCAATCTTCAAATGCTCTATGTCTCGCATTTTCATACTCTTGTGAAGCTATAAACCTTTGCATTTCTGCCATTTCATTTCCCCCTCCTACATTACCTTGCTGTTGGTTTCTCTCAACCTGTGGATGTCTACCATCATATCGTACTGCGGCGTTATTTCGCCTCTTCAAAACTTTAGCACCATGGTATAGATTTAAACCTATTGTATCTTGGGGTTCTGATTCTTCGATTAATAATCCCCCCCGACTTATATCCACATTGAGATATTCAGCAATCAAAGTAATAAATATACCACCTCCTATTATGCTATGCGGTCTCATCCCCCTAACCATAGCTGATAAATAATAACCCACACAATATGGTATACTTACAGCGCTTTGTGGGTCTCGAATACACATGTGGTAAAACAAATCCTGTTCATTTACCTTTTCCTTATTCTTACCTCTTTGTGTAATCGAATTAGCTAAAAACCTATAAATTACTCTTAATTCAGCTCTATCTATATCCAAATAAGAGTAATTTCTCCCTTTAAATCGGTGATGGCTAGTCATTTGACTCCATACACCATGCGTATCAAAATTTTTGTCTATCTTTCTACCATTTAGTATCAACGCTCTACAATCGGCAGATGCTAACTCCTCAGGCGTATATATACGTAAGGCCTGAGCCATGTCTAGTAAAGACATGTGTCGCATCGAACCTCCTAACAAAAATCTAATAAAAGATCGATCGGTTAAACTAGCTACCCGATCATTTAACTCTATACTACACAACAATTCTTCACACCATACTTTATATACAGGTCTACGCATGTTGAATAACCGTAGCCAATCTTTGAAAGTAGAATTACCATACCTCTGTGCAAGTAATTCCCTAATTGGCCCGGCCAATTCTACAGCTTCTAATGGTCCCCATTCTATGACCCTAGGTACCTCAACAGCTTTAGTATGAAGAGTATGCAATCCTCTTTGGTATTTTGGATAATCTATCCAACGTCTGTCAAATCTCAAGTTCGGGTGCAAATCTTCTAAGTGCATATCAGAAAATGTCATTACTGGATGAGGTATATCTTGCTTGTAGTAGTTATCCACCTCCTGTTGGTCCGCATTTTCAGAAGGAGCATTGCGAGCTTGGGATGAAGATTCACCCCTTTCAGTCTGCAAAACACATCAAACACAATTTTTGTGCATCCAAATATGCATTAATGTCAGCAAAATCATCAATCAAAATAATTACAATAACATGTCCAATTTATATCAAACTTAAGCTCATTTTCATATTTTTATCAAATCTACACTTTTTCAAATAAGCATATACAAAAATGTTTGCCAAGTTCATAAGCATTCAACTCAAATAATATGTCAAAATAATCATTACTAGCAATTAAACAAGTCTCAATTGGCATTATCTCTCAAAAATCAAGTTCATGAATTTTAGACTTGAAAAAGTCCACTTTAATTCTCAAAATCATGTTTAGGCTCAAAGTTTGGATCATTTAACTACCTAAACATGTTACACTACTTAATTTAACAACAATTCATGACAAAAATCGGCCATAACCTGTTTATATCAAAAAGCCCCAAATTGCTCAAGAACACAAACCCTAGATTACTCAAAATTTGAAGTTTAAGGCTTCTAATCATGTTAAATAGCATCAATCTAGGTTATACAAGCATAATACATAAGCAATTTAAGCATAATTTTACTAAAAAGCATCAAAATCGAATTGGGTATAAAATTGCTCAAGAACACCAATTTTCGGATTAAATGGTGTTTAGGTGTAGAAATTTACCGTTTTTCTTGAGTAATTCCTTGATAGCATCCTTCTTAACATGATTTTAGTAAAAGATTTGATGATTAACGGTGAAAAATTGTGAATTTGGGAGTGTTTTCTCGGGTTTTTTCGGGTGTTATTTCGCAGTATTTTTGTGATGTGGTGTGTGGACTGATCAGTTTACGTTTTTATTTTTTCTGGGTTTTGGTCCCTCCGCGAGTCACGGTGTTTGACCCTTCAAACTCCACGAGTCGCGGGGTTTGATAATTTTTTTTTAAATAAAATCTTAACTTATAAAACAAATATAAAATAAATTTAAAATTTTGTTTTCCTTTGTTATTTAGGACGAGGTCGTTTCGGATCGATGTCCTAGTCCGTCCTTCGACAAAATTTTAAAATTTGTCTATCTCAAGCGATTGTTTTAAAAGCTTAGATTTTTGGGTTTTTTTAATGTTTTTGGCATACTTTAATTCAATAAGATTAAAAATAATGGTAATAAAAGTTCTCGTCCCTTCCTCGGGTAAAGCAATTTCGGTTCAAAGACCTAGTCTTCAACTTACGACGAATTTTAAAAATTATATTTTTAACTTAGCGAAATAAAGTAAATTTTTGTTTTTAAATTCACACCAAACTTAAATTTAAAATGCATAAAATTCAAAATTCATATAATAAAAATTAAAAATTCACACCAAACTTATATTATATTTTTGTTTTTAAACATACAAACTTATATTAAAAATATTAATTTTTCAAATATTGACAAACTTAAATATATTGATTTTACAAAGTTCACAATATTAATTTAAGATTTATATATTAATTTTAAAAACAAAGTAAAAATAAAATTAAAAATCTTTTTGGCTTTTATCCCACTTTAATCAATCAAATATTATCAAAAATATGCGCCCCTCTTTTCGGTAAAGTAATTTCGGTTCCATGACCTAATTTAACTCATGACGAATTTTTGAAATATTTTAAGTTGATTGATTAAAGATATTTATACCTTAAGAATAAACGTTAAATTTCGCAGTGATGTAATAAATTTTTGAATGGTATCAATAATTTCGGTCACCAAACCTAATTTTATTTAATATCAATTTAATACTTTATAGCGAAAAAATTAGCGTTTATTATCAAAAGGTTAAAAAAAAAAAATTAAAAAAATAAAAACAAAAAACTGTACAGACTTACCTGTGAGATAGTATTCTTAGTGATATGATCTATCCCATTCATAAGATAGTCGGTTTAATTGATTTTCCATGGCTACATAGGCGTAACCTCGAGCATTCAGTGTTTTTTCTTCTAAACATATGAACGGTCCGTCTCTGCATAAAGTAACAAATTCAGTATTTGAATAGGTTTGATTATTTGAACATTTACCTCCATGTGACCATTTTCCGCATTTGTGACATCTTTCTAGGTGTCGTGCTCTTCTTTTCGCTGCGGATTTTGATTTTCCTTTACCAAATTGTAACTTATTATCTTCGCATCTGGATTCTTTTCTTACTCCGTCAAATCTTTCTCTGATTACTGATACTATTTCACTCGAAAGTGTGTCATTATTACGTTTAGTGATCAAAGCGTGTAGCATTAGACCATGGTTTAGTTCACAGGCAGTCTTCATTTCCTAAAAAAATAAAAATTCAGAATGGGGGGAGAAGACTAGTTCTTTAGGGTCTGCTAGGGAAAGACCATTCGGGTTCCATTTTCGAGAACTACACGAAAACAGACAATCTAATTCTAACAGAAATACATATTATCCTTTAAAGACATGATTCTCCCCACACTTAGTTAGCTGTAGTGTTGAAATTGTGATTAATTTCGTTGTCGACTTCCATTGGACTATCTATGTAATGTTTAACTCTGTGACCATTAACTTTAAATTCAATCCCATTTGAATTTATTAATTCTATCGTTCCGTATGGGAAAACTCTTTTGACTATGAATGGTCCAGACCATCTTGATTTCAATTTTCCAGGAAATAGCTTGAATCGTGAATTGAAAAGAAGAACTTTGTCTCCTTCTTTAAATTCTTTTGAACTTCTGATTCTTTTATCATGCCATTTCTTCGTTCTTTCTTTATAGATTAACGAATTTTCGTATGCTTCATGTCTTAATTCTTCTAATTCGTTTAGTTGACTTAATCGTAGACGTCCAGCTTCATGTAAATCAAGATTACATGTCTTCAAAGCCCAAAATGCTTTGTGTTCAATTTCTACTGGAAGATGACATGCTTTTCCGTAAACGAGCCTAAAAGGTGTGGTTCCAATTGGAGTTTTGTAGACTGTTCTAAAAGCCCAGAGTGCATCTTCCAATTTAATGGACCGTTCCTTCGGATTTGATCCTACGATTTTCTCTAGAATACGTTTTAAAGCTCGGTTGGTATTTTCAACTTGTCCACTTGTTTGTGGATGATAAGCAGTGGAGATTTTATGAGTTACTCCATATCTTTTAAGAACTTTCTCAAGTTGATTATTACAGAAATGAGTACCCCGATCACTTATTAAAGCTTTCGGTGTTCTAAACCTTGCAAAAAGACGTTTTAAAAAGTTGACTACAACTCGTGCATCATTAGTTGGGAGAGCTTGTGCTTCCGCCCATTTAGATACATAATCAATGGCAACGAGAATGTAGAGATTATTATGAGATTTTGGAAATGGACCCATAAAGTCAATACCCCAAATGTCAAATACTTCACATACTTGAATGACATTTTGTGGCATTTCATCACGTTGACTTATTTTTCCGGCCCTTTGACAAGCATCACAGGATTTGCAAAGAAGGTGTGCGTCTTTGTAAATTGTAGGCCAATAGAATCCAGTTTCATAAACTTTTCTTGCCGTTAATTAAGGCCCATAATGCCCTCCTGTTGGTCCTGTGTGACAATGGTTTAAGATTTTACTAGCTTCATTTCCAAATACACATCAGCGTATTATTCCATCGGGACAACTTTTAAACAAATGTGGATCTTCCCAGAAATAGTGCTTTATATCACTGAAGAATTTCTTTCGTTTTTGGTATGATAATCCTTTTTCAAGGTATCCACAAACTAAGTAGTTTGCATAGTCTGCAAACCATGAGATTTAATTATAATATATCTTCAATAGATATTCATCAGGAAAGTTGTCTTGTATGGCCGATTCATTTAGAACTTCTAATTCGGGATTTTCAAGACGAGAAAGATGATCAGCGGCGAGATTTTCTGCTCCTTTTTTATCTCGAATTTCAATATCGAACTCTTGTAAGAGTAAGATCCAACGGATTAATCTTGGTTTAGCATCTTGTTTCGAAAATAGGTATCTAAGAGCAGAATGGTCGGTATAGACCACCGTTTTAGCTAGAACGAGATATGATCAAAATTTGTCAAAAGCAAAGACAATAACAAGTTCTTTTTCAGTAGTTGTATAATTTGTTTGTGCTCCTTGTAACGTCTTACTAGCATAATATATAGGTTGAAATCGTTTTTCAATCCTTTGTCCTAAAACGGCTCCCATTGCAAAATCACTTGCATCGCACATTAGTTCAAACGGTAGATTCCAATTTGGTGTTATCATGATCGGCGCATTAGTGAGTTTTTCTTTAAGAATATTAAAAGATTTGATACATTCATCTGAAAAGATGAATGGAGCATCCTTTTCTAGGAGTTTATTCATAGGAGTGGCAATTTTAGAAAAATCTTTTATGAAACGTCGGTAAAAACCGGCATGTCCTAGAAAACTCCTAACTCCTCTAACATTGGTGGAATGTGGAAGTTTAGCAATTACATCTACTTTAGCTCTATCCACTTCAATTCCTTCCTTTGAAATTTTATGACCAAGAACGATGCCTTCTTTAACCATGAAATGACATTTCTCCCAATTAAGTACTAGATTTGATTGTTCGCATCTAATAAGCATTCGTTCTAGATTAACTAGACATGATTCAAATGTATCACCGAAGACTGAAAAGTCATCCATGAAAACTTCCATGCATTCTTCTATCATGTCGTGAAAAATCGCCATCATACACCTTTGAAAGGTTGCAGGGGCGTTGCAAAGTCCAAATGGCATGCATTTGTAAGCAAAAGTACCATAAGGGCACGTGAATGTGGTTTTCTCTTGATCTTCGGGTGCTATTGGAATTTGAAAATATCCGGAAAATCCATCAAGAAAACAATAGTAACTATTTCCGGCTAGCCTTTCCAACATTTGATCAATGAAAGGAAAGGGAAAGTGATCTTTTCTGGTGGCGTCATTTAATTTTCTATAATCAATACATACACGTCATCCTGTTACAGTCCTAGTAGGAATAAGCTCATTTTTTTCATTTGTAATGACAGTCATGCCACCCTTCTTAGGCACGCATTGAACTGGGCTTACCCATGGGCTATCAGAAATTAGATAAATTAAACCTGCATCTAGCAGTTTAATAATTTCTTTTTTAACTACATCTTGCATATTAGGATTTAGTCTACGTTGGCGTTGCACATACGTTTTATGACCTTCTTCCATAAGAATTTTATGTGTGCAATACGAAGGACTTATTCCTTTAATACTATGAATCTTCCATGCAATGGCTGGTTTATGAGCTTTCAACACAGAAATGAGTTGTGATTTCTCATTTTCAGTAAGAGAAGACGATATTATTACAGGTAATTCAGATTCACCATGTAAATAAACGTATTCCAAATGGTTTGGAAGTGGCTTTAACTCTAATTTCGGTGGTTCTTCTATCGATGATTTATATCGATATCTGTCTTCTTCTTTTAGCATTTGAATTTCTTCTATTATTGGTTTATATCCATTAGCTATAAGTGTAGCTAACATTTCAACTTCATCAATTGGTTCATTACCTTCTCCTAAAGAACATTCTCCTGTTCCTTGTAATTCTGGAAATTCTTCTAACAATTCTGCATGTGAGTCTATAGTTTGAATATAATAACATGTATCATCTGCTGATTGCGGTTGTTGCATTGCTCTATCAACTGAAAAGGTAACACTCTCATCCTCTATACTTAGGGTCAGTTTCTTACCAAACACGTCTATCGTTGCTTTAGCCGTGTTTAAGAATGGTCTTCCTAATATGAGAGGAACTTGAGAATCTTCTTCCATATCCTGAACAACAAAATCTACTGGAAATACTAAAGTACCAACTTTAACTAGCATATTCTCCATTATCCCTCTAGAATATTTTATTGATCTATCGGCTAGTTGTATGCTTATTCTTGTTGGTTTCAATTCTCCAAGGTCTAGTTTAGCGTATAGTGAATACGGCATTAAATTTATACTAGCACCTAAGTCTGCCAATGCTTCTATTGAACTAAGACTACCCAGAAAACATGGAATTGTGAAACTTCCTGGATCAGATAGTTTTTCTATTATCTTATTCAACAGCACTGCTGAACAATTAGCATTCATAGTAACGGCCGAGAGTTCTTCCATTTTCTTTTTATTCGAGATTAGATCTTTCAGAAATTTAGCATATATAGGCATTCCTGAAATCACATCAATGAAAGGAAGATTTACATTTATCTGTTTAAACATATCCAAGAATTTGGATTGCTCGGCTTCAAGTTTCTCTTTTTTCATTTTACTCGAGTAAGGAAGTGGTGGTTGGTATGGTTTAACATAAGGTTTAGTCTTAACTGTGTTATCTTCAATAACCTTCTCAACTACCGGTTCTTTTTCCTTATCTTGTTCAGGTTGTGGTTCTTGTGGAGTAGGAATAGTTTCATCAGAAGTTACAGGTATTTCAGGTGGTTTAATTGTTGTACCACTTCTTGTGGTAATGGCTTTAGCTGTTTCATTCCGGGGGTTAGCATTTGTATCACTAGGTAGACTTCCCGATTTTCTTTCACCTATTAAACTTTCTAGGTTACTTACTTCTTGTTCCAAGTTTTGAATAGAAGCTTGTTGATTTCTAAATGCTTGAGCATTTTGTTCATTAGTTTGTTTCTGAGATGTGAAAAACTGCGTTTGAGTTTCAACTAGCTTCGTCATCATATCTTCTAAATTTGGCTTTTTATCATCGGTTTGTTGTGGTGGTTTGTTTTGAAAATTAGGTCTTTGCTGATTGTAAGTATTGTTGGATACTTGTTGATTGCTAGGACCTTGTTGGTTGTTGTATGGAATATTTCGGTTATAGTTCTGGTTTTGATTGTAAATCGGTCTTGGCGGTTGATAATTATTCTGATAATTATTTTCAGGCCTTTGGTTTATGTATGAAACATTCTCTCTTTGTTCCATTGTTAATTCAATACTGAGACAATCTTTTGTCAAATGTGGTCCTCCACACTGCTCACAACTAATTCGTATTGAGTGTATATCTTTAGTCATCTTTTCCATTCGTCTCTCAACAGCATCTATCTTTGCTGAAATGAAATCTAAGTTATGGCTAGAATCGGCTCTAGCTGCTTTAGATGATCTAACGATATCTTTTTCTTGGTGCCACTCATGTGAGTGGGAAGCAGTGTTATCAATAATTTTGTAAGTATCAGTTTCTGTTTTCTTCATAATAGAACCACCAGCTGCTATATCTATGTCCTTCCTTGTAGTGATGTCGCATCCTTGGTAGAATATTTGTACTATTTGACAGGTGTCTAAACCATGTTGCGGACATCCTCTTAATAATTTTCCAAATCTGGTCCATGCCTCATATAGAGTTTCATTCGGTTTCTGTGTGAACGTAACAATTTCTGCTTGAAGTCTTACGGCTTTAGATGCAGGAAAGAATTGTTTAAGAAATTTTTCAACTAAAACGTCCCATGTATCGATCGCCCCTTCAGGTAACGATTCCAACTAATCTTTGGCTTCTCCCTTTAAAGTCCAGGGAAATAACATGAGATATATCTGTTCATCCTCCACTTCTCTTATTTTAAATAGTGTGCAGATCCTATTAAAGGTACGAAGATGTTCATTTGGATCTTCCTTCGGCGCACCACTAAATTGGCATTGATTAGTCACCATGTGTAGAATTTGTCCTTTGATTTCATAATCTGGCGCATTAATGTCTGGATGAGTAATTGCGTGACCTTGGCCAGTGCGTTTAGCTCTCATTCGGTCTTCCATACTTAAAGGTTCTGTTACTTCCATAATTGAATTTGTAGAATAGGAATCACTAGAGGATTCTGATTTAATAGTTCGTTCCTCAACAATCTCTGTTTGAATGATTGGTGGTTCCGGAGGAAAGTTTAGTGGTTCAGGATCTACGAATTGTCCCTGAATATTCTCCGGATTCTCAATTGTGAGGTCGGGTTCAAAAAATGGATTATCAACGGCGACAATATTAGCTAGATGTCTTGATCTAGTTACAGGTGGTGAACGTACAAAAGGTGGTGAACGTCTTGCTCGGTGCATTCACTGAATATCCTATTAGTTTTTTAAAAGGAAAGAAAAATTATTTAAGTTATCCAATTAATAGACTTTTCTGATTTTGCCCACGTTTCGAATAGCCAAAAGATGCAGCAGAGGGGCAGGATTCGTTTGGTCTCAATATAATTGAGGACTGTTTGGCTCCAATAACCCGGTCCACATACAAATCCAACTATTACTACGAACCAGAAAATTTTGATGTCTATCAATTTAGCTACTTAAAATAAATTTTCGTAATTTTAAGAAATTTAGATAAGAAGTAGAATAAAAATCTATGTCCTAAAACTATAATAGCGAAAAATAAGAAAGAAAAAGAGCGTGTCGGAAAAAGATCGAAAAAATAAAAATAAGAAAGAAAAAGAGTGACTTATAGAACTTAAAAACACTCGACTAACCCAACCTTATTACTATCACTAACTTAAAATTATAATCGCAAATTGAGATTACTAATTGGAATGATAATTGATACATAGGAAAAAGGCGTCTAAAAATATTAAAGCTTACAAGTAAAACTATATCCCAAATGGCAATAACTTAAAAAAAAAACTAAAACTTAAAAAGGCGTCGCAAAATTCTAAAGCACCTAAATCTTAGTCTAAAGAAAAAGCACTTAAGGGATTTTACGACAAAGCCTAAAAATCTAGAAATAAAAATATAACTATGGCAAAAACTAAGTTTAACACTAAAAACTAGCGAAAAATACAAATATTACGCTAAAACAATTAAAAAGGGATAAAATATAAAAAAATACAAAAAGTTGTAAAAAGTACAATTTTTATAAAAATATTATTTTTATAATATTTATTTTATAAAAATATTAATTTTACAAATTAATTAAACTAATTTAACTAAAATATAAATTAAAAAAAAGAAACTTAAAACTAATTATAATAATAATAAGTAATTAGGGTTAATAATAATAATAATTAATAATTACCCCGTATTTAATGCCTGATTAGGGTTTCTGTCGGCGTGTCAGAGTGGCTCCGCAAGTCGCGGTATTCGAAGCTGCAAACTCCGCGAGTCGCGGGGTTCCAATTTTCAGATGACAGGTTGATTAAAATTCGACGCGTTTTACTTTTTTTTTTATTTTTTTATTTTCTGTTTTATATAAAAATATTTATATAATAAAAACTTTAAATTTTAAAAACTAAAATAAAAATAGAAATATCTTATAATAAAACTCTTAAAACTAGATTTATAAATGTTTTTTTTTCGGTTTTTTAATTTATATTTTAAATAAACACAAAATTTTTAAATAAAACTTATATTTTTATAAAATAAAAATAAAGAAACTTTATAAAACTTAAATATTTAACAAACCCTTAAAAATATTTATATTTTTGTTTTCTTTTTATGTTTTCGAATAATTAAAAACGTATTTTTACAAAAGCGTATTTTAATAAAAGTAAACTAAAAATAATTTTTTTTTTATATTTAGCTTTGCGCTTCCGGCTTTTAAGCTAGATTGTTCCCCGGCAGCGGCGCCAAAAATAACTTAATGTCAAAGCAGAGGTGTATATAAAATAGCTTATATTTTACAAGGAAATACTATTAAATATTATACAATTTTACACAAGATATTTATTTATTTATAGAATGGATATACTTAAACCTTGCTACAATACTTATAGGCAGTGTACCTAATCGTACAGTAGTGTAGTTTTTAATAAGTCCGGTTCGTTCCACAGGGAAAATCTTTAAACAAAGCTTAACGCTATATTAGTTTACTTTTATAAAAATACAAATATATATATAAGTAATATTATTATTATAAAGTGGGGTTTTTACCGTTTAATGACCGGTTTGTCGATTTTAAAACTTTAGTCGCAGTTAAAACCAAATGTAAAATATTAAATAAATAAAAGACTAAATTTAAAGCGTAAAGTAAATAACGATAATGAAATTGCGATAAATAAAAGTGCGATAAAATAAACTTGCGATAATTAAAAGTACGATAATTAAAAGTGCAATTAAATACAATAACAATAAAATAAAATGCGATAATTAGAAGTGCAATTAAATAGAAAATAAAGGAAATTAAATATGAAATAAAATAATTATGCTTATTTAAACTTCCGTAATCATGATGTTTGACGTGTTGATTTTAGTTTTATGCCCATGGGTTAATTGTCCTTTGTCCTGGATTATTTAATATGTCCGTCTGGTTTTTGTCCATAACAGTCCATCAGTCATAAATATAAAGTGCGAGTGTCTTCGTCAAATTATTCTTATACCCGAAGTTAAATATTCCAACTAATTGGGAACTTAAACTGTAACAAGATTTTAATACTTTGTTTAATAATTACACCAGGATGTCGACTGAGTGTAACCCAAGGTTTTAATACTTGTTATCAATTATGCCAAGTGTCCTTGTACATAATTTCACCCCTGTTTTAATTATTCTAGTGGTTATTAATCCATTCCCGTGTCCGGTTAAATGAACGATTATTCGTACATATAAATACCCCGCCCATCGTGTCCGATCGAGTGTATATGGTAATTTATGAGTGCGTCCAATTATAAATCTTTATATTAACATTAACAAACTATCATTTAGTTAAACAAATATAAATCCCCATTAATAGCCCATAGTCTAATTTCCACAAGTGTCGTTCTTTTGTCCAAACCCCAATTATGGTACAAAGCCCAATTACCCAATTTTAATTTAGCCCAACATCATGATTACTTCGGATTAAATAAGCATAATAATAACTTAGCTACGAGACATTAATGTAAAAAGGTTGAACATAACTTACAATGATTAAAAATAGCGTAGCGTTACACGGACAGAATTTCGACTTACACCCTTACAACATTCGCTAACATACCCTTATTATTAGAATTATAATCAAAATTAAAATTAAAATATAAATATAAATATATTTACGTATACATATATAGAGAGAGATTGAATTATGGATATGAAAATGATCAGAATTCGTTTGCTTTTATAGGGAATTGAGTTCAGGGGGTCTCCGCGACTCGCGGCCTTTTCTGCCTTCAAACTTCGCGAGTCGCGGAGTTTGAAATTCCAGCTCACCAACTTTGGAGTCTTTCTTGCCGACGGATTTTTATTATTTATATAATATATAAATAATTATAAGAATTATTTAAATATTATATTATATTTATGTGCATAGTTGACTTGTAATTTTTAGTCCGTTGCGTCGAGCGTTGAGAGTTGACTCTGGTCCCGGTTCCGGATTTTCGAACGTCCTTGCGTACAATTTAATATCTTGTACTTTGCGTTTTGAATCTTGTACTCTTGTAATTTCGAGACGTTTCTTATCAATAATTGGAACCTCTTTGATTGTATTTTGTACTTTTGAGCTTTTTGGTCGTTTGCGTCTTCAATTCGTCGAATCTGTCTTTTGTCTTCACCTTTTAATATTTAAACGAATATCACTTGTAAATAGAACAATTGCAACTAAAAGCTTGTCTTTCTTGGGGAATAATGCTATGAAATATATGTTCGTTTTTAGCATTATCAGTTATATGTAGCGAACGGTGGTCGGGTCTGTATAGTCCAGGGAGGAAATATGGCCGGTTGAGTAGGAATATAGTTTGTGTTTATGTAGGTACAATGGCTTATGATTTGGCTTTGATGATATTACCAATCTGCAAATGCTCGTTGTCTAGCCATTTCATACTCATGTTGGGCCAATAAAATTTGCATTTTTGTCATCTGATTTCCTCCACCCGCATTATCTTGCTCCTGATCTCGTTCTACCTGTGAATGCGCGCCATCATATGGTACTGTAACGTTATGTCGTTTCTTTAAAACCTTTGCACCATGATATACTTGCAAACCAATTCTATCACGGGGTTCTAATACTGCAACTAATAATCCCCCCTGACTTCTATCCACACCGAGATACTCAACAATTAAAGTAATAAAGATACCACCTCCTATTATACTATTAGGCCGCATACCCCTAACCATTACCGATAAATAATAACCCACACAATAAGGTATACTTACAACGCTCTGTGGGTCTCGAATACACATGAGGTAAAATAAATCATTTTCATTTACCTTCTCTTTGTTCCTATCTCGCTGTGTAATCGAGTTTGCTAAAAACCTATGGATCACTCTTAGCTCAGCTCTATTAATATCAGTATAAGAGTAATATCCCCCACGAAATCAGTTATGGCTAGTCATTCTACTCCATATTCCATTCATATCAAAATTTTCGTCAACCCTCCTACCATTAATTATCAACCTTTGACAATCAGTAGATGCTAGTTTCTCATGCGTATATATACACAAAGCCTGAGCCATATCTAATAGAGACATATGGCGCATCACTCCTCCTAATAAAAATCTAATAAAGCTCCGATCGGTTAAGGTAGCTACCCGATCATTTATTTCAACACTGCATAATAATTTCACACACCATTCTCTATATACAGGCCTACGTATATTGAATAATCGTTCCCAATCATTAAAAGTAAAATTACCATACCTTTGTGTAAGTAATTCTCTGATTGGCTCGGCCAATCCCACTGCTTCTAACGTTTCCCAATCTATTACCCTGGGTACTTTAACATTATTTGACTGAAGGGTGTGTAAGTTCCTCTGATATTTTGGATAATCTATTCAATGTCTGTCAAATCTTAAATTAGGGTGTAAATCTGCCAATTGTATATTTGAATATGAAATGAATTGATGCGGTAGATTTTGTCTGTATTGATCGTTAATCTCCTGTTCGTCTGCATTCTCAGGAGGAGCATTGTGAGCCTGAGATGCGGATGAAGATTCACCCCTTTCAGTCTACAAAACACATTAAACACAATTTTTGTGCATCCAAATATGCATTAGTGTTAGCAAAATCATAAATCAAAACAATCATAATGACATGTTTAAACAATATTAAACTTATACACAATTTTATAAAATTAACAATTCTACACTTTTACAAATAAATATATATGAAAATGTATACAATGTTTCTAAGCATTCAACTCAAATAACATGTCAAAATAACCATTACTAGCAATTAAATAAATTTTAAATGGCATTCATATCAAAATAACCTCGTTTATGCATTTTTGACTTAAAAAGTCCACTTTAATGCTAAAAAATCATGTTTAGGATCAAAGTTTTGATCATTTAGCAACCTAAATATGTTACATTACTTAATTAAGCATGAACTAACAATAAAATTAGGCCATAACACGTTTATATCAAAAAGCCCCAATTTTTCTCAAGAACACAAACCCTAGATTGTTAAAAATTTGAAGTTTAAGGCTTCTAATCATATTAAATAGCATCAATCTAGATTATACAAGCATAATATACAAACTATTTAAGCACAATTAAACTAGAAATCATCAAAATCAAATTAGGTAAAATTATGCTCAAGAACACTAAAATTTCGGATTAAAGAGTGTTTAGATGCAGAAATTACCGATCTCCTTGAAAAACTTCTTGGTAGGATTCTTCTCAACATGATTTTAGCAAAAAATTTGATGATTAACGGTGAAAAATCGTGATTTTGAGAGGGTTTTTGTGGGTATTTTCGCAGAAAATTGTGGGTATGTGTGTGTAGAGACTGGTCTGTCGACCAGTTATCCTGGTCTGGATTTTCATTGCTCTGCGACTGCGGATGTGGGGTCACACAAATCTCCATGAGTGCGGCTCTTTTTTTTATAAATCCTTTAACTGTTAAAACAATTAATTAATTAATTTTTTAAAATTTTGTTTCCTTAGATTGAGGCCTTTTCGGTACGTTTACCTAGTCCATCCCTCGATAAAATTTTAAAATTTGTCATTTTAAAGCGATTATTTTAAAAGCAAAGATTTTTGGGTTTTTTTAAATAATTTTGGCATACTTTAGATCAATAAAATTAAAAATAATGATAATAAAATTTCTCGCCCCGCCCTCGGGTAAAGCAATTTCTGTTCAACGACCTAGTCTTCACTTCACGACAAATTTTAGAAATCAATTTTTTTAACTTAATGAAATAAAGTAAATTTTGTTTTTAAATTCACACCAAACTTAAATTTAAAATTTTAAAATTTCATATAAATATTATTTATATACATTAGTTTACAAACTTACATTTAAAATATTATAATTATATATTAGTTTTTAAAAATTTACAATAGTATTAAATTAATATTTATTAATTTTAAAAACAAGGTAAAAATTAAATTAAAATCTTTTTGGTCTTTTATCCCACTTTAATCAATCAAATATTATCAAAATTATACGTCCCTCTTTTGGGTAAAGTAATTTCGGCTAAATTACCTAGTTTTACTCCTGACGAATTTTTGAAATATTTTGGATTGATTGATTAAAGATATTTATACCTTATGAATAAACGGTAAATTTCGCAGTGATGCATTAAATTTTGGTATGATATCAATAATTTCGGTTTCGCATACCTAATTTTATTGAATATCAATTTAATACTTTATAGCGAATGATTCAGCGTTTATTATCAAAAGGTTAAAAGCAATAAATAAAAATAAAAACTGTATATACTTACCTGTGAGATAAAATTCTCAGAGACTTGCTTTAGTCGACTCATAGGAGAGTCGTTCGATTTGATTTTCCATTGCAACATAAGCGTAACAACGAATTTTCAATAACTTTTCTTCTAAACATATGAATGGTCCTTCTCTGCATAGAGTAACGAACTCGGTATTGGAATGTGTTTGATTGTTCGAACATTTCCCTTCGTGTGACCATTTTCCGCATTTATGACATCTTTCAAGGTGTCGTGCTCTTCTTTTTGTTGCGGATTTTGATTTTCCTTTACCAAAATGTATCTTATTATGATTGTTCCTGAGTTCTCTCCTTACTTCGTCCATTTTGCCTCTTATGAATGATACCAGTTCACTCGGGAAGATGTTATTATTACGTTTAGTAATCATATCGTGTAGTAGTAGACCATGGTTCAAATCAAAGGAATTCTTCATCTCGTAAAACCTAAAAGAAATTAAAATTCAGAATGGGGGGAGAAGACTAGTTCTTTAGGGTCTGCTAGGGAAAGACCATTCGGATTCCATTTTCGAGAACTACACGAAAACAGAAAATCTAACTCTAGACAGCATTATATTATCCTTTAAAACATTTGAATCTCCCTACACTTAGTTAGCTGTGGTATCAAAATTGTGATTAACTTCATTATTAACTTCAATTGGAACATCAACATCTTGCATATCTCTGACTTTTGCTTCAAGCCATTTGTTGATTTCCTCTGTAACATTCACAAATTTAATTAACATCGCTTTTTCTTTAGGCGATAAATTGGATACTAATCTGTTACATAACTTAAAGTTCCCCTTAATCCTAGCATCTTGAATCCGTTTATAAAGTTTCTTTGTTGAACTGTTAAAACGGGTTCATCTAATTTTATATCAACAACGGGGTTCTTTGTTATCGGGTCATCATTAGGTGTTTCTTCATCTTCCCCACACTTAGGTGTTTTTATTGGTTCAACAGTTTTGGTTGGTGGAGATCTAAACTTTCGATTCACAAAGGTGACCGATTTATCACTATCCCTAAGTGTCATTCTACCTTCTCTTACATCAAAGAATGCTTCAATGGTTGCTAAAAATGGGCGACCTAAAATTAGAGGAATATCAAGGTCTTCCTCCATATTAATAACTATGAAATTTGCAACAAATGTCAAACTTCCCACTTTAACAAGTAAATTATTGGCTATTCCAACTGGGTGTTTAATGGTTTGGTTAAGTAATTAAACACTTATTTTGGTTGGTCTTAATTTACCTACACCTAATCTTTTGTATAAGGAAAGAGGCATAACGTTTGCACTTGCTCCTAAATCTACGAGCCCATTATACATAGCACCATCATTAAGCAAGCAAGAAATGATAAATTCACCTGGGTCTCCTATTTTAGTAAGTAGAGTTGGTTTGTTAACCTTTTTCGGGTGATCTTTTCTTGGTTCTTTCACTTCTACTTGAACTTCTTGTTCACATTTTTCTTCGTTTCTTGAAATGGGAGGTTTATATAGAAATTCTTCATCATCACTCCAATTTGAAGCCTAACCATCTTCCACTTTTGGTTTTTCATATGTCGTTGAAAACATATTTAAGTTTTCATTCTGAGGATTTTCTTGGGTGGTGAAATTATGATTAACTTTATTGTCAACTTCCCTCGGACCATGAATATAGTGTTTAACTCCGTGACCATTAACTTTAAATTCAATCCCATTTGAATTTATTAACTCTATTATTCCGTATGGGAAAACTCTTTTGACTATAAATGGTCCAGACCATCTTGATTTCAATTTTCCAGGAAATAGCTTGAATCGTGAATTGAAAAGAAGAACTCGGTCTCCTTCCTTAAATTCTTTTGAACTTCTGATTCTTTTATCATGCCATTTCTTCGTTCTTTCCTTATAGATTAATGAATTTTCATATGCATCATGTCTTAATTCTTCTAATTCGTTTAGTTGACTTAACCGTAGACGTCCGGCTTCATGTAAATCAAGACTACATGTCTTCAAAGCCCAAAATGCTTTGTGCTCAATTTCTACTGGAAGGTGACATGCTTTTTCGTAAACAAGTTTAAAAGGTGTGGTTCCAATTGGAGTTTTATAGGCTGTTCTAAAAGCCCAGAGTGCATCCTCCAATTTTGGATCATTCCTTCGGATTTGATCCTACTATTTTCTCTAAAATACGTTTTAAAGCTCGGTTGGTATTTTCAACTTGTCCACTTGTTTGTGGATGATAAGCAGTTGAGATTTTATGAGTTACTCCATATCTTTTGAGAACTTTCTCAAGTTGATTATTACAAAAATGAGTACCCCGATCACTTATTAAAGCTTTCGGTGTTCCGAACCTAGCAAAAAGACGTTTTAAGAAGTTGACTACAACTCGTGCATCGTTGGTTGGGAGAGCTTGTGCTTCCGCCCATTTAGATACATAATCAATGGCAACGAGAATGTAGAGATTATTATGAGATTTTGGAAATGGACCCATAAAGTCAATACCCCAAATGTCAAATACTTCACATACTTGAATGACATTTTGTGGCATTTCATCACGTTGACTTATTTTTTCGGTCCTTTGACATGCATCACAGGATTTACAAAGAAGGTGTGCGTCTTTGAAAATTGTAGGCCAATAGAATCCAGCGTCGTAGACTTTTCTTGCTGTGAGTTGAGGCCCATAATGCCCTCCTGTTGGTCCTGTGTGACAATGGTTTAAGATTTGACTAGCTTCATCTCCGAATACACATCTGCGTATTATTCCATCGGGACAACTTTTGAATAAATGTGGATCTTCCCAAAAATAGTGTTTTATATCACTAAAGAATTTCTTTCGTTTTTGGTACGACAACCCTTTTTCAAGGAATCCACATACTAAGTAGTTTGCATAGTCTGCAAACTATGGAATTTCATTATAATCGATCTTCAATAGATATTCATCAGGAAAGTTATCTTGTATAGCTGATTCATTTAGAACTTCTAATTCAGGATTTTCAAGGCGAAAAAGATGATCAGCGGTGAGATTTTCTGCCCCCTTTTTGTCTCGGATTTTAGTATCGAACTCTTGTAAGAGTAAGATCCAACGGATTAATCGTGGTGTGGCATCTTGTTTTGAAAATAGGTATCTAAGAGCAGAATGGTCGGTATAGACCACCGTTTTTGCTAGAACGAGATATGAACGAAATTTTTCAAAAGCAAAGACAATAGCAAGGACTTCTTTTTTAGTAGTTGTGTAATTTCTTTGTGCTCCTTGTAACGTCTTACTAGCGTAATAAATAGGTTGAAATCGTTTTTCAATCCTTTGTCCTAAAACAGCTCCCATTGCAAAATCACTTGCATCGCACATGAGTTCAAATGGTATATTCCAATTTACAGTTATCATGATCGGCGCATTAGTGAGTTTTTCTTTAAGAATATTAAAAGATTTGATGCATTCATCCGAAAAGATGAATGGAGCATCTTTTTCAAGGAGTTTATTCATAGGAGTGGCAATTTTAGAAAAATCTTTTATGAAAAATCGGCATGCCCTAGAAAACTCCTAACTCCTCTAACATTGGTGGGATGTGGAAGTTTAGCAATTACATTTAATTTAGCTCTATCCACTTCAATTCCTTCTTTTGAAATTTTATGACCAAGAACGATGCCTTCTTTAACCATGAAATGGCATTTCTCCCAATTAAGAACTAGATTTGATTGTTCGCATCTAATAAGCATTCGTTCAAGATTAACTAGACATGTTTCAAAAGTATCACCGAAGACTAAAAAGTCATCCATGAAAACTTCCATGCATTCTTCTATCATATCGTGAAAAATCGCCATCATGCACCTTTGAAAGGTTGCAGGGGCGTTGCAAAGTCCAAATGGCATGCGTTTGTAAGCAAAAATACCATAAGGGCACGTGAATGTGGTTTTCTCTTGGTCCTCAGGTGCGATTGGAATTTGAAAGTATCCAGAGAAACCGTCAAGAAAACAATAGTAACTGTTCCCAGCTAACCTTTCCAACATTTGATCAATGAAAGGTAAGGGAAAGTGATCTTTTCTGGTGGCGTCATTTAGTTTTCTATAATCAATACAAACACGCCATTCTGTTACAGTCCTAGTAGGAATAAGCTCATCTTTTTCATTTGTGATGACAGTCATGCCACCCTTCTTAGGTACACATTGAACTGAGCTTACCCATGGACTATCAGAGATTGGATAAATTAAACCTGCATCGAGCAGTTTAATAATTTCTTTCTTAACAACATCTTGCATATTAGGATTTAGTCTTCATTGACGTTGCACATATGTTTTATGACCTTCTTCCATAAGGATTTTATGTGTGCAATACGAAGGACTTATTCCTTTAATGTCATGAATCTTCCATGCAATAGCTGGTTTATGAGCTTTTAGCACAGAAATGAGTTGAGATTTTTTATTTTCAGTAAGAGAAGACGATATTATTACAGGTAATTCAGATTCACCATGTAAATAAGCGTATTCCAAATGGTTTGGAAGTGGTTTTAACTCTAATATTGGTGGTTCTTCTATCGATGATTTGTATCGATATCTGTCTTCTTCTTTTAACATTTGAAGTTCTTCTGTTGTTGGTTCGTATTCATTAGCCATGAGTGTAGCTAACATTTCAACTTCATTAATTGGTTCAGTTCCTTCTCCTAAAGAACATTCTCCTGTTCCTTGTAATTCTGGAAATTCTTCTAACAATTCTGCATGTGAATCTATAGTTTGAATATAATAACATGTATCATCTGCAGATTGCGGTTGTTGCATGGCTCTATCAACAGAAAAGGTAACACTCTCGTCCTCTATACTTAGGGTCAGTTTCTTACCAAACACGTCTATTATTGCTTTAGCCGTGTTTAAGAATGGTCTTCCTAATATGAGAGGAACTCGAGAATCTTCTTCCATGTCCAGAATAACAAAATCTACTGGAAATACTAAAGTACCAACTTTAACTAACATGTTCTCCATTATCCCTCTAGGATATTTTACTGATCTATCAACTAGTTGTTTGCTTATTCTTGTTGGTTTCAATTCTCCAAGGTCTAGTTTAGCGTATAGTGAATACGGCATTAAATTTATACTAGCACCTAAGTCTGCCAATGCTTCTATTGAACTAAGCCTACCCAGAAAACATGAAATTGTGAAACTTCCTGGATCTGATAATTTTTCTGGTAGTTTATTCAACAGCACTGCAGAACAATTAGCATTCATAGTAACAGCCGAGAGTTCTTCCATTTTCTTTCTATTTGTGATTAGATCTTTCAAGAATTTAGCATATCTTGGCATTCCTGAAATCACATCAATGAAAGGAAGGTTGACATTTATTTGTTTAAATATATCCAAGAATTTGGATGGCTCGGCTTCAAGTCTTTCTTTTCTCATTTTACTCGGGTAAGGAAGCGGTGGTTGGTATGGTTTAACATAAGGTTTCGCCTTAACTGTGTTATCTTCATTAACCTTTTCAACTACCGGTTCTGTTTCCGTCTCTTGCTCAGGCTGTGGTGCCTGTGTAGTAGGAATAGAGTCATCAGAAATTACAGGTATTTCAGGCGGTTTAAGTGTAATACCACTTCTTGTGGTAATGGCTTTAGCTGTTTCATTTCATGCGTTAGCATTTGTATCGCTAGGTAGACTCCCCGATTTTCTTTCTCCAATTAACCTTGCTAGGTTGCTCACTTCTTGTTTCAGATTTTGAATTGAAGCTTGTTGATTTCTAAATGCTTGAGCATTTTGTTCATTAGTTTGTTTCTGAGATGTGAAAAACTGCGTTTGAGATTCAAATAGCTTCGACATCATATCTTCTAAATTTAGCTTTATCATCGGTTTGTGGTGGTTTATTTGGAAAAATAGGTCTTTGCTGGTTGTAAGTATTATTAGATACTTGTTGATTGCTAGGACCTTGTCGATTGTTGTATGGAACATTTCGGTTATAATTCTGATTTTGATTGTAGTTTGGTCTTGGCGGTTGATAATTATTTTGATAATTATTTCCAGGCCTTTGATTCATGTATGAAACATTCTCTCTTTGTTCTATTGTTTGTTCAATACTGAGACAATCTTTTGTCAAATGTGGTCCTCCACACTGCTCACAATTAATTCGTATTGCATGAATATCTTTAGTTATCTTTTCCATTCGTCTCTCGAAAGCATCTAACTTTGCGGAAATAGAATCAAAGTCATGGCTAGAATCGGCTCTAGCCGCTTTAGATGATCTAACGATGTCTTTTTCTTGATGCCACTCATGTGAGTGGGAAGCAATGTTATCAATAATTTTGTAAGCTTCAGTTGCGGTTTTCTTCATAATGGAACCACCAGCTGCTATGTCGATATTTTTTCGTGTAGTAATGTCGCATCCTTGGTAGAATATTTGTACTCTTTGATATGTGTCTAAACCATGTTGAGGACATCCTCTCAACAACTTTCCAAATCTTGTCCACGCTTCATATAGAGTTTCATTCAGCTTTTGTGTGAACGTAACAATTTCTCCTTGAAGTCTCACGGCTTTAGATGCCGGAAAGAATCTTTTAAGAAATTTCTCAACTAAAACATCCCATGTGTCAATCGCCCCTTCAGGTAACGATTCTAACCAATCTTTGGCTTCTCCCTTTAAAGTCCAAGAAAATAATATGAGATAGATCTGTTCATCCTCAACTTCTCTGATTTTGAATAGAGTACAGATCCTATTAAAGGTACGAAGATGTTCGTTTGGATCTTCCTTCAGCGTACCACTAAATTGGCATTGATTAGTTACCATGTGTAGGATTTGTCCCTTGATTTCATAATCTGGCGCATTAATGTCTGGTTGAGTAATGGCATGACCTTGGCCAATGCGTGTAGCCCTCATTCGGTCTTCCATACTTAGAGGTTCCTGATTTTCCATGATTGAAATTGTTGAATCTAAATCACTAGAGGATTCTGATGTAATGGTTTCTTCCTCAACAATCTCTGATTGAATGATTTGTGGTTCAGGAGGAATTATTAGTGGTTCAGGATCTCTGAATTGTCCTTGAGTATCCTCTGGGTTCTCAATTGTGAGGTCGGGTTCAAAAAATGGATTATCGGAAATTTGAATTGGAGTACTTGGTCGACTAGATGACAATTCTAAAGAAAAATCAACGGCAATAATATTGGCTAGATGTCTTGATCGAGTTACAGGTGGTGAACGTATGAAAGGTGGTGAACGTTTTGCTCGGTGTATTCACTGAATATCCTATTAGTTATAAAAATAAAAAAATTATATAAGTTATCAAATTAATAGACTTTTCTGATTTTGCCCACATTTCGAATAGCCAATAGATGCAGCAGGTAGCCAGGACCCTTTAAATCGGAAGCCCACAACTCGCCACTAACAAATCCAACTATTACTACGAACTAGAAAATTTTGGATGTCTATCAATTTAACCGCTTAAAATAATTTTTCGTCGAAATTTTGAAGAAGTTAAAAATCTATGTCCTAAAAACTAGAGCATAGAAATGAGAAAGAAAAAAAGCGAGTCAAAAAATAAGAGTCGAAAAACAAACGCCGAAAAATAAAAATAAGAAAGTAGAACGTCGGAACTTAAAAGTCTAAAAACTAAATATTAAAAGTTGCGTCTAAAGAAATTAAAGCTTAAAAGGAATTCTATATCCAAAATGGCAATAACTTAAAAAGGTACTAAAATTTATTTAAAATTAAGGCGATAAGCGACGTCGTAAGATTCTAAAGCGCCTAAATCTTAATCTAAAGAAAAAGCACTTAAGGGAATTTACGGCAAAGCCTAAAAATCTAGAAATAAAATAACTACGGTAAGAACTAAGTTTAAAACTAATTACGAACGAAAAATATACAAATTACGAATAAAGAAAAAAAATATAAAATTTATAAAAATAAACAAAAAATGATAAAATTACTTATTTTTATAAAAATATTTTTTTTATAAAAGTATTAATTAATAAAACTACTTAAAACTTGAAATACATAATTAAATTAAAACTAAAACTAATTATTAATTTAATTAAACCCTAATTAATAATAATAATAAAATAAATTAACCCTAATCCCGTAATTAATGCAGTCTGAGGTTCAGCCTATCAGGCGGCTCCGCGAGTGCGGATGGTTTCTGCCCAAAAAGCTCTGCGAGTACGGATTAATGTAGACTCAGAAGCTGTGCAGGCTCAAACTGGTTCGGCAGATTCAGTTTATTATTATTATTATTTTTTTATTTTGATTTGTATTTCTGTTTTTAATTTAAAAAAAAAATATTACTTAACTAAAATAAATAAATTACTTATTAGTGTTTTTTAACTAAAAAAAATAAAAACTTTTTAATTTAAACACTTATAAATATAGAAATATATACTTTTTTTTTATGTTTTAAAACTTAAATAAAATTATATTCTTACAAAAATGACTTAAAAACTAATTTTTTATAGCGTTTCGCTTCAGCGTGATTTTTCCCCGGCAGCGGCGCCAAAAATACTTGATGTGTGCGAGGTGTAGTATGTAATACTATTAATTTTATTATGAAATAATATTAAATACGATACAATTTTACACAAGTTATTTATTTATTTATAGAATAGATATACCTAAACCTTACTGCAACACTTATAGGCAGTGTACCTAATCGTAGAGTAGTGTAGTTTTTAGTAAGTCCGGTTCGTTCCACATGGAGCTAGCTGAGTTTAACGCTATATATTTTAAACTATATTTGTATATATATATATATATATATATATATATATATATATATATATATATATATATATATATATATATATATATATATATATATATATATATATATATATATATATATATATATATATATATATATATATATAAGTAGTATTATTATTATTATAAAAAGGGTTTTTACCGTTTAATGACCGGTTTGTCGATTTTAAGTCCTAATGCAAAATATTAACTTAATTTAAATCGTAAAGTAAATGACGATGAATAAAAATGCGATAAAATAAAAATGCGATAATTAAAAGTGCAATAATTTAAAGTACGATAAATAAAATGACGATAAATAAAATGACGGTAAATAAAAGTATTGTCCTTTGTCTTATTTAAACTTCCGTAATCATGATGTTTGATGTGTTAATTTTAATTAATTACCATGGGTTAATTGTCCTTTGTCTTGGATTATTCGATATGTCCATCTGGTTTTGTCCATAATAGTCCATCAGTCATAATTATAAAGTGCGAGAGTCTTCGCCAAATTAACCTTATACCCGAAGTCAAATATTCCAACTAATTGGGGACTTAAACTGTAACAAAGTCTTAATACTTTGTTTAATGAATACACCAGGTTATCGACTGCGTGTAATCCAAGGTTTTAATACTTTGTTAACAATTACACCAATTACCCTTGAATGTAATCCACCCCTGTTTTAATGAGTCCAGTGACTATTAATCCATTCCCGTGTCCGGTCAAATGAATAATTATTAGTATTTATAAATATCCCGCCCACCGTACCCAGTCAAGCGTATGTGGTTATATATAAACACGTCAAATTATAAATCTCTATATTAAATCAACGAGATATCATTTAATTAATATAAAGCCCATTAGTAGCCCATAGTCCAATTTCCACAAGTGTCGGTCTTTAGTCCAAACCTCAATTATGGTCCAAAGCCCAATAACCCCATCTTAATATTTAGTCAAACATCACGATTACTTCGGCTTAAATAAGAATAATAATAATTTAGCTACGAGACATTAATTTAAAAAGGTTGAACATAACTTACAATGAGTATTAATCGCGTAGTGTTACACGAACAGAATTTCGACTTACAAACCTTAAAACATTCGTTAAAATAACCTTATTATTATTATTAACTTAAATATTAAAATTAAAATTATAAATATAAATATAGATTGAGAGATTGAAGTAGAAAAAGGTGTGTTGAATCGATCAGAATGCGCGACCTTTTATAGGCCCACTTTGAACTGTACAGCTCCGAGAGTGCGGTATTTTTCTTCTTCACAGCTCCGCAGTCGCGGAGCTTTGGATTCCAGCTCACCAAATGAATTAAACGTGGGCTGCTGATTATTTATAATATATAATATAATATATAATTAATTATATATTATATTATATTCTTGTCCATAGTTGACTTGTAATTTCAGCTCCATTGAGTCGCACGTTGATAGTTGGTTCATGTCTTGGTTCCGAATTTTCGAACGCCTTTTCGTGCAATTTAATATCTTGTACTTTGCTTTTTGCGGCTTGTATTTTTGTAATTTTGAGACGTTTCTCATCAATAAATTGAACCACTTAGATTGTACTTTGTACTTTTTAGCTTTTTGGTCGTTTGCGTCTTCAAATCGTCGAATCTGTCTTTTGTCTTCACCTTTTATTATTTAAACGAATATTACTTGAAAATAGAACAATTGCAACTAAAAGCTTGTCTTTCTGGAAGGATAATGCTATGAAATATATGTTCGTTTTTAGCATTATCAGTTATTATATCATTCACTGAAAGTAATATTATATTATTTTGTAAGATAATTTATTTTAAAAGTCAAATACCATAATGAAATGATGAAAATCAAAAAAGATTCAAAAGAAAGTTTGGTGCAAACAAAATTTATGCAAAAACATTCATTATATGTAATCTTTTACAAAAAAGAGGAAAATGTCTAAATTTATTTTTATTAGATGAATCGAAACAGTTTGAAAGCAAAAAATAGTGAATGATATGATAAACAACCATGAATGTTTACATTATAGATGTCTCAAACTAATTTGATTAAGTATTATTATGAACTTATAGTTTGTTAAAAGTAGAAAATAACATGTATATTGAGCATTCATAGTTTATTACTTGATGCAAGTAGAAGATATTAATATAGAACCTCTACAAGTTGAACAACAAGAGAATCAAGAAGAAGAACCAGGTACATTTTTCTATTGTTTATAATTAATAAAAATATCATGATTCATTTATATATATAAATTTTATTGTTATGGGTCGACACAAATATATATGTTGAATGTCATTAAGTTTGTTAAATATTATGAAGTTGCAGAAAATACAAATGCTCATACTGAAGAGGGAGTAAACAGTGATAGAACAGTGACAATATGTGAAAATAATGAACATGAATCAAATGAAGGTAGTACTTATAAATGTATATAAACATTTCGCATTACATATATGATACAAAATTCATGAAAACTTTATGTTGATTATAATGATAACTGATTTCTAACAATGTTATAATATATATATTATAGATGTGATCTTCATTGGGGAAAATCTTCAAACTGATGCAAAGACAAAAACAAGGTTTAGCAGAAGATTATATGAAGAGAAAATACTGGGTAAACGAAAGAAATTAATTCCTAGAAGGAAAACAGTCAAAGCAAAGCAGGGGTCAAAGGTAAAACGTAAACAAAGCAAAAAAGAAATAAAGAAACAGAAGAGTAACAAGAAAGAACAACCTGTGGAATCAAATGAATCCCCTGAAGAAGGTGAAACAACTAGTAAGAAAAGGAAAAGAAACAATGAAGAAGAACCTGTTACAATGAAAAGAAAATTGAAAAAAGGCAAAAAGGTTCAAAAGCAACGGAATAAAACAGATGTTGCAGATGGGTTCACCAAATTATATCACATAAACACGCCAAAAAACTTATACCAAGCAACAAGGTTGCTGTCGAGAGAACGAATCAATGCTATAAAAAAATTGTCTTTGGTAAATTGTTAGAGATGTAATTTGATGAAATTCCGAGGAAGCTTGCATTTTTCTGTCTTACTATGTACAACCGTGAGACAAGCTGCATAGAACTACCTGCTAGAAACATACAAATAACAAGAAAAAGTATGGTATTCCAATAGGAGGAGAGAAAGTTGAAGCTCGTGTAAGGGCACAAATAGGGGGAGAGATGAATGTCAAGTGGAGAAGCAGATACGACAAAGGGGGTGTAAATCAAAAATTGATACTAGAAAAGTTAAAGAGCAGCTCTGAAAGTGATCTAATGTTTGTTTTGGATTTCATGGTACTTTTTGCATCATCGATGATCGAGCAGACAAAGTGTGGTATAGTGAACACAAAGTTCCTGGGCATTTTAAACAATGAAAGTGATATACCAAAGCTTGATTGGTGTGATTACCTGCTTACAAATTTGAATGAAACTGTTCGAGAATGGAAAGAAATAAACAATCCCGATGGAGCGTTCAATGGATCAATCTCCACAATTGTTGTAAGTCTAATAACTATTATATATATTATCTATTACATGTAATATGTGTTATACATAATGAGTGTGTAAAAATTTATATCTTAATTATTAACATGAAATTAATAAAATTAATGCAGCTTCATTATGTCCAATCAACAATTCTTGATGGAACATATGTACCACCTGAAAGATCAACAATTTACGAATGGCCATCAATAAAATTGAAGGATAGAGAAACTGCAGAAATTAGAAAAGGTGTGTTTGGTGATGTTATTGTAATTCAATGAGAAAAGGAGGTGAAAAAAACAAAGAACCTCGAGTTTGGAACTGAGAAGGTAAGAAAAATGTTTATTATAATACTTATGATGGATGGATGGGTGTTTTACATCTTATGAAATTTGCAATTTATTATTATTACATGTGTTGAATATTTATTATTATTGCCAAAATGGTGGATTTAAACAACAATAATACATGGGGTGATGATGATATTAACAATTAAATATCTTATATATGCAGGAGTATGTGAACTACCTTGTAAAAAATCTAAATGATGTAAAGGATTATGGTCAAATCCTAAGTGAAGGTTTGAGACTTTATCCAGAAAACAAAACCATTGAAGAAATTTCAAAAGTTCTTAAAGATTATTTTAAAGGGATGGACAT
The DNA here is from genome assembly GCF_046630445.1 of Rutidosis leptorrhynchoides. NCBI lineage: Eukaryota > Viridiplantae > Streptophyta > Magnoliopsida > Asterales > Asteraceae > Rutidosis > Rutidosis leptorrhynchoides. Next base: position 110,230,742 of record NC_092336.1, read on the forward strand.
CTCAGATGATGATTTTTCACCTAGTGTTTCTCATAATAATGATGGAAAAGAATTTAATTCAACACAACATATTCCATTTCATTTACATGGTGAAGTTTCTCAAACGAATGAAGAGAGGGATTTAGAGAATGAACATGTGAATAAAGTGAATGGAGAAAGTGTGGAAAATATTGTGAAATCAACAGGAGGAAAAAAAGCTGCAATTGAAAATGAGGAGCAAGATGTGAGTGAAACTGATAAGCAGAGGAAAGAAAGTAATAAAAGTGGAAAGAAAGCTGAAAAGGAAGTTGAAGCGATTGAAGGCGTTGAAGCGAATGAAGAAGCTGTGGAAGAAAATGTAGAATTAACAGGAGGTAAACAAATTGTAGTTGAAAATGAAAAACAAGTTGTGGATGTCAATGAAAAGGGGAGGGAAGAAAATGATGAAGGGGAACGAACAATTGAAGAAGTAATAATGAACGTAGTGAATGAAACAGAAAAAATGGGCAATAATGAAGAATCAGGTGAGGAAGATACACGAGAGCAGAAAAAAACTGAAGAAAAATTAACAAAGAGACAGAGAGAAATAAATTTGGCTGCTGTATACCGATCACCATACATAAAAAGACAAGTAGACGTTGGGGCAAGTTTTACTAGGGCAGAGTATAAAATTCTAAGATATATCAAGTCTTTCAAGCTAAGTGTATGGTAAAAATACTTGGGAAATTTTAATAATTTGAATTTTAGATACCTTAAATATATATAAATATTTACTTCTACTGATGTTGTTTCAGGGATCAAGTATTTGGAAGTAAGAAGGTGAACGAGCATTGCTTCAGCATGTGTATGGCTAGTCTGACATATCAAGCTAAGTTGTTTACCTCCATTGTCGATGTTTGGTCATCAATATTGAATGAGGAAGAAAAGACAGCTGATCTGACCAAGCCACAAAGATTTTATTTGAAAACTTCAATATTTGTAAGTTTATAAAAATAATATTCATTTATATAATTTATAACAACAATAAAAATGCATTGAGTAAAAATTGTGATTAAATTTTATGTTAACGTATAGGTAGAGGGAATGCTTGAGAATCAGTCAGAGGAAAACCAAAATAAATTCAATTCAAGTGTTGATGATATTCTGAAATATTGGCCCAAGGCAGCGAAATTTGAAAATTATGATCTGGTATGAAATAACTAATATCTTGCTAACTAGCTAAATTAAATATACAGTAATATTTTATAAAATCATGTATGATATTGCAGGTCTTCTTTCCGATATGTGTTGAAGATCATTACTATATTATAGTATTCAACATGAAGAATGGAAAGATTGAACTTATCGATAATGTAAAAGCTGACCTTCAATTCAAGGACCAGTATGGAAATGTTCCAGAAAATGTGGTATGTAGAATTTTTAAATAATATTACATATGCTGAATGATATTAAAAGTAAATAAAGTTTCTTATTATAACAAAAATTTTAATCAATTTTTATTATTACAACAATTTAATATATTGATTTGTACAACTTATAGGTGCTTTACTTCACGAGTTATTTAAAAAAGGTTGGAAGTATGTACTACAAAAGATTTTTCGGTAAAGAGGTTGTGTTAAAGGAAATGAAATGAATGACTAAAGATAATCAAATTGACTATGGTATTTTTGCTATGAGACACATGGAATGCTACAGAGGAGAAGAGAATTGGTATTGTGGATTAGTGGATGAATCAAATTTTCAGAAAAAGCAGCTTACGAGCCTGAGATCGCATTATGCACTTAAGATTTTGACACATGATTTGAATGAACTAAAATCAGAGTTTTTGCAGAAAATGAAGAGATATGAAGAAACAACAAGTGATAAAATCAAGAAGGAGACTTTGGATAAGGCGAAGGCACAAGCACTGAACAAGATTGATAAATGGCATAAGAGAAAATAGAATGTATTCTATTTCATCATTAGTATGTAAAACAATTTATATTTTGAATTATGTGTTAACCGTATTGTGTGAATCATTTAGCATGATGATTTAACGGTATTTTGTAAATCGTTTAACCTGCGTATTATAAGATATTATGTTGATGTTACTTAGTTAATATGGTTCACATTAATATTTTACTAGTTACACGCTTTGTTATATGTAAAGTAAATTGCAGCAGTTGGTTATTATAAACATTAATCGTTTTCTACTTAGCGATTTTGTAATCGTTGACTGAATTACACTAATTGATGCATACAGTATACACATTTGATGTTAAATAAAATGAAGCTAACTACCATATTGATTAAAGAGTCCAAGGCTAAGTAACATTACATGCATTGAATATTATGTACTAAGTAAACTTAATACATAATAACATTACATACATTGAATATTATGTATTAAGTAAACACTTAATACATACTAACATTACATACATTGAATATTATGTTTTAAGCATGAATTGAACATTAAGTATTAAGCATGATGACATAATAACTGTAGGTATAAGTAAACATATGAGATGCAATAATACTCGATCTAAAACATAAACACATTTGAGTCTGAAAAACTTAAAACATTCAATGTAAGTAATAGTATGATCTTTAATAACACGCAGTCTAAAACATGTAAAAATTAAGGATAAAAAAAAAATAAAAAATCAATCTTGAGATTCACCAACTTCTTCATGTTGTTCATACATCGAGTCATAGTCTTCATCATATTCATCATCTTCATCAACAAGCTTCATCTTTTGTTTACCAGCGTTTCTTTTGTCACAACCTCTCCTATTATGACCAAGAATACCACATTTTTTGCATGCCCTTCTCTTCTTACCATTTCTCTCAACAGCATGTAAGTATCTCTTGTTACTACTCTCACCTTTGTTACTTCTCTCACCTTTGTTACGCACGCCCTTTGGACCATGAACATTAGCAAGAGCAGGCATAGGGAAACCATACAACTGCTCAATTGCAGCAAATCTAGAAGGCGCTGTATCATCATCCTGATTAAAAAATTCACTAATAAACACATCAAACTTGTCTCTTAATAGCTCAAGTTTTTCAGTATCATCCTTCAAGAAAAAGAGTGCTTTTCTAAATTTATTGAGCAACTCTTTCTTAACCCTATAAGATGAAACAAACGGATTTAACTCAGAAGCTATGGAATTGAATACTTCAGACGCTCCCTTTGACCATCTCTTCAGAATATATTGATCAGGAATAGCATGAACTTCATTTATATAATAAACAACGAAAACATGACGACACAAACGTCCTTCACGTACAAATAACAAACACGAGCAATCACATTCAAATGTCTTCTCATTAAATTCAACCTGGAAAACAAAAATTGGAATGCAAACATTTAAAAATAATTTAAACAGCAAAACATGCATCACAGATAATTATATTAAAACAAACATAAAAAGTTGAAAATATTGTATACTTACATGGTAATCCCACTTAGGACGTGGTTCAGGAAACTTTTCTTGAATTACACAAATTAGCTTATCTCCTTCAACTCTAGAATTTGTTTGATAGCATGAAGAGGAAGATCTGCAGATTTCATCTTGAACAAGTAAAAAAACACTAGGGGTATATGTATCCCTAGCATGTTTCTCAATGCGCTGAGTTGTTGCAAGTTTAACCAATTTGTTCTCCATTTCATATTCAAGAAGACGATTAGTATGTCTTTGCCTTTCCATTGCCGCCTCAAACCTTGAATAAAAATCAACTAAAGTAGAACATTTATTCTTGCATTTACTGAAAAATGCATTCTCACTCTCTGAAAGTGAAGAAGTTCTCATCAAAGCATTCATAGGGGTATCCATGAAGAAGCTGTAGTGACCCGAACTTTTCCGAACCTTTCTATGATTATATGTTTAATGAAAACTATATTTACATGATTAAATGTTTCCAACATGTTAAGCAATCAAACTCGTTAAGACTTGGTTAATTGAAACGAAAATTTTGTAAACGTCTGATTACCCAGTTTGACCAATGATTCACGAACGCTATAAGTTGTATATGACATGATGATACATAAATGAATAAATATATATGTTTAACATGATATAATTATCATCAAGTATATCATTAAAAATAGTAACAATAAGTTATATACTTAAAAAGGAGACTATTGACGTATGAAACTCGAAACGATACATATAACGATTATCGTTATAACCACGTCTTACTAAATATATATGAAGCATATTAATACATTGTTATATTATATATAACATGATAATATGATAATTAAATATATCATTAAGTGTATTAACAATGAACTACATAAGTAAAAACAAGACTACTAACTTAAGGATTTCGAAACGAGACATATATGTAACGATTATCGTTGTAACGACATTTAAATGTATATATCATATTAAGATATATTAATATATCATAATATCATGATAATATAATAATTTAAAATCTCATTTGATATTATAAACTTTGGGTTAACAACATTTAACAAGATCGTTAACCTAAAGGTCTCAAAACAACACTTACATGTAACGACTAACGATGACTTAACGACTCAGTTAAAATGTATATACATGTAGTGTTTTAATATGTATTCATACACTTTTGAAAGACTTCAAGACACTTATCAAAATACTTCTACTTAACAAAAATTCTTACAATTACATCCTCGTTCAGTTTCATCAACAATTCTACTCGTATGCTCCCGTATTCGTACTCGTACAATACACAGCTTTTAGATGTATGTACTATTAGTATATACACTCCAATGATCAGCTCTTAGCAGCCCATGTGAGTCACCTAACACATGTGGGAACCATCATTTGGCAACTAGCATGAAATATCTCATAAAATTACAAAAATATGAGTAATCATTCATGACTTATTTACATGAAAACAAAATTACATATCCTTTATATCTAATCCATACACCAACGACCAAAAACACCTACAAACACTTTCATTCTTCAATTTTATTCATCTAATTGATCTCTCTCAAGTTCTATCTTCAAGTTCTAAGTGTTCTTCATAAATTCTACAAGTTCTAGTTTCATAAAATCAAGAATACTTTCAAGTTTGCAAGCTCACTTCCAATCTTGTAACGTGATCATCCAACCTCAAGAAATCTTTGTTTCTTATAGTAGGTTATCATTCTAATACAAGGTAATAATCATATTCAAACTTTGGTTCAATTTCTATAACTATAACAATCTTATTTCAAGTGATGATCTTACTTGAACTTGTTTTCGTGTCATGATTCTGCTTCAAGAACTTCGAGCCATCCAAGGATCCGTTGAAGCTAGATCCATTTTTCTCTTTTCCAGTAGTTTTATCCAAGGAACTTAAGGTATTAATGATGTTCATAACATCATTCGATTCATACATAAAAAGCTATCATATTTGAAGTGGTAAACTAGTAATCACTAGAACATAGTTTTGTTAATTCTAAACTTGTTCGCAAATAAAGTTAATCCTTCTAACTACACTTTTAAAATCAACTATACACATGATCTATATCTATATTATATGCTAACTTAATGATTTAAAACCTGGAAACACGATAAACACCATAAAACCGGATTTACGCCGTCGTAGTTACAACCGGGGGCTGTTTTGGTTTAGATAATTAAAAACTATGAAAAACTTTGATTTAAAAGCTATACTTCTGGAAAAATGATTTTTCTTATGAACATGAAACCATATCTAAAAATCATGGTTAAACTCACAGTGAAAGTATGTTTTTCAAAACAGTCATCAAGATGTCGTTCTTTCGACCGAAATGACTACCTTTTTCAAAAACGACTTGTAACTTGTATTTCCGACTATAAACCTATACCTTTTCTATTTATTTTCATAAAGTCAAGTTCAATACGAAACCGTGGCAGCTTAAATCACTCAAAACGGATTAGAAACGAAGAAATGGCGAGCAAAACAAAATTGGTAAAAACTACTCATTTTAGCTACGTGAAAATTGGTAACAAATCTATTCCAACCATAACTTAATCAACTTGTATTGTATATTATGTAATCTTGAGATACCATAGACACGTATACAATGTTTCGACCTATCATGTCGACACATCTATATATATTTTGGAACAACCATAGACACTCTATATGTGAATGTTGGAGTTAGCTATACAGGGTTGAGGTTGATTCCAAAATATATATAGTTTGAGTTGTGATCAATACTGAGATATGTATACACTGGGTCGTGGAATGATTCAAGATAATATATATATCGATTTATTTCTGTACATCTAACTGTGGACAACTAGTTGTAGGTTACTAACGAGGACAGCTGACTTAATAAACTTAAAACATCAAAATGTATTAAAAGTGTTGTAAATATATTTTAAACATACTTTGATATATATGTACATATTTGTTATAGGTTTGTGAATTGACCAGTGGCCAAGTCTTACTTCCCGACGAAGTAAAAAATCTGTGAAAGTGAGTTATAGTCCCACTTTTAAAATCTAATATTTTTGGGATGAGAATACATGCAGGTTTTATAAATGATTTACAAAATAGACACAAGTACGTGAAACTACATTCTATGGTTGAATTATCGAAATCGAATATGCCCCTTTTTATTAAGTCTGGTAATCTAAGAATTAGGGAACAGACACCCTAATTGACGCGAATCCTAAAGATAGATCTATTGGGCCTAACAAACCCCATCCAAAGTACCGGATGCTTTAGTACTTCGAAATTTATATCATATCCGAAGGGTGTCCTGGAATGATGGAGATATTCTTAAATATGCATCTTGTTAATGCCGGTTACCAGGTGTTCACCATAGGAATGATTTTTATCTCTATGTATGGGATGTGTATTGAAATATGAAATCTTGTGGTCTATTATTATGATTTGATAATATATAGGTTAAACCTATAACTCACCAACATTTTTGTTGACGTTTTAAGAATGTTTATTCTCAGGTGATTATTAAGAGCTTCCGCTGTCGCATACTTAAATAAGGACGAGATTTGGAGTCCATGCTTGTATGATATTGTGTAAAAACTACATTCAAGAAACTTATTTCGTTGTAACATATTTGTATTGTAAACCATTATGTAATGGTCGCGTGTAAATAGGATATGTTAGATTATCATGATTTGATAATCTACGTAAAGCTTTTTAAACCTTTATTGATGAAATAAAGGTTATGGTTTGTTTTAAAATGAATGCAGTCTTTGAAAAACGTCTCATATAGAGGTCAAAACCTCGCAACGAAATCAATTAATATGGAATGTTTTTAATCAATAAGAATGGGACATTTCAGTTGGTATCCGAGTGTTGGTCTTAGAGAACCAGAATTTTGCATTAGTGTGTCTTATCGAGTTTGTTAGGATGCATTAGTAAGTCTGGACTTCGACCGTGTTTACTTGAAAAATGATTGCTTAACAAATTTTGTTGGAAACTATATATTTTTAACATGTGAATATTATGTGATATATTAATCTCTTAACGTGTTTGATATTATGTGATAGATGTCTACCTCTAGAACAAGTCCCATTGACTCACCTAATAATAATGAAGAGTCAAATGTAAATTGGAATGATTCGTGGACTGATTCACAAGTTCCCGAAGAGGAACCGGAAGAAGAGTCGGAACAGGAAGAAGAATCGGAACTGGAAGAAGAAATAGAACCAGTGGGGGAAATAATAAAGCGGTTAAGTAGAAGAAAATCCTCAACCAACCGACCAAAGTTAATTATGGTCAATGGTGTTTCCGCCAAGGAAGCAAAGTATTGGGAGGATTACCAATTCTCCGATGAATCGGATCCCGACAAGGATTCCGATGATGTTATAGAAATTACCCCAACACAATTTAATAAGGCAAAAGAGAACAATAAGAGAAAGGGCATAAAAATAGAGAAATTTGATTCCAAACCCGATGAACTTTATATGTATCGTCAACACCCGTATTTCTTAATTTGTGACAATAACCCCGGAACCTCTAAACCACCAGGTTTTTCTAAACTAATGTGGAAAATGACGGCTCGTATTAGGGGAACATCATATATGTGACGACCCAGAAATTTCCGACCAAATTTAAACTTAATCTTTATATGATTCTGACACGATAAACAAAGTCTGTAATGTTGAGTCTCCAAATTTTTGAACTACTTTAATAAGATCATTTGACCTTTGACCATTCCCAAGGATTCACGAACAACTATTTGTAAATAAATACATATATATTTAAATATATATAATATAATTTGAAATAAATTATGATTTAGCTGCTAGAAATAAATATGTAAAAATTGTTATAATATTATCATTAATATTATTATTATAATTAATGGTATTAATATTTTTAAAAGTAGTGTTATTACTAGAATTATTAATAATATTATTATTATCATTTTTATTATGATTATTGTTAAACTTATTAAAATTGTCATCTTATGACGATTAGTATCATGAGTATTTATTATTATTATTAATATAATTATTATTATTATTAGAATTATTGATATTATTATCATTATTATTAATACTATTATTACTAGTAGTATTTGTATTATTATTATTAAAATTATCAATATTATTATTAATCTATATGGATTCATAAGAATCAAAAATTCAGTTTTATAACATTATTAAACTGTGGGTGATTTGCATTCACTATCTTTGATTATTGATATTAAAATCAATACAGACAAATGTTGTTAGCAGTCTCATCTACCTTTAATTCTTTTTCTTCATCTTTCGTATCTGATTGATTCTCTGTCGATCATCAACCCCACAAACACATCCCTCACACTTTCTGTAAAGTATCATATTGATACTGTGATATATTCTATTTCTTCAAACTCACTTATTGGTGATCAAACCCAATTAACTAACCAAACACATAAACACACACTTATGTTATTTATATTCAAGTTCTCTTTCTCTATCAAACCCTCAAATCTTCTTTCAATCCATACATCAATCAATCTCTATACTCATTTGCTTATGAACGAGTAAATTAAAATGCTACAATGGGTTGCTCGTTCTAAACAATCAAATGAAGAAGCCAAGAAACAAAGCCAAATCAAATCCGCTGCAGCCTTCTCTTTTTCCGTTTCTACTTAACCACAAACACCAAGGTAAACCGCCACTAAACGCATCACCTCATTCTTGTATGAATGTTTATTGTTTGCTACTACAACTCGATGTCTTAGTTTGAATAAGTCATCACCTCCTTTGATCGACAACCACTCTCCTCTTGAATCACCAACCCATTTAACCATCACTAGTTCAAACCCTCATCAACTCACAACCACAATAACCACCAACGATATGCAAATCACCCCTATATGTTACAACTACCTGTTTCTTATTCTAGTTGTATATGTTACAACTACCTGTTTCTTATTCTAGTTGATAACCGAGACCCAAATTTCAACCCAAAACGTCACTACTACAACACTTAAAATCCCCGAGTATTGCTGCAGAATTGCTCACGGTTTTTGACACTACTATCCAATTTCTTAACACACACAAGCACAATCATTTTATTATTGGTTATTGATGCTTTACAGCTCGATCATTACTACTTGGTATTCCCTACTTAAGGTTTAAACCACTAACCCTACATAAATTTTAAATATGCAACCTACAAGAAAGTTATGGATTAAAATACTTTTGCATGATATTCTTTCTATAGGACCGACCATTTACAACACAAGATTACCCCACTCGATAAATTATTCGTTAGTGGGTACAAGAAGGAATTTTAATACAATAATAGAGCATGATATGAAATAAAGGCAAAAGGTAAAGTGAACCGGGTCCTTTTAACTAAGTCACGAATTCATTTCCTTTTTCGTGATATTTCATTTCTTTTAAAATACAATGGCAAGAGAATAATAGATGTAGATGATGATGAGTAGGATAATGAGGTATGATCGTGATGGTGATGATAGTAATATGACGATAAAGATGATTTATGATTATAATCATGGATAAGTGGTTATGATGATATAGATTAGATATCAATAAAGATAATGAGGATCATAAGTTTATAGGGTGATGTTTATGGTAGTGATGTATTATGATGATAACCGAATGACTATGATATAAATGATGATATCGATTAGTATTAGTATTGATAACGAAACAGTGGACGAAATTGTGGTTGATGATAGAGTATAACGATCATGATTATGGTTGTGATTTTGGAAGACGATTATGATAATAATGATGCATTAAGATGAGATGATATTGGCGAGTTTAAGTTGATAATGATAAATGATGATGATAATAATTAGTTGAATCAGGATAATGATGAACGAAGGGAAAAAAAAAAGAAAAAAAAAGAGATAGCAAGTTGAAAGGATGATGCTTAAGTAGATCATACTTTATTTATGTTATTGTGTGTTTGAAAGTACCAAACAACCCATAAATGATGTTGGATCGGGCTTAGTTCTTGGGCCGAGATCCCATAACAATTACTGTTGGGCCAAAAGAAAAGTTGGGCCAAATTATAGAAATATGAAGGGGTGATGAAACCGGAACATTGGTTAAATTAATAATAAGTTAGTATTATTTCAGAAAAACTGAAATGGTGGAATGGTTGGGTTGAGTTCCGTGTTAGCGAGAGGTCAAGTGTTCGAGCCCGGATTGAGGCATATTTTTTTTTAGAAAACTCACTCTTTAAAGGTAGTCCATTTTTCTTATTATTATTATTATTATTATTATTATTATTATTATTATTATTATTATTATTATTATTATTATTATTATTATTATTATTATTATGATTATTATTATTATTATTATTATTATTACAAATTATTTTAGTATCATTAAAATTATTATTTTTAAGAAACAAAAGATATTTATATAGAAATATATTTATTACATATATCATAAGTATATCTAATTTACTATTTTAATATAAAAATAACATATGTAGATATATGTAACATTGGAAATAATAAATACATTACTATTTTAATCAATTAATAAATATAACCTAGTCTGAATTCCATTACATGTTCATTATATGTTTTAATATATATACAAATGATATAGATTCGTGAATCCGAGGCCAACCCTACACTTGATCAATGCCGTCATATGTATTTTTACTACAAAATACAGTATAGTGAGTTTCATTTTGCCCTTTTTACTCTTTACGTTTTTGGGCTGAGAATACATGCAAATGCTTTATTAACTGTTTTAAAATATTTATATGTGTGAGTTTCATTTGCTCCCTTTTTAAATGCTTTTGCAATATATATTTTTGGGACTGAGAATACATGCGCTGTTTTTATAAATACTTTACGAAATAGACACAAGTGATCGAAACTACATTCTATGGTTAGATTATTAAACCGAATATGCCCCTTTTTATATAGTCTGGTAATCTAAGAATTAGGGAACAGACACCCTAATTGACGCGAACTCTAAAGATAGATCTATCGGGCCCAACAAGCCCCATCCAAAGTACCGGATGCTTTAGTACTTCGAAATTTATATCATGTCCGATGGAGGATCCCGGAATGATGGGGATATTCTTATATGCATATTGTGAATGTCGGTTACCAGGTGTTCAATCCTTATAATTGATATTTTTGTCTCTATGCATGGGACGTATGTTTATGAGAAATGGAAATATGAAATCTTGTGGTCTATTAAAATTATGAAATGATTATTTATGTTAAACTAATGAACTCACCAACCTTTTGGTTGACACTTTAAAGCATGTTTATTCTCAGGTATGAAAGAAATCTTCCGCTGTGCATTTGCTCATTTTAGAGATATTACTTGGAGTCATTTATGACATATTTCAAAAGATGTTGCATTCGAGTCGTCGAGTTCATCAAGATTATTATTAAGTTATTTATAGATTAGATATATTATGAAATGGTATGCATGTCTGTCAACTTACGATGAAATGAAAGTTGTCTTTTAAAAATGAATGCAATGTTTGTAAAATGTATCATATAGAGGTCAAGTACCTCGCAATGTAATCAACTGTTGTGAATCATTTATAATCGATGTGGACTTCGTCCGGATGGATTAGGACGGGTCTTCACAATATATCCCTAGAAACTTGGCAAAACGAACCAAAACCGAAGAAGAAGAAACGAGCGAGTCGGAATAAGATAGTTGTATTCGTGTGGTGTAATATATGTAATATAGTGTGCTTATGCTTTATGATATATGTAAAAATTGCTTGTATTAATAAGTATTTTTTTTTATGAATCTAACTCTTGTCTATTTTACAGTATAAAAACACAAAATGGATAGACAACCCAATATTTTAAGAGACCTACCCGGAGACATGATTGATGAAATCTTGTCTAGAGTCGGTCAGAATTCCTCGGCACAACTATTTAAGGTGAGATCAGTTTGTAAGACATTCGAAGAACGTTCCAAGAATGCCTTGGTTTATAAAAGGCTTTCGTTCGAAAGATGGGGGATATCACATTGGGAAATCCATAAGTTACGATGTGTTTACTTTGACGCATATATTGCGGGGAACCCAAATGCTATTTTACGCAATGGGTTAAGAAATTATTTTGACTCAATATATCCGAATATAGGACTTCGTGATTTAGAAAAAGCGGCTAACATACAACATAAAGAAGCATGTTATGCTTACGGGTTAGTAATGTTCGCTTCTCACCAAAGTGAGAACAAGAACATCGGGCTACAACTATTAAACAAAATGTTCCCACAAGTGACGGAGTCGGTAATTGGGGTAAGAAATGAGGTTTTTAGATTGTTACAGGACTGTTGGACATTACGTAACCCTCGTCCCTTTGACGAAGTTACAACACGCTGTCTTATCAATGGCCATAACGGTTATGTTCCACAAGACCAAGGATGGGAAGTGGTATTAGTAAAACCAGAATGTATGACTTGTTTCTGGACGTATGAATTATGTGTCTTTGTTACCTTTGCTGAACGCCTTATTTATTAACTAGAATTATCTTCGCAACTACTTTGTATCAAAGTTTTATGTGCTATATTTCATGCTATATGTAAAATAGCGGTATTGTAAGTTTGCAAGTTATTGTATAAAGGTTTGAATATGATATATATATTTTTGTGATTAGTTTTTCATATAGAATTGTAGTAGTTGAAATGGTATGTTAGCTACTAAGTATGAACTTAACGGGTAGGTACTACCCGAATTAAAGAGTATAAAACGCTAATATGAAGAAAGAGCTTTTATAAATAAGTTCATATTACGCTACGAAATACTATTGACTACTCTTGATATTCTATATGATTAACTCGTTTCATTTAACTATTTAGAAGGAAATGACACCGACTACTCGACACACCTTGAATATGAGTGAAGAGGAATTTCGTGCCTTTCTTGCTTCAAACATAGCCGCAGTACAGGCCGCGCTACATACCAACAATAACCATGGATCTAGCAGTACAGGAAATCGTGTAGGATGCACCTACAAAGAATTCACTGCCTGCAAACCTTTGGAATTTGATGGAACTGAGGGACCGATCGGATTGAAATGGTGGACCGAGAAGGTCGAATCGGTGTTTGCCATAAGTAAGTGTACTGAAGAGGACAAAGTGAAGTATGCTACGCATACCTTCACAGGTTCTGCGTTAACATGGTGGAATACCTATCTAGAGCAAGTGGGACAAGATGATGCTTACGCACTACCGTGGTCAGCATTCAAGCACTTGATGAACGAGAAGTACCGTCCCAGAACCGAGGTCAATAAGCTCAAGACAGAACTTAGAGGGTTACGAACTTAAGGATTTGATATTACCACGTACGAAAGACGATTCACAGAATTATGCCTATTGTGTCCGGGAGCGTTCGAAGATGAGGAAGAGAAGATCGACGCGTTTGTGAAAGGATTACCGGAAAGAATCCAAGAAGATATAAGTTCACACGAGCCCGCCTCCATACAACAGGCATGTAGAATGGCTCACAAACTAGTGAACCAGATTGAAGAAAGAATTAAAGAACAGACTGCTGAAGAGGCCAATGTGAAGCAAGTCAAAAGAAAGTGGGAGGAAAATGGTGATAAGAATCACCAATACAACAACAGCAATTACAACAATAATCGCAACAACTATCCTAACAATCGCAACGTCAATCGCAACTACAACAAACGGCCTAACAACAACAACAACAACAACAAAAACAACAACAACAGCAACTACAACAATCATCTTAACAACAATAATAACCGCAACAACAACAACAATCAGAAGCAGCTATGCCAAAGGTGTGAAAAGTATCACTCGGGGTTCTGCACCAAATTTTGCAACAAGTGTAAAAGAAATGGTCATAGCGCGGTGAAGTGTGAGGTCTACGGACCAGGGGTTAACAGAACAAAAGGAACAAATGGTGTCGGAATGAGTAATGGTGGAGCAAGTAGTGTCGGAGCAAGTTATGCCAATGTAGTTTGTTGTAAATGTGGAAAACTGGGCCACATTATTAGAAATTGCCCGAACCAGGAGAACACGAATGGATAAGGCCGCGGAAGAGTTTTCAATATTAATGCGGCAGAGGCACAGGAAGACCCGGAGCTTGTTACGGGTACGTTTCTTATTGACAATAAATCTGCTTACGTTTTATTTGATTCGGGTGCGGATAGAAGCTATATGAGTAGAGATTTTTGTGCTAAATTAAGTTGTCCATTGATGCCGTTGGATAGTAAATTTTTACTCGAATTAGCAAACGATAAATTAATTTCAGCAGATTATATATGCCGGAATCGAGAAATTAAACTGGGTAGCGAAATATTTAAGATTGATTTGATACCAGTAGAGTTAGGGAGTTTTGATGTAATAGTTGGCATGGACTGGCTGAAGAAGGTGAAAGCAGAGATCGTATGTTATAAAAATGTAATTCGCATTGTACGAGAAGAAGGAGAACCCTTAATGGTGTACGGAGAAAAGGGCAACACGAAGCTACATCTTATTAGTAATTTGAAGGCACAAAAACTAATAAGAAAAGGTTACTATGCTGTTCTAGCACATGTCAAGAAAGTACAAACTGAAGAAAAGAGCATCAATGATGTTTTTGTCGCAAAAGAATTTCCCGATGTATTTCCGAAAGAATTACCGGGACTACCTCCACATCGATCTGTTGAATTTCAAATAGATCTTGTACCAGGAGCTGCACCAATAGCTTGTGCTCCTTACAGACTCGCACCCAGCGAGATGAAAAAACTGCAAAGCCAACTGCAAGAACTATTAGAACGTGGTTTCATTCGACCAAGCACATTACCATGGGGAGCTCCTGTTTTGTTTGCCAAGAAGAAAGATGGTACATTTAGGTTGTGTATTGACTACAGAGAGTTGAACAAACTTACCATCAAAAACCGTTATCCCCTGCCGAGAATTGACGACTTATTTGATCAACTACAAGGCTCGTCGGTTTATTCGAAGATCGATTTACGTTCTGGATATCATCAAATGCGAGTAAAGGAGGATGATATTCCAAAAACTGCTTTTAGGACGCGTTATGGTCATTACGAGTTTATGGTTATGCCGTTTGGATTGACTAACGCACCAGCTGTGTTCATGGACCTTATGAACCGAGTGTGTGGGCCATATCTTGACAAGTTTGTCATTGTTTTCATCGATGACATACTTATTTACTCAAAGAATGATCAGGAGCACGAAGAACATTTGAGAAAAGTGCTAGAAGTATTGAGGAAAGAAAAATTGTACGCTAAGTTTTCAAAGTGTGCATTTTGGTTGGAAGAAGTTCAATTCCTCGGTCACATAGTGAACAAAGAAGGTATCCAGGTGGACCCGACAAAGATCGAAACCGTTGAAAAGTGGGAAACCCCAAAAACTCCGAAGCATATACATCAATTTTTAGGATTGGCTGGTTACTACAGAAGATTCATCCAAGATTTCTCCAAAATAGCAAAACCCTTGACTGCATTAACGCATAAAGGGAAGAAATTTGAATGGAAGGATGAACAAGAGAAGGCATTTCAGTTATTGAAGAAAAAGCTAACTACGACACCTATATTGTCATTGCCTGAAGGTAATGATGATTTTGTGATATATTGTGACGCCTCAAAGCAAGGTCTCGGTTATGTATTAATGCAACGAACGAAGGTAATTGCTTATGCGTCTAGACAATTAAAGATTCACGAGCAAAATTATACGACGCATGATTTGGAATTAGGCGCGATTGTTTTTGCATTAAAGACTTGGAGGCACTACTTATATGGGGTCAAAAGTATTATATATACCGACCAAAAAAGTCTTCAACACATATTTAATCAGAAACAACTGAACATGAGGCAGCGTAGGTGGATTGAATTGTTGAATGATTACGACTTTGAGATTCGTTACCACCCGGGGAAGGCAAATGTGGTAGCCGACGCCTTGAGTAGAAAGGACAGAGAACCCATTCGAGTAAAATCTATGAATATAATGATTCACAATAACCTTACTACTCAAATAAAGGAGGCGCAACAAGGAGTTTTAAAAGAGGGAAATTTAAAGAATGAAATACCCAAAGGATCGGAGAAGCATCTTAATATTCGGGAAGATGGAACCCGGTATAGGGATGAAAGGATTTGGGTACCAAAATTTAGAGATATGAGAGAAATGGTACTTAGAGAAGCTCATAAAACCAGATACTCAATATATCCTGGAACGGGGAAGATGTACAAGGATCTCAAGAAACATTTTTGGTGGCCGGGTATGAAAGCCGATGTTGCTAAATACGTAGGAGA
Organism: Rutidosis leptorrhynchoides; assembly: GCF_046630445.1. NCBI lineage: Eukaryota > Viridiplantae > Streptophyta > Magnoliopsida > Asterales > Asteraceae > Rutidosis > Rutidosis leptorrhynchoides. Next base: position 110,247,393 of record NC_092336.1, read on the forward strand.
ATGTTTGACGTGTTCTAAGGTCAAAGCTGAGCATCAGAAACCATCAGGTCTACTTCAACAACCTGAAATCCCGGAATGGAAATGGGAAAACATTACCATGGATTTCATCACTAAATTTCCAAGGACTGCAAGTGGTTTTGATACTATTTGTGTAATAACCCGACTTTTTCCGTTAACTTTCCGTTAAAAAAACATAACAACCGTTACTTAAAATCTACAATTTTATATGTAAATTTTTTTTTATAATATACTACTATTAATATTGGTTACATTTTTTTTTGAAAACACTACGGTTAGTGAAAACGAAAAAAAAATAAATTTTAAGACAACAAAATGTATGATTATTAATTTTAATAATTAGGTTATATAACAATTGAGTTTTGAAAATCATTTTAATTAAGTAGGATGATGATACTTATATTTTTATTCAACAAGTATTTATACGCGTATTATACGAACGTTTCTAGATATATAGTTTTATACACTAATAATTCAAACTAATAAATGAATTAATAATTCAAATTAATAATTCGGTTTAATAATTCAAACTAATAATTCAGTTTATTATTATAATATTTTATATTATATAATGGATATAAAAATTCGTAACCCACTTGCCAACTACTCCCATAATTTACGTAATACATGACTTATAAACATTATAATTACTCTATCATATAATTTAAATATTATAGTGATATTTAAACATAATCTTAATAATTGACTGGAATTAAATATAAAAGGTTTCGAACAATATACATAGATGTATTTTTTTAAATATAAAATTTATCAATCACAGAAACATGTTAAGGCAAAATACATTGGGTTTTAGATAACAGATAAAAATCTAATAAAAATCTAATATATATATATTTTAGGGATACCCGTAAATGCCATTGATAATTACCCTTGACTATATATTATATCTATATTTCCTTACTATTAAACCCGTGACTACAAAAATTTATAACCCGTGTTTATTTAATATTAAACCCATGATATATCTATACCCGTGACTATAAAGTTAATACCCGTGATATCTATTATTGAGATAGATATTTACCCGTGACTCTGTCTTATCAATATTATCTACATCAGATTCATTTCATCAAACAACTACGTACACAATTTTTCTCTTAAGAACACCCATCTACTATTCATCATCTTCATCGATCTTCTTTCCTCAAAAACACCTTCAAGAAATCACTTGATCATAAAATCGTTTACATATTCGGACTCCTCTCGAAGAGCTCTACACATCTATACTAATAATTTCTTGATTAGGGTAAGTTTGAAAAACTCTAATTTTTGAGTTTTCATGTTTTTGATACATATTAGGGTAGATATAGTGTCTAGTGCTCAAGTCATTGAATATTTACAAATGAAATGGTGTTTAATTGATCATTTGAGTAGTTATAATGAAATTCCATTTTTGAACTGATATGAACTCATTCTTACATGTTAAATACAGTTAATCAAAGTTTATAATTGAATTGCTATCAAAGAGTAGTTAATTTTTCATATAGATATTGCGCGATTTTGATTTCTAGATCAAAAATTGTGATTAATTGATTTTGATTTGAAAATTCGTATTTGATATTGCTAATCTGGAAAAGTTGAGTTTACAATCTGTTCTTGGAATGATAATATTTGAAAAGATCTTGAAAAATTATTAACTTTTCGTTTAGATATCATATGTTTTCGATTTATAGAACTTAAGTTATGAACGATTGAAGTTATGTTTTTGTATGAATAAAGGTGAACGTTTTTGGCATGCTAAATGACATATAACTGATAATATAAGTTCATAGGGTTGTTGGAATTGAAAAACCACTGATATTAGACTCAAGAATAGGGTCGATTCGAATTTTCTTTAGACTTTTACGCTCGTTCAAAGTTTGGTACATGTTAATAAAAATGCTGTTTGATTTCTGAAAACTGCACGAACATAGTTTAACGTATTCTGTAATTGGGGCTATTCTGGGACAAATCAGACTATACGAAAAATTAGGTAGATTCTCCACTTAAAAACGCCGCATCTCCAATTGGCAGTGACTGATTTGGAGTTGCGATGATTTTTCTAAAAATCACAGAAGTTGCTGCTGTAAACCTTGTTTTAAACTTGTGTTTTTGCAAATGTTTCGGGTTATAAAAATAATGACCAATACTTGAGACTTGAAACTTTTTGTATGAACTTAATACACTTATATTAACTATTTCATATAGTGTGGGGTGTTCTAAAGTGGTAATTTTGTATATGTATAAACCATGTAATTTAAACCGTCCGTTTGGACATTTAACCCGTTTAAGCCAAAAAGTGTCAAAATGGGTAACGGGCACCGAGGACACGTCCGATATATCAATTTAAGTAAGTTTGAAGTTTGTAATATTTTAAAAATGATTTTTGACATGTTTTGATCAAAATGGGTATTTATGACCCATTTGAGTCATACGCGTCTACTCTGACCAATATGCGATATTTTGAGGATCAAAGGTATGTAACACGTCTAAAATATCATTTTTAAACTTATGACATGATTTTTACATGTTCAAGTATTATGGTTTGGAATTTGAGTTGTCAATGAAATTTTTTTATTATTTTAGTGAAATTGTCAAAATGACTCTCGGGCTCACTTTGTAGGCTCGTAAATTATAAATGATTAAGCTATGGCGAAAGCTATTAATTGGGTCAGACAGTAGATATGAGATGCTTCAAAATGATATAAGATATGTATGATTTTGTCGAGTCAAAACTAGTTTAAAACGAGCCTGAAAACAGGATGTTGGGGCTGACTTTTAGTTTTGGTAAAGTGTCAAAAATGACTCTTGGGTCTACTTTGCAGACTCGTAAGTTGAAATCAGTTAAGTCTGGATAAAAACTATTAATTGGAATTGAAAGTATTTACGACATGCTTTAAAATGATATATTATATGTATGATTTTGTTTAAGTCTAAACAGGTTTAAAACAAGCGTGAAAATGGGTAATCGTTGCTGATTTTGAACACTTAGCATTTTATCAGCAGTTATACATTTTATCAGCAGTTTATGTTTCGGGAGGCTGTTTTCGCGAGGCCATAACTTTCAAACCGTAACTCCGTTTTTGTCAAATAAACTGTCTATAGAAAGGTGGGATGATATACTTTCCAATGGTCATGACCTAAGATATTATATCAAAGTTGATGGGACCCGGAATCAGCTGCAAAATACCTAAAAAATACATATATGTAAATAATATTTTATCTAAGTAAAAATAGATAACCTAAGTTTGACTTATGTTTGACTATTTGACCAACTTGGGTAATATTATGAGATTGTTTATTTGTCTTGACCATGTTGACTGTGTTTGACTTGCGTTTGACTTACATTTGACTTACTTTGACTTCGGTTGACTTTTGTTGACTTTTGCTAAACTTTGCTAAATTTATGAGTCGGACTTGAGCAATAGGACTATACTTACCCTATGGACCGACCTAGCTTATTAGACACTTATTGACCAACATATGTTCTCTAGGTTGAGGTCTACGGTTACTTTCATTCCGATATTCGGTCACATCTCTGTGATTATTTTCTGAAGTTGTCAGGTGAGTTTCATTTGCTCCCTTTTTAATTGCTTTTACAATATATATTTTTGGGCTGAGAATACATGCGATGCTTTTATAAATGTTTACAAAATAGACACAAGTACTTAAAAATATATTCTATGTTGAGTTGTACCACTGGCATATTTCCCTGTAGCTTGGTAACTACTATTTACATGGTTATTGTAAACGCGTATCCTGTTGATATATCTATCGGGCCTGACAACCCCAACCGGACTGGATGACCAGTATTCAACGGTTGCACAGTACTTCGTTTTGGTGACTACACTTGGTACGGTGTAGTGAGATTTCATAATAAAGGGAATATGCGACGTTGATTAAATGTTAAGTATGGTTACCAAGTGCTCAACCACTTAGAATGCTTTACATACACTTGCGAGTGTATTATGTTTATGATTATGAAATCTTGTGGTCTATTGAAACTATTGATAACGGTTGTTACGATAAACCTGTGAACTCACCAACCTTTTGGTTGACACTTTTAGCATGTTTATTCTCAGGTTTTTCAAAAGTGCTTCCGCTGTCTGCTTGCTATTTGCTCAAGGTGCTGCATGGAGTCTTTTATGCCATATTTTCAAAAAGACATTGCATTCAAATATTATTGTTATAATCTGTTATTAAATAAATTGATGATTTAGTCATTTTGTATAAGTTGTCATATATATTTGGGATATGCCTATATTTTGGTAAACTTTCTATGTATAGAAAGTATTTAAAAAAAAAAATGAAAGCAATATTTTATCAAAACGTATCATATAGAGGTCGAAACCTCACTGTGGGACCGTAAATAACGTACCGCGTCAATAGCGATTTTGGCGGGTCGTTATAATTTGGGTAATAGTTGATCGTCTCACCAAATCAGCACACTTTCTGCCAATAAGAGAAGATGATAAGATGGAGAAGTTAGCATGCCTGTAATTGAAGGAAGTCGTCTCCAGACATGGAATACCAATCTCTATTATCTCTGATAGGGATGGCAGATTTATTTCAAGATTCTGGCAGACATTACAGCAAGCATTAGGAACTCGTCTAGAAATGAGTACTGCCTATCATCCACAAACTGATGGGCAGAGTGAAAGGACGATACAAACACTTGAAGACATGCTACGAGCATGTGTTATTGATTTCGGAAACAGTTGGGATCGACATCTACCGTTAGCAGAATTTTCCTACAACAATAGCTACCATTCAAGCATTGAGATGGCTCCGTTTGAAGCACTTTATGGTAGAAAGTGCAGGTCTCCAATTTTTTGGAGTGAAGCGGGGGATAGACAGATTACGGGTCCGAAGATAATACAAGAAACTACTGAGAAGATCATCCAAATTCAACAACGGTTGAAAACCGCACAAAGTCGACAAAAGAGCTACGCCGACATTAAAAGAAAAGATATAGAATTTGAAATTGGAGAGATGGTCATGCTTAAGGTTGCACCTTGGAAAGGTGTTGTTCGATTTGGTAAACGAGGGAAATTAAATCCAAGGTATATTGGACCATTCAAGATTATTGATCGTGTCGGACCAGTAGCTTACCGACTTGAGTTACCTCAACAACTCGCGGCTGTACATAACACTTTCCATGTTTCGAATTTGAAGAAATGTTTTGCTAAAGAAGATCTCACTATTCCGTTGGACGAAATCCAAATAATGAAAAACTTCAATTCATTGAAGAACCCGTTGAAATAATGGATCGTGAGGTTAAGAGACTTAAACAAAACAAGATACCGATTGTTAAGGTTCGATGGAATGCTCGTAGAGTACCCGAGTTCACCTGGGAACGAGAAGATCAGATGAAGAAGAAGTACCCGCACTTATTTCCAGAAGATGAGCCAACACCTCCAATCGCTTAAAATTTCGGGACGAAATTTATTTAACGGGTAGGTACTGTAGTGACCCGAACTTTTCCGAACCTTTCTATGATTATATGTTTAATGAAAACTATATTTACATGATTAAATGTTTCCAACATGTTAAGCAATCAAACTTGTTAAGACTTGGTTAATTGAAACGGAAATTTTGTAAACGTCTGATTACCCAGTTTGACCAATGATTCACGAACGCTATAAGTTGTATATGACATGATGATATATAAATGAATAAATATATATGTTTAACATGATATAATGATCATCAAGTATCTCATTAAAAATAGTAACAATAAGTTATATACTTAAAAAGGAGACTATTGACGTATGAAACTCGAAACGATACATATAACGATTATCGTTATAACCACGTCTTACTAAATATATATGAAGCATATTAATACATTGTTATATTATATATAACATGATAATATGATAATTAAATATATCATTAAGTGTATTAACAATGAACTACATAAGTAAAAACAAGACTACTAACTTAAGGATTTCGAAACGAGACATATATGTAACAATTATCGTTGTAACGACATTTAAATGTATATATCATATTAAGATATATTAATATATCATAATATCATGATAATATAATAATTTAAAATCTCATTTGATATTATAAACTTTGGGTTAACAACATTTAACAAGATCGTTAACCTAAAGGTCTCAAAACAACACTTACATGTAACGACTAACGATGACTTAACGACTCAGTTAAAATGTATATACATGTAGTGTTTTAATATGTATTCATACACTTTTGAAAGACTTCAAGACACTTATCAAAATACTTCTACTCAACAAAAATGCTTACAATTACATCCTCGTTCAGTTTCATCAACAATTCTACTCGTATGCTCCCGTATTCGTACTCGTACAATACATAGCTTTTAGATGTATGTACTATTGGTATATACACTCCAATTATCAGCTCTTAGCAGCCCATGTGAGTCACCTAACACATGTGGGAACCATAATTTGGTAACTAGCATGAAATATCTCATAAAATTACAAAAATATGAGTAATCATTCATGACTTATTTACATGAAAACAAAATTACATATCCTTTATATCTAATCCATACACCAACGACCAAAAACACCTACAAACACTTTCATTCTTCAATTTTATTCATCTAATTGATCTCTCTCAAGTTCTATATTCAAGTTCTAAGTGTTCTTCATAAATTCTACAAGTTCTAGTTTCATAAAATCAAAAATACTTTCAAGTTTGCTAGCTCACTTCCAATCTTGTAAGGTGATCATCCAACCTCAAGAAATCTTTGTTTCTTACAGTAGGTTATCATTCTAATACAAGGTAATAATCATATTCAAACTTTGGTTCAATTTCTATAACTATAACAATCTTATTTCAAGTGATGATCTTACTTGAACTTGTTTTCGTGTCATGATTCTGCTTCAAGAACTTCGAGCCATCCAAGGATCCGTTGAAGCTAGATCAATTTTTCTATTTTCCAGTAGGTTTATCCAAGAAACTTAAGATAGTAATGATGTTCATAACATCATTCAATTCATACATAAAAAGCTATCATATTCGAAGTGGTAAACTAGTAATCACTAGAACATAGTTTAGTTAATTCTAAACTTGTTCGCATATAAAGTTAATTCGTCTAACTACACTTTTAAAATCAACTATACACATGATATATATCTATATGATATGCTAACTTAATGATTTAAAACCCGGAAACACGATAAACACCATAAAACCGAATTTACGCCGTCGTAGTTACAACCGGGGGCTGTTTTGGTTTGGATAATTAAAAACTATGAAAAACTTTGATTTAAAAGCTATACTTCTGGAAAAATGATTTTTCTTATGAACATGAAATCATATCCAAAAATCATGGTTAAACTCACAGTGAAAGTATGTTTTTCAAAACAGTCATCAAGATGTCGTTCTTTCGACGGAAATGACTACCTCTTTCAAAAACGACTTGTAACTTATATTTCCGACTATAAACCTATACCGTTTATGTTTAGTTTTATAAATTCAAGTTCAATACGAATCCGTGGCCGCTTAAATCACTCAAAACGGATTAGAAACGAAGAAATGGAGAGCAAAAAAAAATTGGTAAAAACTACTCATTTTAGCTACGTGAAAATTGGTAACAAATTTATTCCAACCATAACTTAATCAACTTGTATTGTATATTATGTAATCTTGAGATACCATAGACACGTATACAATGTTTCGACCTATCATGTCGACACATCTATATATATTTTGGAACAACCATAGACACTCTATATGTGAATGTTGGAGTTAGCTATACAGGGTTGAGGTTGATTTCAAAATATATATAGTTTGAGTTGTGATCAATACTGAGATATGTATACACTGGGTCGTGGATTGATTCAAGATAATATATATCGTTTTATTTCTGTACATCTAACTGTGGACAACTAGTTGTAGGTTACTAACGAGGACAGCTGACTTAATAAACTTAAAACATCAAAATGTATTAAAAGTGTTGTAAATATATTTTGAACATACTTTGATATATATGTACATATTTGTTATAGGTTTGTGAATCGACCAGTGGCCAAGTCTTACTTCCCGACGAAGTAAAAAATCTGTGAAAGTGAGTTATAGTCCCACTTTTAAAATCTAATATTTTTGGGATGAGAATACATGCAGGTTTTATAAATGATTTACAAAATAGACACAAGTACGTGAAACTACATTCTATGGTTGAATTATCGAAATCGAATATGCCCCTTTTTATTAAGTCTGGTAATCTAAGAATTAGGGAACAGACACCCTAATTGACGCGAATCCTAAAGATAGATCTATTGGGCCTAACAAACCCCATCCAAAGTACCGGATGCTTTAGTACTTCTAAATTTATATCATATCCGAAGGGTGTCCCGGAATGATGGGGATATTCTTAAATATGCATCTTGTTAATGTCGGTTACCAGGTGTTCACCATAGGAATGATTTTTATCTCTATGTATGGGATGTGTATTGAAATATGAAATCTTGTGGTCTATTATTATGATTTGATAATATATAGGTTAAACCTATAACTCACCAACATTTTTGTTGACGTTTTAAGCATGTTTATTCTCAAGTGATTATTAAGAGCTTCCGCTGTCGCATACTTAAATAAGGACGAGATTTGGAGTCCATGCTTGTATGATATTGTATAAAAACTGCATTCAAGAAACTTATTTCGTTGTAACATATTTGTATTGTAAACCATTATGTAATGGTCGCGTGTAAACAGGATATGTTAGATTATCATTATTTGATAATCTACGTAAAGCTTTTTAAACCTTTATTGATGAAATAAAGGTTATGGTTTGTTTTAAAATGAATGCAGTCTTTGAAAAACGTCTCATATAGAGGTCAAAACCTCGCAATGAAATCAATTAATATGGGACGTTTTTAATCAATAAGAACGGGACATTTCAGAAGCATGGTACCCACATTTCTTTAATTTTGTATATGTCATTGAACCATCTAATTTCATGCAATTTATAGTCATCAATCAATGATTTCCAACAAGTCTCAAACTTTTCAGGTGTTTGTTATTGATTCCAGAAAATTAAATTCATACGATCCCTAAAATTAGGAGTATCATACAATTCGTGGCCAACCTAAAAATTATAAAACTAACATAAAAAAGTTGAAAAAAGGCAAGTAATAAAAAGTAAGAAAACAAAAAGTTAAAAACATAAAACCTTATCACGCAGCTTGGAACTTATATGCCACATGCACAATCAGTGTTTTGTATGTTTAAATTTCAAATCAATAGCCTCTTTCATTGCAGGATCATGATCGGTAACAACTAATGAAGGTTCATTCCCAAAAGTTTTCAAGAAACAGTCTAGAAACCAGTTAAACAATTCAATACTTTCACCAGTAAGTAGAGCAGCACCAAAACACACAAGTTTCTTATGATTATCAATTCCAGTAAGAGTAACAAACACCATCTTGTCCCTGACATACAATTTAACATAAATAATAATAATATTACACACATTGAATGTTAACAGAATAAATTAATAAAAATAAAAGTAAAGACTTACTTGTTTGTCTTGTAAGTTTCATCAAAAGACACGATATCACCAAACTCTTGATAATTAACTTTAGAGACATAATCAGACCAGAATACTCCAAGTAAAGTACCATCATTACTACATTTATACTCGCAAGTGAAGTTTGGTAAAACTTCTTGCTTTCGAAGAATATTCTCTATAAAAATGTGTGCATCACTTTCACCTACATACCGATTCATGTCAAGCCTAAAGTTTTGAAAATCAACAGAAGAAGGACCAACCAGACTAAAACCACCATTAAGATCTGAGATAATGTTATAAGCTGTAGTAGCACCAACATTAGTTTTAGTATTTAAATCAAACAACATTTGCGCGTCGCTAAACCAATCCTTCTATTTATCTTCATTTGCTGTCTATTACCTTCAGAAACTAACTTATGATTGTGACCTTCATAGAACTTCAAAATCATCACCTTATCACGAACTAACTTACATTTAAGAGATGCAGAACAACCAGTCTTGATTGTGGAAACTTTACGAATAAGAGGTTTTTTTTTTCTTCTTTCTTTTCTTCCTTTTATCAGCTTTAGAAAGTTCAACATTAGATTCACCATTACCATCAACATCAACTTCTGAGTCACCTTCAACATCACCTTCTACACCACCTTCAACTGAATCTTTAACGATAGGTAGATTAAAATCTACAAGAGAATCATAGGCGAGATGCCTAGAAGTACCGGATCTATTACACCTAAAAAGCTTGTAAGTAACAATCCCAGCTGCATTTCTATTTTGCGAAGATCTTTTAGTATCAAATCCACCAGCCTCGCCATAGGACTCATAAAACAACTGACATGCATCATACGATTGAAATAAAGTACCAATAACAGGTTTCAAATGATCAGGAACAACATGTAAATATTCTTGTGAACCATCAACACTTTCTCTAATTATTGAAGAAATATCAAGTTGTTCAACAATTGCTCCAGAACCTAAAAATATAAAATATTGATCATGCAATGTTATTAGCAATATAATTATTATTGGTGAACAGAAACATATCATAAACCCTAAAAAATAATAAAAAAAGAAAAGAAAATATATAATAATAATAATAAACATATGTAATGTTCATAAGCAAATCATGTATTGAAATCAGAAAAAAAATAAGTCACATTAAAACGTGCAGGGCATGTAATGTTTTTAGAAAAATATTTATCATTGATGAACATAAACATTACATAAACCATAAAATAAAAAGAAACAGCAGACAATAGATAATAATATTCATCATATATAATATTCATAAGAAAATAAAGTATTAAAAGCAGGAAAACCAAGTCACATTAATAAATGCAATGCATGTAATGTTATTAAAAATATTCATTATTAATGCACTGAAACATAACATAAACCCTAAAATAGAAGCAAACAACAGAAAACAAATAACAGATAGTAATATTGATCATACGTAAAGAAAATTAAAAAATAATGAATGTAAATCAGAAAACACGTACATTCAGCATCAGACTGTGCAGAATCGAAACCAGATGAAGCAGCGACAGAAGTAGAACCTTTAACACGAGAGGTAGAATCTGAAGCACAAATAGAACTGGAAGCCATCGCAAACCTTGATTACACATAAAAAAGTAAAAATGAATCAGATACGGACAATATAGCACTAAATTGAGCAAAAAAAACGAATCAGATGAACATATAAACCGTAACTCAAACGTTTATGATGAAGACGAAATCACTGAGAAATTGTATGAAGAATCGTAATTGAATATTGACGAAGAGAGAACGAAACCCTAATTCAATGATGATCGACGAAAAAACAAAATCAATTATATCAGTTAAAAAAAGGAAAAAAAGAAAGAAAAAAAAGAATTACGAAATTACGTAAAAAATAAAAGTAATTATGAAATGACGAAATTACCCTTTCAATACAAATAAAGGATACTGGCAGGAAGCTGGAACAAGAGGAGGAGGTGGAATATTACGGGCTGTTGGATCAAAAATCAAGGGTGGGATCATGAGCTTCCCCCTTCCCCCATAAAAATCACTTCCCTCTTGATTATACCCGTGTATATATATATATATATATATATATATATATATATATATATATATATATATATATATATATATATATATATATATATATATATATATATATATTTTCAAGCATCTGACCTCTCTTGAAGTTGAAGAATCTAAATATGAAGTCGAGTTATTCTATCACATTTGTAAAATGAAGGTGACTGACCACCATTCGTGATCGAGCTTCAACAAACCACCATCAGCCATCAACAGAGGAGGATCCAATGTGTTATAGGGGGGCGCCCGCCCCCGGTTGATTTCGAAATTTTAGTGCAAATTTTATCGGTTTTTCGATTTTGCCCCGGTGGAATTTTTTTTTGCCCCAAACCCTTCATATTTTGCCCCAAACCTTCCATATTTTGCCCCAAACCTTCCATATTTTGCCCCAAAACCTTCGTATTTTGCTTAAAAACCTCTACATTTTGCTCAAAAAACTCTACATTTTGGCTCAAAACCTCTATATTTTGTCAAAAAAAAAAATCCTTACATTTAAAAAAAAAAAAATTCCCCCCGGTGAAAAATTTTCCTGGATCCGCCACTGACCATCAACCATCTGTTGAGTTTGAATTTCATCAAATTGAGAATTTCAGTGGGTGGAAATCGTTTCATTTGTCAAACGAGGGTTTGAGAGTGGTGAGGTGGTTATGTGTGACAAGAAGTTTGAGAGTTTTCGACAAGAGTTTTTTCGGCGTGAGTTTTTGAAATCAATTAAGGTAACGTAACATATAACAATTGTTCAGTTAATGAGGAGGACATAACAAGCAGACGTTTGAGGGAAAAAATCTGGTGCAATCCATTGCCATTCGATGACAACAGTGCGGTTAGTGACAATGAAGGTTAATTGATGATAGAGGTCTGATAGGAAAGTGGAGTAATTACTTATTGTTTAATAAGACCATTCCTAACCATGACATCCTTCCTTCCTAGCACACACCACCACATCAGCTCTATATCAGCTTTTTTCGCCATTTACTCCACATCACATACCCATTGGCCATCACACACTACTACCAACCATGACATACCTCCTCTCCGTCACACGACCCCACAAAATTAATTAAATAAGCAATATTACAACTCTCTAAGCTATATATACAAACAAATAATGCACTTGCTCCGTCCAAAAATATGATATTTGATGAAATAACTCATCACGAGGCCGTTAGGGCAAAACAAGTGCATGGCAATGCCATTGGTGCCCTCAAAGGCAATGCGGAGAGCGGAGTGAGATATACATAAATGACTAGAAAGATAAATGAGATATACATGTGAAAATGATGGAAAATGATGAAAGTGATTAAAATACTCTCGTGTGTATTACATTTGATTGAAATTAACAGATAAAACTTATGGGTGTTATACGAAGGGAGTATCCACACAAAAAATGTAAACTACGAGGACTACCAGTGCAAAAAAACAAAGTTTAAAAACTTTATTTACAAAATGTATAAACCATTGGAACTATGCGCATAGTTATGTCATTTGAAAATTTGCTTGCTATAAGATTTTTGGATCTAAATTTTTATATTTAGAAATTATTGATATAGATAAAATGATATTAATAAAGTATTTTACCGTTTGAATGATAAGACTTTAAGACTACAAATAACTTGACGTAGAGGTAGTGTCTCTACTTTCTCACCAAAAAGTAGTTTTCTGCCTATGACGTGGCAAGATTATTCGATGACCCTGTTTAATCTTGAGGTCATTCAGTGTTAAATTTTTGTAGGGTCCATATTATAATTATAATAAATTTAATAAAATAATACATATATAAAATAATCAAATTAATTAAATAATATTAATTGAAAAATGACATAAATTAAAATTTTATTAAAATTCACCTTTACATAAAGTTTGAAATATAAAATAAACTAATCGAGATTACATAAAATACTAATGCAACGTGTGAAAAGTATGTGAAAGGTTTCAAATATGCTCGACCAAATGATCTTAAAATTGGCCGTGAACCCGCTTATCTCTGGTTTTTTGTGTTACCGTTGCTTGGTCTAGTCCTCTATTTATTATACGTTGAGGACGGTTCTCCACATCCTCGTCTAGTGACGGAGCCACGTATGGGTTTATGGTGTCAATTGACACCAATGGATTTCTTAGCATACATGTAGTTTTATAATTGAAACAGTTGAAGTTTTGGATTATTTCAATCTTGACCCCATCCCATTTTCCATTTAACAAAAACCCATTAAAAGATACGAGTAATATTACTCCACTGATCTTTCTCGCGGCATAAAATGGGATTGGAAAGCCCAAATTGTTTCTTAATATCCGACCGAATTATTTAAACAATTGCTGGGAAAGACATACTGGAGTTATTATATTATAATTTAAATTTAATAATTAATTAATTAATTACTAATAGTTAAACTTTATGTATTCAATAATAGTGTAGAAGGACATGACCTCAAGTAACCATGAGAACGTCTAGAGTCTATCTTATCCTATGAAACGAGAACGATAAAAAAAGGAATACGAAAAAGATAAAATAATAATAAAAATAATAAAAATAATAATAATAATAATAATTAATAATAATATTAATAATATTAATAAGAATAATAAAAAAACAAAAATTAGAACACTAGTAAGGATAATACAAAGTATCTAAGCAGAAGCAATAAAATCCTAGTGCTAACAAAAGCAGAATCAGTAATATACACCTAGATCGATACCTACCAAAACAAAAATCAATCCTAATTTAATAAGCAGAACACGAAAAAAGAGGCAGAAGCAGAAATCCAATAATACCAATTCAATAAACAATCCTAAAAGAGATAGTAAAATTACTAATTAAACTAAACGTATAATAGAGCAATATAATATATAATATAATCATAAAAGGAAAATAAGAATGGACAGAAACGCAAACACAGTCGGGTTCGGTCACGATGCGGTGGTCGGAGTTGCCCGGCAGTTGCTGAATCGAAAGCAAAACTTCAAAAGGAAGCGTGGCAATGTTAACGCACCCCAAGGTCGGAAATTGGTCGGAAAATCCCTGAAAATTGTGCCGGAAAACACAAAACCGCCGAGATGGGTTTTAGCGCGTGGCGGCGCGTTAATAGACCATCGGCGGTAAAACTAGTACGGGTGTGTTCGGAAAACGAATAGGAAAAAATTGGTAGCTGTAGCTTGGTCTAGATCTCTTTAATTTGAGAGATAATGAGGTTTAAAGGTAAATGGGGTTTTGGAGATGGTGATAGGTTGATGGAGGTGAACGTTAGAGAGAGAGAAACAATTTTGTTTTCAAACAATTAGTGGATGTATAAATTTTATTGAATACAAGAACACTATCATGTCGGTTAGGTTAGTAATCCAGGAGGTGACCTACACTGTCATTAGCGCTTACGCACCTCATGCGGGCCTTGGAGCAGCTGAAAAGAGACTCTTCTGGGAATCCTTAGACGAGGTTGTGAGGACGTGCCCTTCGGACCATCATTTACTCATTGGGGGAGATTTAAATGGTCATATAGGAACGGATGTCGAGGGTTATTCTGGTGCCCATGGGGGTTTTGGGTACGGAGTAAGAAATGAGGAAGGGCTCTCTATTCTCGATTTTGCTATTGCTCACGATTTGGCTGTGGTGAATTCGTTTTTCAAGAAGACGGGTGCTCAGTTAGCAACATTCCATAGCGGGGGTCATAGTACCCAGATTGACTATTTGTTACTTCGCAAAGGAGATCTTAGGACATGTGGGGACTGTAAGGTCCTGACTGACTGGACATGCTCCTCCCAGTACAGATTGTTGGTCATGGATTTGGCTCTTCGGAGACGTGCCACCAGGAGGGTTAGGCCCGCCCAACCTAAAATCCTATGGAAGAAGTTGAACGGAGAGAAGGCAGAGACTTTTAAAACTTTGGTTGTAGAAAGAATTAATGCAGAAGTGGAAATGGTATCTCACGATGAAGCGGACCAGATGTGGAATTGTCTAGCGTCCACCATTAGAGAAGTAGCCAAGGAAACCTTAGGTGTGGCAGTAGGAACATCGAGGGGACATAAGGCTGATAGAGAATCATGGTGGTATAGTGATGAGGTTCAAAACAAAGTCGCGCTTAAGCAACTAAGGTTCAGGGAGCTCATCACTTGCCAGGTTGGGACTCCGACGGATAGAACTAGGGTCGAAGAAAGATATAAAGAAGCCAAAAAAGAAGCTAAGAAGGCTGTAGCCCATGCAAAAGAAAAGGCATATGAAGATCTGTATAGGAAGCTGGATTCCAAAGAGGGAGCAAATGATATCTACAGGATAGCCAAGGCACGGGAGCGAAGGCGCAGGGATCTTGATAACATTAAGTTTATCAAAAATGAAGTTGGTCAAACTTTAGTAAAGGAAGATGAAATTAGGAAAAGATGGGAAGGGTATTTCGCATCTCTTTTCGTCGGGGGCAGACCCGAGCGTCACGGAGATCTGCAAGACGGTGATATTGAACAATTTCAGAACATCATGGATTGTGAGAGGATCAATCAAGATGAAGTAAGATCGGCACTACGTAAGATGGGGAGAAATAAAGCTGTGGGACCGGACCAGATCCCCATTGAGGCGTGGCGGTGCCTTGGCGACGATGGTGTTAGGTGGTTGACTTGCCTTTTCAACAAGATGTTTCGAAGCTCTAAAATGCCTATGGAATGGAGACTGAGTGAGACTATTCCCATCTATAAGAACAAGGGTGATGCTCAAGTTTGCGGTAACTATAGAGGCATAAAATTACTTTGCCATACTATGAAACTTTGGGAGAGAGTGATTGAGACTAGACTTAGACGCGAAACGAACGTGTCGGAGAACCAATTTGGTTTCATGCCAGGGTGCTCTTCGATAGAGGCAATTCATATTATTAGGAACCTTATGGAGAGGTATAGAGAAAAGCAAAAGAACTTAGAGATGGTTTTCTTACACCTGGAAAAGGCTTACGATTGCGTCCCACGAAACTTAATTTGGAAGACCCTATATGGTAGAAGTATCTCGAGTAGATATATTAGTGCTATCAGGGACATGTACGAAGGGGCGAAGTCATGTGTTAGAACGCCGGTGGGGAGTACTGAAGTTTTTCCTATAGAAGTAGGCCTGCATCAGGGATCAGCCCTTAGCCCTTTTCTTTTCGCTTTGATCCTTGACGAGCTTTCTCGAGGGATACAAGAGTGTATCCCTTGGTGCTTGATTTTTGCCGATGATATTGTCCTTGTGTCTGAATCTAAGGTGGAGCTTAACAGAAGACTGGAGCAATGGAGGGTGGCCTTAGAAAGTAACGGTCTACAAATTAGTAGACAAAATACGGAATATCTTAGAGGTAATTTCGATGGGAAAGACGATGAACAAGATGATGGAGTGAACATCTGCATTGGAGACCAAATCTTGCGTCCACAAACCTCGTTTAGATACCTAGGCTCGATGCTCTACAAATCAGGTAGGATAGATGAAGACGTGTCGCACTGTATAAAAGTAGGGTGGGAGAAGTGGAGAGCAGCGACTGGAGTCTTATGCGACAAGAAGATCCCCCTAAAGCTGAAAGGGAAATTCTTCAAGGTGGCAATTATACCTGCCATGTTATACGGATCAGAGTGTTGGCCAATGACGAAGGCGCAAGAGAGAAGGATGGAGGTGGCAGAGATGAGGATGCTTAGGTGGACATGCGGTAAAACCATGTTGGATAGGATTCCAAATAGTGTTTTTAGGGAGAACCTGAAAGTTGGAAACATCATCGACAAGCTAAGAGAAGAACGGCTCCGATGGTTTGGACATGTGAGGAGGCACCCTCTTACCGCTCCTGTTAGGAGAGTCGAGGCACTCACGGTTGACGGTGTAAGGAGAAGGGGTAGACCTACTCGTAGGTGGGAGGATAAAATAAAGCTCGACTTGAAGGAGCTTTTATTGACCGAGGACATGACCTCTGATAGGAATGCGTGGAGGACTAGAATTAGAATTAACGGGTAGGTTTGGTATGTTGGTGTGTTCGTGGGTCTGTGTGTTTGGGTTTTTGTGTCTTCTTTTATTGTGTTGTTCTTGAGTTTGTCTTTGTTTGTTTGTTTCGTCTTGTAGCGTGTTTTTCTGTGCTTTGTTTATTACCGGGCCCTCTTCTTTTTACTGGGTAGGTTTTTGTCTGCTTGTGTGTGTTTGTTTGTTTACTTGTTTAGGGATTAGGTTGTGGTTGCGGGTATGTTTTGTTTGTATGTTTATTTGTTTGCTTTTTGTTTGTTGCGTTTGGTGTTTATGCTGGCTTGTATGTTTTGTTTCTGTATGTTTGTTTGTATGCGTATGTGGGTCTGTTATTATGTATGTTTGTATGTTTGCTCGCGGGTACGTTTCAGGTTTTCATGTTTTTTGATTGGTTACGTACGGTTTCTTGTATGTATGTATGTATGTATGTATGTATGTATGTATGTATGTATGTATGTATGTATGTATGTGTGTCTGTATGTTTGTGTGTATGTATGTATGTATGTATGTGTGTGTGTGTGTGTATGCATGCATGTATGTTTGTTTGTTTGTTTGTTGGTCTGTGTTTCTAGGTTTGTATTATGTTTTTGTTTTTAGTTGTAGCATCTCTCGTTTTGTCCTGAGCTTCGCCCTACTGTCTAAGGTACGTCTTCTTTTTCCCTTATATATATATATATATATATATATATACACTCCTACTTTTTCCTTTTTTTTTTCCTTCCATAAACGGTTCTGTTAAGCGAGGCTTAGCAAGCGTCGATTTATTGGCGACTTGACTGCCGCTTAGAGCATAAATTGAACTCCAGACACGATGTAAAACCCATGAAAATTTTATTCTACCATTTTCATGGCGTCTCTGTTTATTTTATTTATTTTTTATTTTCCTATTTATTATTACTTTTATATATATTTATCTATTAATTTCAATTTTTTTTATTTTTTATTTTATTTATTATTGCTTTTTCTCATTCTTCATGGCCGGAGGTCCCCTTGAAAGCAATCTCTTTACCCGTCGAATAGAGAGAGGGATGACTTTCTCCGCTCTTGTGAGTGTTTAACTCGGGGTGGGGAAATGATTTCTCTTTATTCTAGGATAGAGGAATGATTGTCTACATCCAACCTCCCCCATACCCCACGCATATGGGATTGGGTATTGTTGTTGTTGTTGTAGTTAATAATAACATAACGGTAACAATTGATTGTCAGCAGTAGGAGCTATTAGGATCTTCGGATCGATGTTCTAGCGAATCGTTGACTTTCGGGGATCGATTGAGTCGAACCGATCAATGAATGACGGATTAGATCGATGCCTAGAATCGTTATTCGACTTGGTTGAGTTTTTGGACTGATTTGGTAGAGAGAAATTGGCTGGAGTTGATTAGGGTTAATGGGAAATTTAACCTCCAAATGAATACAAAGTATCCCTTATATACTCGAGTGGGCCCGGTCTGTTGGACTTGTCAGCCTAGGCCCGTCTTACTTATTTAACGTCGGTTGATTAGAACTGGGGACTTATAATATGCACCAACATCAGCAATAATAATAATATTATTGAAATTATAAATAGTTCACTTAACATAGTTATGGTATAGATTCCTTTTTCCATCGAAGTAGAATAGTCACACATAGTCGTGAAGCGTCAATCATCCTTAAAACGGAATAAGCTTGAACAGGGGCGGTACTTAGTGGAACCCAAATGGGGTATCCGCCCCACCTGGATTTTACGGAACAAAAAATTTTACACTAAAAAAAAAAAATTTACAAAAAAATAAGGTTTTTTTTTAGTGTTTGCCTCTGCTGACAATGAAAAATTTATTAAATTTTTACACCGCTCCGTCGGTATCCGAGTTCAAGTTCCGCAGCTTGAAATTGTTAATTTCACACACAGTTTAGATATGACTTGAAATTATCGTTATTTATCCAGCTCAGATGGCTTGCATGTCTCCATCGGTGTTAGGCAGCCAGTTACCTTTGACTTGGATCTTGTTTTCACTCCATAACGGCTCTCATTTTTTATTCTTTTGATGGTTTTATTTGATAAATGTACATAAGGCTTATGTAAATAAGGCTTTTTTTATTGCGGATGAATATGCGTATCATTAGTAATTATCCTTTTGGCTATATATAATTTTAGGATTTTTACTTTAAACTTTATGCTTAAGTTATATGCTTAATTTAATTATAATTTAAGTTTACATCATTATTGTTCATCTTATATATTTGTACATTCTATATTATAGCTCATAAATCATAATCATAAATATTGATTATATACAGATTATAAATTTTAGGACATTTTTGTTAAATAATAAAATCATTTTATTATATATTTAATGAATCTTTAACAATTAAATCGTTACGAAGTATTATTTTATGACACCACCCACCGTAAATACTGACTTCGCCACTGTCTTCGTCAATCATATTTTCATCCCACTAAGAAATTGCAAATTCGTTATCTTCTTGAATCATCTTGTGTAATATGATACAACAATCCATTACTTCTCGCATCTTGTTCACACTCGTAGTAAGTGAAGGTGTCTATAGAATATGAAACCGACCCTGTTGAGCTCTAAATGCCCTCTTTACATCGTTTCGAGCATTAGCATGAAATCTAATGAACTTGGCCCTTGGCTTATCTGAGGAACACGACCACCCTTTGACTAGTGTCCCCATATCTATAAAAATGTGTATGTGAAATTTGAATGTAAATGTGTGTTATATAAGTATGAGAAATAAATTAAGATATAAAGAGAAAAATAAGTTGATTTTTTTAAAATAATAATAATAATAATAATAATAATAATAATAATAATAATAATAATAATAATAATAATAAAACGATAATATTAATGTTTGAAAATGGTTAACCACTCTTGACCAATCAAAACGTGACACGTGGCTCTCACGTTTTTTTTCCATCAATTTCCTGACGCCCCGCTAGCGTCAGCCATAACGCCACGTTAGGGACGTCAGATTTACCAATTCATCGCCTTCTGGTCGCCAGGTTATTTGTGGTCTAAGTGGATTGTGTTAACAAATGACATGAGGTCAAACGGTATGAATGTATTGTGTATATGTATATATACGTGTATGTGTATGTGTATCGTATCACTCTAGGTGAATTGGAGAAGTTATTATTCTCTTCCACAAGAGGACTGCATTCTCCTTCTTCAATAAGAGCTTTAGTAGCAAAGTGCAAGCCACTAAAATCTTCATGATGCAAGGCGTCAAATGCACTTATTTATGCAAAAATGTAAAATTACAGTATTTAATCAACAAGCGTATACAAAAGCAAGTACGAGGACAAAGCAAATAAGGTTTTTTTTTACCTTTATCTTTAAGCAAGAAGATAGGAAGACTACGAGAAATATCCCAGTCGTTGCTAATAGATGCAAGTGACAATAAGTGTTCATTAAAGGACCTTTGGTTGAATGGTAAAAAGGCTCAGTTGGTTCCGGTCCAGTATCCTTGAAAGAATAGGTGCGAGTTCGAATCCTTGGGAAGAACTTTCTCCAAGTTGTGCCTCTTCTATCCTTCACTCTGTTCAGCCCAAGGAGTTAACATAAAGCATTCTGGGTACGCTTTGCGAGATGGATGCGAGGAGTTTCTTTCTAATGCGTGTGTGGTTGGCAAATGAGAGTATTCGATACCGAATTTACCGAATGATATGTCACAAAGTCATGCTTAATTTCATATAAACTTTATGTTCAGAACCCGCCAGTAAGACACGAGTAAAAACACGAGGTTGAATGGAGAAACGCCACCTACGAGTTGCACGATGAAGGTGAGTAATGATAGATTTCAAGAATTAAAAGATGTAATTGTAATTTGTATTGATCAGTTTTTTTGTTCTTATAAAACTTGAATTGATACATTCATAGACAGCTCCTTTTATACACAATACTACCAACAGCTATTTCTAAATAAAGTTAGGATCCATTATTGCTTTTGGAACCACTTTATCAAAAAGGAAATCTGCTGTTGTTGTAGCCGTTGGACTTGGCTGTAAATGGTTGCCTTGTGATCTTCTTAAAATGGGATATGATGAAGTGGACCACTTCTGATCCCAAAGTCAACTTACCTAAAATGGTAAATTGACTATTTGTTGACTTATTCTAACACTCCCCCTCAAGTTGAATAGTGGGGTTTCCAATATTCAAATTGCCAAGAACTTCGCTGAAGAGTCTTCCATTGACAGATTTGGTGAGGATGTCGGCTAACTGATCTTCTGATCTGATAGATGGAAGAGAAATGATTTCATCATCTAACTTTTCTCTGATAAAATGTCGATCGATTTCAACATGTTTAGTTCGGTCATGTTGAACGGGGTTTTCCGAAATAGCGATTGCTGCTTCATTGTCACATAGGATTTGAATAGCTTCGTGAGGTGGAAAACCAATCTCCGTTAGTAGCTTCTTGATCCATAAGGCCTCAACTACTCCTTTGGCTATTCCTCTAAATTCTGATTCGTCACTTGAAAGTGAGACAACCTTTTATTTCTTACTTTTTCATGCAACTAAATTACCCCCGACAAGTGTGAAGAATCCGGATGTAGATCTTCTGTCCCCTTTTTCTCCAGCCCAACTTGCATCTGTATATATCTGAGTCTTTATATGTTCGTTTCTTCTAAAAATAACTCCATGATCTGTTGTTTTCTTTAAGTATCCGATGATTCTCATTACAGCTTCCATATGGTGAACTTGTGGTTGATGCATGAATTGACTCACAACTCCAACTGCATGTGCTATATCTGGCTGAGTGTGAGCAAGATAGATGAGTTTTCCCACTATTCTTTGGTATTGCCCTTATCAGCAAGATCACCTTCGTCTTCCATATATAGCTTTTGGTTGGGAATCATTGGAGTATCAACTGGTTTGCAGTCAATCATACCTATCTCTGCAAGAAAATCAAGGATATACTTCTTTTGACAGATAAATATTCCCTGTTGAGATCGTAATACCTCAATCCCCAAAAAATATTTAAGTCTGCCCAAGTCTTTCATTTCAAATTCTTTGAATAAGTTCATTTTTAAGTTAGAAATTTCCTCTTTATCATTTCCTGTTATTATCATATCATCAACATAAATGATTAAGCATCTAATTAAATTTTCTTTTTATTTAAAAAAGAGAGTATGATCCGAGTTACTTTGTTTGAAATCATATTTTTTCACAAATAAAGTAAATCTCCTAAACCAAGCCCGTGGGGATTGTTTTAACCCATATAAAGATTTCTTAAGTCGACAAGCTTTCCCATTTTTAAAGATTTCACAGTCTATGCAATAGAGGCAGTAAGACGTGTCTAGACTTTAAGGATGATAAACAAATAATTTTCGACACTAAATGATAAGCAAAACTTTTGACATGCAGACACGGTCGAAGTCCAGACTCACTAATGCATCTAAACAACTACTAGTTAGACACACTAATGCAAGACCTGGTTTGCTAAGACCACCGCTCTGATACCACATGTCATACCCCGTCCTAATTCATCTGAACGAGGTCACCAACATCTGGTCCCATTGCGATGATCGACTCCAAATAATATCTTTAAAATGAGCAAATGCACAGCAGAAGGTTTCTTTCATACCTGAGAATAAACATGCTTTCAAGTGTCAACCAAAAGGTTGGTGAGTTCATAGGTTTATCTTAAAACAATAAAATTCATCATTTTGATAGACCACAAGATTCAAATACAGTACACCTATCTCGTATACAAAACCATTTTCATAAATCTTAGTAACCGTATACATATCTCGTGCACAAAAATAACATACACATAACCTGTGTATAAAAATCATTCTCTCGATACATAACATTCACTTTGCTTTCATAGCTTGGCTTGGTAACCGACCTTAACATAATATGCGCATAAATAATATCCCCAAAACAGAACATCTCGTCTGTATAATAATTATATAAACTTCGAAGTACTAAACACCACGCCCACTAGCTCTTCCGTCTAGTGAACATTATGGGTGGGGGTGTTAAACCCGGTAGCTACCTTTATGATTCGCGTGAATTAGGGCCGTACCCGTTTCTAATTCTTAGGTTACCAAGCAATAATAATCAGGGAAAATATTCACAACAATTAGTGGCAATTATCACATCCAACTAATTCAATAATAATCCACAGAACTTCTGTCTGCATAATAATTCATTCGAGGAATGTTTTGTTTGTGTCTATCTCGTCAAACATTTATAAAAGCATTTCATGCATTCGCAGTTCAAAAATATATTTCAAAAGCATTTAATAAAGCAGTTGTAAAAAATAGCGCATGTATTCTCAGTCCCAAAAATGTAAAGAGTAAAAGGGAATCGAATGAACTCACGATACGATATTTTGTAGTAAAAATATGCATACGACAGAACTGAACAATGCAGGGTTGGCCTCGGATTCACGAACCTATATTAAGTATATATATTAAAACGTATAATCGTAATCGAACAAGTTTAGATATTATTATTAATTGTTATTTCAGTAACTTGTATGTTTCATTAATAACTATATTAACTATATTTATTTTATATACTTTAGATAAATAATTAGTATTTATTATGAAAATATTAATGTTATTATGTGATATGTATCAATTATATTGTTATCTAGCTATCTATTTGATAAAATAATATCACTAGTAATACATAACAATTTGTATCTTTTTATGATAATAATAATAATACTAAAAATAAGTAGATTTAGTAATGATACTGATTTTAATAGTTTTGATAATAATACTACTAATAAAAGTAATGTTAGTAATAATAATCTTAATTTTAATATTAATGATGATGATAATAATAATAATAATAATAATAATAATAATAATAATAATAATAATAATAATAATAATAATAATAATAATAATAAAAATAATGATACTACCTTAAGAGAATCAGCTTCCAAAAATAAAACTGTCACGGCCCGGGCTCGAACCCGCGACCTCCCGCTATCCCGCTAACACCCTTAACCATTCACGCTATCTTGTTTTTATGCTATAACCTGTAAACCATCTATATTTAACTAGCTTCTTTCGGCCCAACAGAAATTTATTTAGCCCAATTAAAAAGTATTAGTAATAGGCCCAACATATTAATCTATTTGAAGTCCATTTACGGAAATTATAATAGTCCAGGAGTAATTTATGAGGGTTTCGTTTCTTCTCTACCCACCATCGATCATCATCAGGTCATGTACCATTATAAACATAATCATCCGCTATTATCTCCACACGATCGTCATCGTTATCGTCACCTTAACCATCTTCATCATTCTACACCATCATTATATCATCCTCAACATACGACATCTATCATCATTGAAGCATCATCGAAGCATCATCACATCATCATCATAATCATAATACTCTTATCATACTATGTTTCATTATCATCACCATAATGATTCACATATCATCATTATTTTCACTTAACCTTATCATCATCAACTATACTAAATGTTACCTCATCACTATCATAAGTGTAATATTGTATTTTTTTCATCATAATCTTCATATTTACCTAACTAGCTCGACCCCCTTTGTGATTTTAACTCCTTCACGGCCCAACCAAAATCTACTAGTCCCTAGCCCAAGAATACAATTATCTAAGCCCACTTAAAACCTACTTAGTTTTCATTAATCCTGTCATTATCACAATAATCGATTATCTAACCTTATCATGGTTATCATCTACATCATCAACATGTCATATTCCATTAGCATAATCAAACATACTGGTTACCGACAATTAATAACACTTTGTACAAATATTAAATAAATTGTAGTTATCAACTTTATATCCTCACCGAGAACCATCCTCATCATTATTACTTCATCTACTTCGTTCTTTATCTAGCAGAAATAAAACAGGAGGCGTAGCAGCTGGAGCAGAAGTAGAAATAGCAGTAGTTCAGGAGCGAACAATAGATGTTGCAGAGCTATTTTGGTGATCGAATGAAAATAGAAGAAAATAATGGGTGTTGCAGATTAACAATAAATTAAAAAGGGTTCGTGGTGATTGTGATGGAGATGAAGTGGTGGTTTGCGTTGGGTTGTTTCAATGGTGTTCATGAGAGAAAAAAGAGGGATAGCGAGCAGAAACAGAAAAGAAAAACAGTAGCATAATAGTGACAATTCTAGCGGTTTTGGTGGTGGTTTTTGGGGTAGGTTGCAACGGTGGGATCAAGGAAACAATCAAGAACCTACAGCATCAAAACGGTATCCTTTAAATTACGCGTATCTCTTTAGCTGTTTGTGATCGTTGGTGTGTTTCAATTAGTGTGGGTGTTTTGTTTTGAGTTCGGTTTACATCAGAAAATAATAAGTAGAAGAAATAAAACGCATGAAGGAATGATTTTAGGTTGTTGTAGATTGAAGATGATAATGGTAGTGAGGGTGATTTATTGTTGTAGTGGTGGCGTTTGTGTTGGTCTTTGCTTAGCAACGAAAGCAGTATCAGTAACCTTAATGGGTTGTGGTTTGGGTTCACTAAACAAGAAAAGAAAGAAAAATAAAAAATGGTGGTCGATATGGTTGTGTTTCTTGGTTGAGATGGTGGCGAGTGGTGATGTGTATGTGTTTGTGTTGCTGCTCACATACAGAAAGAGGGTATCCTGCGAATATATACAAATATGAACTAGTTTGGATGGCGGGTTTAATGGTAGCTAGTGGTGATCCAACATGATCATCAAGGTGGCTTGACAGTGGTCGAAAGGTTAAATCAAAACAGGGACAGATTAATGTGATTTCCAGTTTGGTGTTCATAGTTGAGCTGGTGTTAATGTATATGTGTAAGACTATATGCATATATGTATGAATATATATGCTGAGTGAGTGTGGTTTGATCAAAAATGAAGATGGATTAGCCATAAAATGGATTTCTCATTTACAAATGGGTGCTCGGTTAATCAAGAAGGAAATAGAAAGAAGAAAGGTGATATTCTTGGGGTGAGATTTGAGCAGAGGAACAAGAAACATGCATATGTGTCTATCAATAAGAATAAGTATATGTATATATAAAATAGATTGGAGGTAGATGGTGGAGAACTCCGTGCCAAAAAAATAACTCCCGTGAATCTCAATTGTTTGTATCTATATAGTTCATATAGTCAAGTTGCAAGAGTAAAACAATAATAATATTTATATATATTAAATAAATCAAAAGCATAATAAACGTGCAATATCATTAGCAGCCTTGAATTATTGAATTACTATTTCTTTTACGAACTGGACTTCGTGTCCCATTGTAAATCAGTGATGGATAAAAGTATTCGGAAAAATTTCAAATTTTTACATTAATTATATTTATTTATTTTGGTCATTATGATATAAAATTCGATCATTAATTTATTAAAAATTACATCAACTGTCCCTCTTGATTCTGGGTAGAATATAAAAGTGCTAAAATTTAATAACTAGATTCTAAATACATTTTTAGTAAGCCTAAAATTTATAGAACTCATTTTTGAATGACCGTTTATTTTAAAATCATATAAGTTTGAATTTAACTTACTTAATATCAATCGAGTCATCAAATGAGTATTACAATCATTTAATATTTATTTTTAATATAGTTTATTTATATATATAGATATATTTTAAATAATAATTATTATAATATCTTATTTTTATTTATTTTACATAATTAAATTTTAATAGTAATAACATATAATATTTCAAATTATATTTTCAATTACCAATTATATATATATATATATATATACACACACACACACATATCTATTTACAATTATTGGTTCGTGAATCGTCGAAACTGGTCGAAGGTAATTGAATACATGAACATAGTTTCAAAATTTTCGAGACTCAACATTATAGACTTTGCTTATCGTGTCGAAATCATATGAAGATTAAGTTTAAATTTGATCTGAAATTTTCGGGTCATCACAGTACCTACCCGTTAAAGAAATTTCGTCCTGAAATTTGATTGGAATGGTCATGATTGACAATAAGTATGTTTTCATGATGCATACGAGCTAGAAATTAGAGTTTTATCATCAGCGAGTAATATGGATAAAATAATTTGTTTATGTGAAGTGTACGAGTGAAGTTATCACAAAAGAGTGAAATAAGAAAGGTAAAATTTCGTCATATCTTTTGACGTAGTCACAGTGGATTTCCGGAATTCAAAGAATTTAGAGAAAATCTTCGTAATAAGATTCGATTCTTCGATAATTAAAGAAATTAAAATTTTCTTTTCTTAAATGCAATAATATGTCTCGATTGTTCGGTCTAACTTTTCAAATTACCAGAAATCATGAGAAAAGATAGAACTATCAGGAAGATATGTTCTTGATATGTTTAGAGATTAGATAAAATGTAAGAGTCATGTAATATGGCACATGATGATGG
Organism: Rutidosis leptorrhynchoides; assembly: GCF_046630445.1. Classification (NCBI taxonomy): domain Eukaryota; kingdom Viridiplantae; phylum Streptophyta; class Magnoliopsida; order Asterales; family Asteraceae; genus Rutidosis; species Rutidosis leptorrhynchoides. The sequence goes on from NC_092336.1 coordinate 110,275,313, forward strand.
TATAGTCTGTGAATCATCACGTTCCATTAGAAACTCAGCATGACTTACTGTAATATAATCACATTGATCAAGTGTCATTATATTATACTAACTCATGCTTCAGTTCCCAACACTTCTTCAAAAACATTCATGATTTAAACTCGAAGGTTTACAGAATATAGAAACTATACCGTTTCCTTTATGATGTAATACTGATAACGCGAGAAAATAGATGATTTCGGATAAGAATATTTATGAAGATATCTTCAGAAATATTGAGGATATTAATATTGAAAGATACGATAATATCTTAGAATTTTAGAATCAAATTGTGATGAAGAAATTCATTCACGATGATTTAGAGCGATTAAGGAGCAAGGTATTCGCTAAAGATTTCATCAGAAACAGAATCATCAGGGTTTAGAATGAGATATCATAATTCTAAGAGATTGATGTTTTGCTAGGTGTATATAAAATAGCTTTTAAATTTTAGAAGGAAATACTATTAAATACGATACAATTTTACACAAGATATTTATTTATTTATAGAATGGATATACTTAAACCTTGCTACAACACTTATAGGCAGTGTAATCGTACAGTAGTGTAGTTTTTAGTAAGTCCGGTTCGTTTCACAGGGAAAATCTTTAAATAAAGCTTAACGCTATATCAGTTTACTTTTATAAAAATACAAATGTATATATAAGTAATATTATTATTATAAAGGGGGGTTTTTACCGTTTAATGACCGGTTTGTCGATTTTAAAAACTTTAGTTACAGTTAAAACAAAATGTAAAATATTAAATAAATAAAAGACTTAATTTAAAGCGTAAAGTAAATAACGATAATGAAATTGCGAATAATAAAAGTGCGATAAAATAAACTTGCGATAATTAAAAAGTACAATAATTAAAAGTGCAATTAAATACAATAATAAAAAGTAGATAATTAGAAGTGCAATTAAATATAAAATAAAGGAAATTAAATATGAAATAAAAGAATTATGCGTATTTAAACTTCCGTAATCATGATGTTTGACGTGTTGATTTTAGTTTTATGCCCATGGGTTAATTGTCCTTTGTCCTGGATTATTTAATATGTCCGTCTGGTTTTTGTCCATAACAGTCCATCAGTCATAAATATAAAGTGCGAGTATCCTCGTCAAATTATCCTTATACCCGAAGTTTAAATATTCCAACTAATTGGGGACTTAAACTGTAACAAGATTTTAATACTTTGTTTAATAATTACACCAGGATGTCGACTGAGTGTAACCCAGGGTTTTAATACTTTGTTATCAATTATGCCAATTGTCCTTGTACATAATTTCACCCCTGTTTTAATAATTCTACTAGTGGCTATTAATCCATTCCCGTGTCCGGTTAAATGAACAATTATTTGTACATATAAATACCCCGCCCATCATGTCCGATCGAGTGTAAATGGTTATTTATAGGGACGCCCAATTGTAAATCTTTATATTAACATTAACAAACTATCATTTAGTTAAACAAATATAAAGCCCATTAATAGCCCACAGTCTAATTTCCACAAGTGTCGTTCTTTTGTCCAAACCCCAATTATGGTACAAAGCCCAATTACCCAATTTTAATAATTAGCCCAACATCACGATTACTTCAGATTAAATAAGCATAATAATAACTTAGCTACGAGACATTAAATTAAAAAGGTTGAACATAACTTACAATGATTAAAAATAGCGTAGCGTTACACGGACAGAATTTCGACTTACACCCTTACAACATTCGCTAACATACCCTTATTATTAGAATTATAATTAAAATTAAAATTAAAATATAAATTATAAATATAAATATTACGTATGAATGGAGAAGAGAAAGATATGTTTTTGTGGTGCACCAAACTGCGAATTTATAGGAGATGTGGCCTGACTTTTCATGCCATGCGATCGCATGGACTTTCTTCTTCCTGGCCATGCGATCGCATGGCCAGCTGGGAGAGCTCACATGTTGCTTGTTTCCTTGTACCGACGTTTTATAAATATAATATAATATATATATTAATTTTAAGAATTAATTATATATTATATTATATTCATATGCATAGTTGACTTGTAATTTTTACTCCGTTGCGTCGAGCGTTGAGAGTTGACTCTGGTCCCGGTTCTGGATTTTCGAACGTCCTTGCGTACAATTTAATATCTTGTACTTTGCGTTTTGAATCTTGTACTCTTGTAATTTTGAGACGTTTCTTATCAATAATTGGAACCTCATTGATTGTATTTTGTACTTTTGAGCTTTTTGGTCGTTTGCGTCTTCAATTCGTCGAATCTATCTTTTGTCTTCACCTTTTATTATTTAAACGAATATCACTTGTAAATAGAACAGTTGCAACTAAAAGCTTATCTTTCTTGAGGAATAATGCTATGAAATATATGTTCATTTTTAGCATTATCAAATATTCCCACACTTGAGTGTTCCTTTTCCTCAAGCAATATAGTCTTGAAATACAAGAATCACTTCTTTATTCTTCACATTTTGTATATCAGTGATTTCAATACGGCGGTATAAACAATGGTAGTAACGACGTGGTTTACAGTCCCACATGACTATAAAATTTAGATCCATTAAAGAAATTGGATCTTTATGAAAACATTTGATCTTTTGAAAATTAAATCTAGCTTTTACCCTAGATAAGTTTTCCGGAATAACCCTTCACCGGTGTTTGCAAAATATTTTTGTGGGCTTGGTGGGTTTCAGATTTGAAAATTTTAGCTCAAAACTTGCGGTTTTGTGTCACCCACTTGCTAACCTTGTATTAGGAAAGCAACACGTCCAGTTTACTTGTCTCGTATATTACCTTTCGGTAAACTACCGTCCGGTTGTAAAGGAAAGCGTTGAACAAGCAACTGTTAAGGCAATGTCCCCTGACATGCTTTTAATTATGGTCTATAACGTGTCGGACGCAATTACTATCCTTTGTAGGAGCAATAGTAAAGCTCACCCTTATAATTTGTCGGTCTGGCACAAGGTCTTGTCTTTAACCATGCTATGCAACCACCGTTCTTACGGTTGACACCCGATTTGGTTCAGATGACCTAATGAATTCCAGGTGAATTCCTAGGATTTTACGTTCAATGGTAATGAACGCATTGAAAATGGGTTTTCAGAAAACAAATTGGTTTATAATTTGATCAAAATATTTTCTCGTTCAAGCTCGAGTTTAGATATCATTGAATTCCATGAGTTTGAATTCTCAATCTTTAAGGTCAATCTCTAGGATTGAGTAATATCAGGCTTAAAAGCTGATTTTTAATCTTTAAGGAGATTATCCTTTCTGGGGATCTGATTCATTAGTCTTATCCAGCTAATTTGCAAGGCACCCTCCCCATTTTACGAGACAGATCCTCTCATGGTTAGGATAAGTCTGACCACTTGGCAACCCTGTTTAATGCTGAGGTCCGTGGATTTTCTGCTGATTTTAGTGATGACTTTTCTAGGTTTTTCGTCAACCTACAGCTGGTCTGGACGACAACTTCTTGGCCTAAATCAAGAAGCGCGTTTCTTTTTCGGAAGACTTTACTTCCTTTTAATGATGGAATTGATTCATCGTGTAGATCCATCTCTTCTTTTCTTTCATCGGGTAAAATAGTTTAGTTTAGTCCAAAGCAAAAGTATTTTCAGTTATTTGTTACAGAAATATGTGACATATGTTTAAGATAACTTGGTAATTTTTCCCACACTTGGCTTTTATTTTCTTTTTTATTGTCCTCTATTCCATTTTAAATGAATTTTAACATTTTGGTTTGTTTCTCAATTTATGTCCTTTCTGAGCTAACAATAATTTCGGTGTTAACACCTAGTTTTATCGTTCATAAATATGTATAAACATGATTTTGAGTTCATTTAATTGAAAATTTTGAAAAATTTTACTAGAATTGGGTAGTCAGTATATAAGACTAGGGCTGTTCTTTATCATCAGAGAGCACTAGATTCTAATACAACTACTACGTTACTAGTATTTTTAATGGTAACCAAGTGTTTAAGATAAAAATTTTAAAAATCCGAAAGAATTTAACCCCTTCCCACACTTAAGATCTTGCAATGCCCTCATTTGCAAGAAATCAGTAACAATTTAAATTATTGAGGGTGATTAGCGTAAAAATGATTAAATTTTACCAAAGTTTCCAAACATATTGGCGTTTGGTTGCTGAATGATAAATGGTGCATATCATTTGTTCATTTCGTCTGTTGTTACATCACATTTATTTGTCATCTTGTCGTCAAAATTAGTAGCTTTTGCTGAACTTAATGCCAGTCTTTGAAAATGCGCTGTTTTACCCTGTTTTGTACAATCGACAATATACATACATACAAATATAATCATGCATGGCAATTTGAAATGGGACTTAATATCCCACTTTCAAATTCTAAATATGAAATATTAGTACACAATAATAATAAAAATGATAAAAATTACAAATATATCCAATAACATAAGTTTAAACATGAAAAAGTCAAAAGATAAAAACATAAAAATCATAAAAATAACCAAATGGAACTAAATCAGTCTGGATATGGGTTCCAGTTCATCTCGTCAGGTGGGTTCCATTGTTGGTTATAGGTGTTTTGATAGGCTTGGTTATAGTCATACCGGTTAAAGGGTGGTCGGATATCGGGGCTATGTGGCGGAAAATGAGCAGGTCGAGTAGGTATATAGTTATTTGGTACCTGATATGATAGCTGGCTCATGATTTGGTGCTGATGAACTAACCAGCTATCGTGTTGGCGTCGCCTATAATCCTCGTATACTCGCTCGGAGTTCCACTGCTCATACATACTATGTCTGGCCGCGTTCGTCATTGCTTCCTCATCTATACGAACGTGGACGTCAAGAATAGCATCTCGAAAGACATCCCTAATGTCTTCTGCCTCCTCCATTTCTTCGTCTGAGCCTCTCTCTACCTGAGGATGAGATCCCTCATAGGGTACTGCCTGGTTACGTCTACTTTTCAATACCTTAGCACCCACATAAACTTTCAATCCTAAGGGCTCAACCTGTTCTCTACAAAGCTGTAATGGACCCCCTTGGTTCCTATCAACACCTAAATACTCTCCAATGAGAGTAACAAAAATACCTCCTCCTATTATACTCCCGTCCTGCATTCCCTCTACCATTTTAGATAAATAAAAAGCAACACAGTAAGGGATATTGACAAAGCTTCTAGGATCCCGAATACACTTTAGGTAGAATAAATCATGTACGATAATTTTTTCTTTATTATGACCTCTCTGCGTAATCGAGTTATCCAAAAATCTATGAATAATACGAAGCTCGGCTCTGTCAATATGTGTATAGGAGTGTCCTCCTGCTCGTGTAAAAACATCAAAATGTGACATACGCCTCCAAATGGCATCAGCGTCAAAGTTACTATCTACCCTTTCACCATAATGAATCAAATTTGTACAATCGGGTAATAGCAACTCACCAGGAGTATATATCTGTAAGGCCCTGGCCATGTCCAGCATGGACATTCTGTACATCCTACCGCCAAGGATAAACCTAAGAAATCTTCTATCATCTATTCTAACTATATTTGTATCAAGTGATACAGTACTCATCAACTCAACACACCATTCATTATATACAGGTCTACGAATGGTGAAAAGACGTTCCCAATCTGTAAAAGAAGAACTGCCATACCTTTGAACTAAAAGCTGTCTAACACGGTCAGCTAGATGGACCGTTTTCAAAGGGGCCCAATCGATTACCCTTGGCACCTCTACATTTTTTGTTACCAATTTGAATTTGTTCCTTTGATATGTCTCGTAATCTCTCCATCTCCTATCAAATCTCAGATTAGGATGCAGAGTGTGCTCAGGAATCTTTGGGAATTCTACTGGCGGCCTCATTGGGAATACTATGAATTCATCAACAAACTGTACCGGATCATAATAAGGTATGTGCTGATCAGGCTGTTGTTGTTCCTGTTGTGGTTCTTGTTCGTGTTGCATTTCTGGTTTTGGTTCTGGTGCTGGTGCTGGTCGTCTAGATGATAATGCTCCTGAACCTCCAGTATCGGCTTTCTGCAAAACACATTAAACACAAAATTTGTGCATCCAAATATGCATTAGTGTTAGCAAAATAACAACTTAAAACAATCACTATAACATGTTAAATCAAAATTAAACTTATACACATTTTCACAATTTTTCACAATTCTACACTTTTCAAATAAGCACATATGAAAATGTATACAAAGTTCATAAGCTTTTAACTCAAATAACATGTCAAAATATTCATTACTAATAATTAAACAAGTCTCAAATGGCAAATATATCAAATTAATCAAGTTCATGAATTTTGGACTTAAAAAGTCCACTTTAATCTCCAAAAATCATGTTTAGGATCATTGTTTGGATCATTTAACTATCTAAACATGTTACACTACTCAATTTAGCAATAATTCATGATAAAAATCGGCCATAACCTGTTTATATCAAAAAGCCCCAAATTACTCAAGAACACAAACCCTAGATTTCTAAAAATTTTGGAGTTTTTTGGCTTCAAATCATGTTAAATAGCATCAATCTAGGTTATACATGCATAAAATACTAACAATTTAACACTAATTACACTAGAAATTAACAAAATTGCATTAGGTAAAAAATTGGTAATTATCACAAAAACTAGGAATTTATAGAGTTTAGGGGTGTAATTTTTACCAATTTGCTGAAGAATGAGAATCTAGGCATGATTAGAGCAAGAAAAATGACGAATTACGGTGAATTTTGGTGAAATTTGGAGAGAATTTGAGTGTGTTTTCGGGTATGTGTGTGTTTTTATGGAGAAAGACAGACCAGTCTGCTGTATGTATCAGGCCTGCATTTGGTCCCCATGCGATCACATGGGTTCCAAGTGCAAACCCCATGCGATCGCATGGGGTGCCGGCTACAGTAATGTTTTTTTTTGTTTTTTGTTTTTTTTTTATATAAAACCTTATACTTTATAAAACTTATAATTAATTAAATTTTAAAAATTTTGTTTTCCTTTAGGAGCGAGGGCGTTTCGGATCGTTGTCCTAGTCTGTCCCTCGACAAAATTTTAAAATTTGTCAAATCAAAGCGTGGTTTTTAAAAGTAAAGATTTTTGGGGTTTTTTATTTAATGTTTTTGGCATACTTTAATTCAATAAGATTAAAAATAATGATAATAAAAGTTCTCGTTCCTCCCTCGGGTAAAGCAATTTCGGTTCAATGACCTAGTTTTCAACTTACGATGAATTTTAAAAATCATTTTTTTAACTTAATGAGATAAAGTAAATTTTTGTTTTTAAATTCACACCAAACTTAAAATAAAAATACATAAAATTCAAAATTAATATTAAAAATTCACACCAAACTTAAAATTTGAAATGCATAAAATTAAAAATTCTTATTTTTTTTAAAAATTAAAAATTCACACCAAACTTAATTTTAAAAAATTCATATTATAAAATCACACTAAACTTATATTATATTTTTCAAATATTTACAATTTTAAATATATTGTTTTTAGAAAGTTTACAATATTAATTTAAGATTTATATATTAATTTTAAAAACATGGTAAAAATAAAATTAAAAATCTTTTTGGCTTTTTATCCCACTTTAATCAATCAAATATTATCAAAAATATGCGCCCCTCTTTTTGGTAAAGTAATTTCGGTTCCAAGACCTAATTTAACTCATGACGAATTTTTGAAATATTTTGGGTTGATTGATTAAAGATATTTATACCTTAAGAATAAACGTTAAATTTCGCAGTGATGTAATAAATTTTTGAATGATATCAATAATTTCGGTCACCAAACCTAATTTTATTCAATACCAATTTAATACTTTATAGCGAACAAATTAGCGTTTATTATCAAAAGGTTAAAAATAAAAATAAATAAAAAATAAAAACTGTACAGACTTACCTGTGAGATAGTATTCTTAGTTATATGATCTATCCCATTCATAAGATAGTCGGTTTAATTGGTTTTCCATAGCTACATAGGCGTAACCTCGAGCATTCAGTGTTTTTTCTTCTAAACATATGAACGGTCCGTCTCTGCATAACGTAACAAATTCGGTATTTGAATAGGTTTGATTATTTGAACATTTACCTCCATGTGACCATTTTCCGCATTTGTGACATCTTTCAAGGTGTCGTGCTCTTCTTTTCGCTGCGGATTTTGATTTCCCTTTACCAAATTGTAACTTATTATCTTCGCATCTGGATTCTTTTCTTACTCCGTCCAATCTTTCTCTGATTACTGATACTATTTCACTCGGAAGTGTGTCATTATTACGTTTAGTGATCAAAGCGTGTAGCATTAGACCATGGTTTAGTTCACAGGCAGTCTTCATTTCCTAAAAAAATAAAAATTCAGAATGGGGGGAGAAGACTAGTTCTTTAGGGTCTGCTAGGGAAAGACCATTCGGGTTCCATTTTCGAGAACTACACGAAAACAGACAATCTAACTCTAACAGAAATACATATTATTCTTTAAAGACTTGATTCTCCCCACACTTAGTTAGCTGTGGTATCGAAATTGTGATTAACTTCATTGTCGAATTCCATCAGACTATCTATGTAGTGTTTAACTCTGTGACCATTAACTTTAAATTCAATCCCATTTGAATTTATTAATTCTATCGTTCCGTATGGGAAAACTCTTTTGACTATGAATGGTCCAGACCATCTTGATTTCAATTTTCCAGGAAATAGCTTGAATCGTGAATTGAAAAGAAGAACTCTGTCTCCTTCTTTAAATTCTTTTAAACTTCTGATTCTTTTATCATGCCATTTCTTCGTTCTTTCTTTATAGATTAACGAATTTTCGTATGCTTCATGTCTTAATTCTTCTAATTCGTTTAGTTGACTTAATCGTAGACGTCCAGCTTCATGTATATCAAGATTAAATGTCTTCAAAGCCCAAAATGCTTTGTGTTCAATTTCTACTGGAAGATGACATGCTTTTCCATAAACAAGTCTAAAAGGTGTGGTTCCAATTGGAGTTTTGTAGGCTGTTCTAAAAGCCCAGAGTGCATCCTCCAATTTAATGGACCATTCCTTCTGATTTGATCCTACGGTTTTCTCTAGAATACGTTTTAAAGCTCGGTTGGTATTTTCAACTTGTCCACTTGTTTGTGGATGATATGCGGTGGAGATTTTATGAGTTACTCCATATCTTTTAAGAACTTTATCAAGTTGATTATTACAAAAATGAGTACCCCGATCACTTATTAAAGCTTTCGGTGTTCCAAACCTTGCAAAAAGATGTTTTAAAAAGTTGACTACAACTCGTGCATCATTAGTTGGGAGAGCTTGTGCTTCCGCCCATTTAGATACATAATCAATGGCTACGAGAATATAGAGATTATTATGAGATTTTGGAAATGGACCCATAAAGTCAATACCCCAAATGTCAAATACTTCACATACTTGGATAACATTTTGTGGCATTTCATCACGTTGACTTATTTTTCCGGCCCTTTGACAAGCATCACAGGATTTACAAAGAATGTGTGCGTGTTTGTAAATTGTAGGCCAATAGAATCCAGCATCATAAACTTTTCTTGCTGTTAGTTGAGGCCCATAATGCCCTCCTGTTGGTCCTGTGTGACAATGGTTTAATATTTTACTGGCTTCATCTCCGAATACACATCGGCGTATTATTCCATCTGGACAACTTTTAAACAAATGTGGATCTTCCCAGAAATAGTGTTTTATATCACTGAAAAATTTCTTTCGTTTTTGGTACGATAATCCGTTTTCAAGGAATCCACATACTAAGTAGTTTGCATAGTCTGCAAACCATGGTATTTCATTATAATCTATCTTCAATAGATATTCATCAGGAAAGTTGTCTTGTATGGCCGATTCATTTAGAACTTCTAACTCAGGATTTTCAAGACGAGAAAGATGATCAGCGGCGAGATTTTCTGCTCCTCTTTTATCTCGGATTTCAATATCAAACTCTTGTAAGAGTAAGATCCAACGAATTAATCTTGGTTTAGCATCTTGTTTCGAAAATAGGTATCTAAGAGCAGAATGGTCGGTATAGACCACCGTTTTTGCTAGAACGAGATATGATCAAAATTTGTCAAAAGCAAAGACAATAGCAAGGAGTTCTTTTTCAGTAGTTGTATAGTTCATTTGTGCTCCTTGTAACGTCTTACTAGCATAATATATAGGTTGAAATTGTTTTTCAATCCTTTGTCCTAAAACGGCTCCCATTGCAAAATCACTTGCATCGCACATTAGTTCAAATGGTAGATTCCAATTTGGTGTTATCATGATCGGCGCATTAGTGAGTTTCTCTTTAAGAATATTAAAAGATTTGATACACTCATCTGAAAAGATGAATGGAGCATCCTTTTCTAGGAGTTTATTCATAGGAGTGGCAATTTTAGAAAAATCTTTTATGAAACGTCGGTAAAAACCGGCATGCCCTAGAAAACTCCTAACTCCTCTAACATTGGTGGGATGTGGAAGTTTAGCAATTACATCTACTTTAGCTCTATCCACTTCAATTCCTTCTTTTGAAATTTTATGTCCAAGAACGATGCCTTCTTTAACCATGAAATGGCATTTCTCCCAATTAAGTACTAGATTTGATTGTTCGCATCTAATAAGCATTCGTTCCAGATTAACTAGACATGATTCAAATTTATCACCGAAGACTGAAAAGTCATCCATGAAAACTTCCATGCATTCTTCTATCATGTCGTGAAAAATCGCCATCATACACCTTTGAAAGGTTGCAGGGGCGTTGCAAAGTCCAAATGGCATGCGTTTGTAAGCAAAAGTACCATAAGGGCACGTGAATGTGGTTTTCTCTTGATCTTCGGGTGCTATTGGAATTTGAAAATATCCGAAAAATCCATCTAGAAAATAATAGTAACTATTTCCGGCTAATCTTTCCAACATTTGATCAATAAAAGGTAAGGGAAAGTGATCTTTTCTGGTGGCGTCATTTAATTTTCTATAATCAATACACACACGCCATCCTGTTACAGTCCTAGTAGGAATAAGCTCATTTTTCTCATTTGTAATGACAGTCATGCCACCCTTCTTAGGCACGCATTGAACTGGGCTTACCCATGGACTATCAGAGATTGGATATATCAAACCTGCATCTAGCAGTTTAATAATCTCTTTCTTAACTACATCTTGCATATTAAGATTTAGTCTTCGTTGGCGTTGCACATACGTTTTATGACCTTCTTCCATAAGGATTTTATGTGTGCAATACGAAGGACTTATTTCTTTAATATCATGAATCTTCCATGCAATGGCTGGTTTATGAGCTTTCAACACAGAAATGAGTTGTGATTTCTCATTTTCAGTAAGAGAAGACGATATTATTACAGGTAATTCAGATTCACCATGTAAATAAGCGTATTCCAAATGGTTTGGAAGTGGCTTTAACTCTAATTTCGGAGGTTCTTCTATCGATGATTTGTATCGATATCTGTCTTCTTCTTTTAGCATTTGGATTTCTTCTGTTGTTGGTTCATATCCATTAGCTATTAGTGTAGCTAACATTTCAACTTCATCAATTGGTTCATTACCTTCTCCTAAAGAACATTCTCCTGTTCCTTGTAATTCTGGAAATTCTTCTAATAATTCTGCATGTGCATCTCTAGTTTGAATATAATAACATGTATCATCTGCAGATTGCGGTTGTTGCATTGCTTTATCAACTGAAAAGGTAACACTCTCGTCCTCTATACTTAGGGTCAGTTTCTTACCGAATACGTCTATCATTGCTTTAGCCGTGTTTAAGAATGGTCTTCCTAATATGAGAGGAACTTGAGAATCTTCTTCCATGTCCAAAACAACAAAATCTACTGGAAATACTAAAGTACCAACTTTAACTAGCATGTTCTCCATTATCCCTCTAGGATATTTTATTGATCGATCGGCTAGTTGTATGCTTATTCTTGTTGGTTTCAATTCTCCAAGGTCTAGTTTAGCGTATAGTGAATACGGCATTAAATTTATACTAGCACCTAAATCTGCTAATGCTTCTATTGAACTAAGACTACCCAGAAAACATGGAATTGTGAAACTTTCTGGATCAGATAGTTTTTCTGGTATCTTATTCAACAGTACTGCTGAACAATTAGCATTCATAGTAACAGCCGAGAGTTCTTCCATTTTCTTTCTATTCGTGATCAGATCTTTCAAGAATTTAGCATATCTAGGCATTCCTAAAATCACATCAATGAAAGGAAGATTTACATTTATCTGTTTAAACATATCCAAGAATTTGGATTGCTCGGCTTCAAGTTTCTCTTTCTTCATTTTACTCGGGTAAGGAAGTGGTGGTTGGTATGGTTTAACATAAGGTTTATCCTTAACTTTGTTATCTTCATTAACCTTCTCAACTACAGGTTCTTTTTCCTTATCTTGATCAGGTTGTGGTTCTTGTGGAGTAGGAATAGCTTCATCAGAAGTTACAGGTATTTCAGGTGGTTTAAGTGTTGTACCACTTCTTGTGGTAATGGCTTTAGCTGTTTCATTCCGGGGGTTAGCATTTGTATCACTAGGTAGACTTCCCGGTTTTCTTTCACCTATTAACCTTGCTAGGTTACTTACTTCTTGTTCCAGATTTTGAATAGAAGCTTGTTGATTTCTAAATGCTTGAGCATTTTGTTCATTGGTTTGTTTTTGAGATGTGAAAAACTGCGTTTGAGTTTCAACTAGCTTCGTCATCATATCTTCTAAATTCGGCTTTTTATCATCGGTTTGTTGTGGTGGTTTGTTTTGAAAATTAGGTCTTTGCTGATTGTAAGTATTGTTGGATACTTTTTGATTGCTAGGACCTTGTTGGTTGTTGTATGGAATATTTCGGTTATAGTTCTGGTTTTGATTGTAAATCGGTCTTGGCGGTTGATAATTATTCTGATAATTATTTCCAGGCCTTTGGTTTATGTATGAAATATTCTCTCTTTGTTCCATTGTTAATTCAATACTGAGACAATCTTTTGTCAAATGTGGTCCTCCACACTGCTCACAACTAATTCGTATTGAGTGAATATCCTTAGTCATCTTTTCCATTCGTCTCTCGACAGCATCTATCTTTGCGGAAATGGAATCTAAGTCATGGCTAGAATCGGCTCTAGCTGCTTTAGATGATCTAACGATATCTTTTTCTTGGTGCCACTCATGTGAGTGGGAAGCAGTGTTATCAATAATTTTGTAAGCATCAGTTTCGGTTTTCTTCATAATAGAACCACCAGCTGCTATATCGATGTCTTTCCTTGTAGTGATGTCGCATCCTTGGTAGAATATTTGTACTATTTGACAGGTGTCTAAACCATGTTGCGAACATCCTCTTAATAACTTTCCAAATCTTGTCCACGCCTCATATAGAGTTTCATTTGGCTTCTGTGTGAACGTAACAATTTCTCCTTGAAGTCTTACGGCTTTAGATGCAGGAAAGAATTGTTTAAGAAATTTTTCAACTAAAACGTCCCATGTATCAATCGCCCCTTCAGGTAACGATTCCAACCAATCTTTGGCTTCTCCCTTTAAAGTCCAGGGAAATAACATGAGATATATCTGTTCATCCTCAACTTCTCTTATTTTAAATAGAGTGCAGATCCTATTAAAGGTACGAAGATGTTCATTTGGATCTTCCTTTGGCGCACCACTAAATTGGAATTGATTAGTCACCATGTGTAGAATTTGTCCTTTGATTTCATAATCTGGCGCATTAATGTCTGGATGAGTAATTGCGTGACCTTGGCCAGTGCGTTTAGCTCTCATTCGGTCTTCCATACTTAATGGTTCTGTTACTTCCATAATTGAATTTGTTGAATCGGAATCACTAGAGGATTCTGATTTAATGGTTCGTTCCTCAACAATCTTTGTTTGAATGATTGGTGGTTCCGGAGGAAAATTTAATGGTTCAGGATCTATGAATCGTCCCTGAATATTCTCCGGATTCTCAATTGTGAGGTCGGGTTCAAAAAATGGATTATCAACGGCGACAATATTAGTTAGATGTCTTGATCTAGTTACAGGTGGTGAACGTACAAAAGGTGATGAACGTCTTGCTCGGTGCATTCACTTAATATCCTATTAGTTTTTAAAAGGAAAGAAAAATTATAATAAGTTATCCAATCAATAGACTTTTCTGATTTTGCCCACGTTTCGAATAGCCAAAAGATGCAGCAGAGGGGCAGGATTCGTTTGGTCTCAATATAATTGAGGACTGTTTGACTCCAATAACCCGGTCCACGTACAAATCCAACTATTACTACGAACCAGAAAATTTTGATGTCTATCAATTTAACTACTTAAAATAAATTTTCGTAATTTTAAGAAATTTAGATAAGAAGTAGAATAAAAATCTATGTCCTAAAAACTAGAATAGCGAGAAATAAGAAAGAAAAAGAGTGCGTCGAAAAAAAGATCGAAAAAGAAAAATAAAAGGCGACGGAAAAATAAAAGAAACTTATAAAACTTAAAAACACTTGACTAACCCAACCTTATCACTACAACTAACTTAAAATTATAATCGCAAATTGAGATTACTAATTGGAATGATAATTGATACATAGGTAAAAGGCGTCTAAAAATATTAAGGCTTATAGGAAAAACTATATTCCAAATGGCAATATCTTAAAAAGGTACTAAAACTTAAAAAGGCGTCGCAAAATTCTAAAGCACCTAAATCTTAGTCTAAAGAAAAAGCACTTAAGGGATTTTACGGCAAAGCCTAAAAATCTAGAAATAAAAATAACTATGGCAAAAACTATGTTTAAAACTAAATATGAGATAAAAATACAAATATTACGCTAAAACGATTAAAAAGGGACAAAATATAAAAATATACAAAAAGTTGTAAAAAGTACAATTTTTATAAAAATATTATTTTTATATTATTTATTTAATAAAACTATTAATTTTAAACTTTAAATAAACTAATTAAACATAAAAATACAAATTAAATATAAAAACTAAACTTAAATTATATAATATATAACCCTAATTAGGGTTTAAATATATTAATAATAATTATTACCCGTAATTAATGCAGGCTGCAGTCAACTGTGGCGTGTCAGACGGGCTCATGCGATCGCATGAGTCCTAAGCTACCCGGCCATGCGATCGCATGGGCTAGGGTTTCGGGCCACAGAATGGGCTGCTACAGTACCGGGCTCGAGTTTATATACTTCTTTTTTTTTTGCTGTAAAATATATTTATAAAATAAATTAAATAAAACTTATATTTTTACAAACTAAAGAAACTTTATAAAACTTAAATATTTACCAAACTCTTAAAAATATTTATATTTTTGTTTTTCTTTTAATATTTTTGAATATTTAAAACGTATTTTTACAAAAGCGTATTTTTTTTATAAAAGTAACTAAAAAGAAAAATCTTTTTTTTTATATATATATTAGCGTTGCGCTTCCGGCTTTTAAGCTAGATTGTCTCCCCGGCAGCGGCGCCAAAAATACTTGATGTTTTGCGAGGTGTATATAAAATAGCTTTTAAATTTTAGAAGGAAATACTATTAAATACGATACAATTTTACACAAGATATTTATTTATTTATTTATAGAATGGATATACTTAAACCTTGCTACAACACTGATAGGCAGTGTAGCTAATCGTACAGTAGTGTAGTTTTTAGTAAGTCCGGTTCATTCCACAGGGAAAATCTTTAAACAAAGCTTAACGCTATATTAGTTTACTTTTATAAAAATACAAATGTATATATAAGTAATATTATTATTATAAAGGGGGGTTTTTACCGTTTAATGACCGGTTTGTCGATTTTAAAAACTTTAGTTGCAGTTAAAACAAAATGTAAAATATTAAATAAATAAAAGACTTAATTTAAAGCGTAAAGTAAATAACGATAATGAAATTGCGAATAATAAAAGTGCGATAAAATAAACTTGCGATAATTAAAAAGTACGATAATTAAAAGTGCAATTAAATACAATAATAAAAAGTACGATAATTAAAAGTGCAATTAAATACAATAATAAAAATGCGATAATTAGAAGTGCAATTAAATATAAAATAAAGGAAATTAAATATGAAATAAAAGAATTATGCTTATTTAAACTTCCGTAATCATGATGTTTGACGTGTTGATTTTAGTTTTATGCCCATGGGTTAATTGTCCTTTGTCCTGGATTATTTAATATGTCCGTCTGGTTTTTGTTCATAACAGTCCATCAGTCATAAATATAAAGTGCGAGTGTCCTCGTTAAATTATCCTTATACCCGAAGTTTAAATATTCCAACTAATTGGGGACTTAAACTATAACAAGATTTTAATACTTTGTTTAATAATTACACTAGGATGTCGACTGAGTGTAACCCAAGGTTTTAATACTTTGTTATCAATTATGCCAATTGTCCTTGTACATAATTTCACCCTGTTTTAATAATTCTAGTGGCTATTAATCCATTCCCGTGTCCGGTTAAATGAACGATTATTTGTACATATAAATACCCCGCCCATCGTGTCCGATCGAGTGTAAATGGTTATTTATAGGGACGCCCAATTGTAAATCTTTATATTAACATTAACAAACTATCATTTAGTTAAACAAATATAAAGCACATTAATAGCCCATAGTCTAATTTCCACAAGTGTCGTTCTTTTGTCCAAACCCCAATTATGGTACAAAGCCCAATTACCCAATTTTAGTAATTAGCCCAACATCATGATTACTTCGGATTAAATAAGCATAATAATAACTTAGCTACGAGACATTAAATTAAAAAGGTTGAACATAACTTACAATGATTAAAAATAGCATAGCGTTACACGGACAGAATTTCGACTTACACCCTTACAACATTCGCTAACATACCCTTATTATTAGAATTATAATTAAAATTAAAATTAAAATATAAATTATAAATATAAATATTACGTATGAATGGAGAAGAGAAAGATATGTTTTTGTGGTGCACCAAACTGCGAATTTATAGGAGATGTGGCCTGACTTTTCATGCCATGCGATCGCATGGACTTTCTTCTTCCTGGCCATGCGATCGCATGGCCAGCTGGGAGAGCTCACATGTTGCTTGTTTCCTTGTACCGACGTTTTATAAATATAATATAATATATATATTAATTTTAAGAATTAATTATATATTATATTATATTCATATGCATAGTTGACTTGTAATTTTTACTCCGTTGCGTCGAGCGTTGAGAGTTGACTCTGGTCCCGGTTCCAGATTTTCGAACGTCCTTGCGTACAATTTAATATCTTGTACTTTGCGTTTTGAATCTTGTACTCTTGTAATTTTGAGACGTTTCTTATCAATAATTGGAACCTCATTGATTGTATTTTGTACTTTTGAGCTTTTTGGTCGTTTGCGTCTTCAATTCGTCGAATCTATCTTTTGTCTTCACCTTTTATTATTTAAACGAATATCACTTGTAAATAGAACAGTTGCAACTAAAAGCTTGTCTTTCTTGAGGAATAATGCTATGAAATATATGTTCGTTTTTAGCATTATCAGAGATAAATGTTATATGTATATATAACTTTTGATGTAGAAATGCTGCGAGATTCAAAATACTGATTGCTGATTACTCGATACTTGGTATGGCAATTCTTGTTACAAGATGCCGATGAGTTCATGATAAGACTTCAATAGATAAATATAGTGTTTTGTCGAAGAGATTTAAGCCAAGGAGCAACGAGGTTGCTGGTACGTCTGCTGGTAATATGATGGAATATAAAAAGTTCCCCGGTAACAATAAAAGAGCACACATATATATCAAGGTTATAATAAGGTTGTTTCGAATGAAAAATCGAAGTTGACTTGTTAGAGCTGTGACAAAATTGGCTAATTTGGAAAGAGATTGCAAAGTTATTTTCAGTAATAATAACGCTAAAGGAATTAGCACAGCTACGCGTTAAACGTTTACTCAGTTTTCGAGAGTTTTCAGGTGCATAACTTTATGCATCGATCTTTTCTTCTGTAGAATAAGTGCGGTTGGTTCATCCTCTCAATTGAGGTGTTTTCAAGAATTATGAAAGGTTTTAACGCAGATTGTAACCTTCAAAATACCAATGAGGTTTAAGATGAAATCAAGTGGCAAACTTGAAGAAATGTTTAGTTTCATATGTTATAATCAATATTTTAATTCATTTTAATTGTCCAATGTTATTAGTCCACAGTCGATAGTCCACAGTTAACAGTCCAATAATTCATATATAGTTTAATTTATAATATTCGAATTAATTAATACGTATAGTGACCCGTGTACATGTCTCAGACTCGATCACAACTCAAGGTATATATATTATTGTAGAATCAACCTCAACCCTGTATAGCTAACTCCAGCATTATTGCATATAGAGTATCTATGGTTATTCCAAATAATATATATAGATGCGTCGATATGATATGTCAAAACCTTGTATACGTGTCCCGATATTTAAAGTGCGTAAAATAAATAACAGAAATTAAATGACGATAAATAAAATTGCGAGAATATAAACTGCGATAATTAAATTGCGATAAATAAAATGTAATCAGTTAGCTAGGAACAGTTAGCGTGGATTCTTAACAAAATTTCTCATAGTTAATTTGTCTGTTTCTAACAAATTTTATTTTGTCATATGTTTTCTTCATTATGCCACTTGTTGAATTCTGATAGGTCAAAATCCAAATATAAAATTGAATGAAAATGGTTATTCTGCAGTGAACGGATACGTATATCGGTGGTTGTAAGTAGGATAGTAAATGACTGTTGAATCAGCTTCGACGAATGTACAGTGTAACTTATTAAGGTGAAATCTAAATATTCCTCGGGTATTACCTACCCGTTAAAATATTTTCACCATTAACAGTTTGTATAAAAGAATTTTTAATTACAATTTTTATGAAAACATATATACGTATATATTTTCTTCAGATATAATCATGGATTTAATGAGTTAATATGATATTAAACTCATTTGGTTTACGTTTAGAACTAGAGTACATAATCTCTAAAACATTAGAGGTTACATAATCATCATGTCGAACGAAGATAAATGATGTAGAACGTCATGTAGAATGATGATTATTCTCAAGGTACAGAATGAGAAGTTGAGGCATGTGATGTTGAAACTTGGGTTGTTGGTGGTATTGTTGGTGCCGGTGATGTTGCTGAAGCTGGTAAATTTTGCACCATATTCTCCAAATTTATTTTTCGAGCGCGAAGTTTGTTGACTTCTTCTATTATTCCGGGATGATTGTCGGTTGGAACGAGCGAATGAATAAGGTTTGGAATCTGAGATATTATGTAATCATGACGAGATATTCGAGAAATGAGGGTGAAAATGATATTTCGGACTGGTTCACCGGTAAGTGCTTCAGGTTCTTCGCTATGAGGTGAATTTGGTTGATGGAAAGGATCACCTTCTTTTTGTCTCTAATGATTAAGTAGGCTACGAACCCATCAGATGAATTGGTTGATTCATTCTGGTGACACTGCTTTCGGAGCTTAGGTGAAACTCCATATCGGAATAGCTGTCGGAATCTGAGGAATTCGAACTGGTTAAGGGATTCATCTCGTACGATCAGATGAAGGATTTTTCGATAAGAAATAGATTATAGGATGTAGATTAGTACCCTGCAATACTGATAATGCTAAAAACGAACATATATTTCATAGCATTATCCTCCAAAAAGAGAAGCTTTTAGTTGCAATTGTTCTATTTACAAGTGATATTCGTTTAAATAATAAAAGGTGAAGACAAAAGACAGATTCGACGAATTGAAGATGCAAATGACCAAAAAAGCTAAAAAGTACAATCTAAGTGGTTCAAATTATTGATGAGAAACGTCTAAAAATTACAAGAGTACAAGCCGTAAAACACAAAGTACAAGACATTAAATCGTACGAAAAGGCGTTCGAAAATCCGGAACCGAGACATGAACCAACTTTTAGCGCGCGACGCAACGGACCAAAAATTACAAGTCAACTATGCACAAGAATATAATATAATATATAATTAATTATATATATTACTATATATTATAATTATACGCAGCCCACGTTTTGGATTTAATCTATGAGCTGGAATCCAGACCTCCGCACTCGCGGAGTTGTGAAGCACAAAAGCTCCGCACTCGCGGAGCTGTACAGTGAAACGTTGGCCTATAAAAGGCCGCGCATTCTGATCGATAAAACACATCCTTTTTCTATCTATCTATCTACGATATATTTATATTTATATTTATATTTTATAATTTTAATTTTAATTTAAGTTTAATAATAATAAGGTTATAGTGGCGAATGTTTTAAGTTTGTAAGTCGAAACTCTATCCGTATAATGCTACGCTATTAATACTCATTGTAAGTTATGTTCAACCTTTTTAAATTAATGTCTAGTAGCTAAGTTATTATTATGCTTATTTAAACCGAAGTAATCGTGATGTTGGGCTAAATATTAAAGACGGGGTTATTGGGCTTTGTACCATAATTGGGGTTTGGACAAAAGAACGACACTTGTGGAAATTAGACTATGGGCTATCAATTGGCTTTATATTAACTAAACGATACCTCGTTAATTTAATATAAAGGTTACAATTTGACATATCTATAAATAACCATTTACACTCGATCGGACACGATGGGCTGGATATTTATAAGTACTAATAATCGTTCATTTAACCGGACACGGGAATGGATTAATAGTCAATGGACTCATTAAAACAGGGGTGGATTACATACAAGGACACTTGGTGTAATTGATAATAAAGTATTAAAACCTTGGTTTACACACAGTCGATAACCTGGTGTAATCATTAACAATGTATTAAACCTTATTACAGTTTAAGTCCCCAATTAGTTAGAATATTTGACTTCGGGTATAACGATAATTTGACGAGGACACTCGCACTTTATATGTATGACTGATGTTATGGACAAAAACCAGATGGACATATCAAATAATCCAGGACAAAGGATAATTAACCCATGTAATAAATTAAAATCAACACGTCAAACATCATGATTATGGAAGTTTAAATAAGCATAATTCCTTTATTTTATATCTTATCGCATTTTTAATTATCGTACTTTTTAATTATCGCACTTTTAATTTATTGTCATTTTATTTATCGCACTTTAATTTATCGCACTTGAATTATCGTTATTTATTTTACGCTTTAAATTAAGCTATATTTAATTTTAATATTTTATATTAGGTTTTAACTGCGACTAAAGTTTTAAAATCGACAAACCGGTCATTAAATGGTAAAACCTCCTTTTTATAACAATAATACTACTTTTATATTTATATATATATATATATATATATATATATATATATATATATATATATATATATATATATATATATATATATATATATATACAACTATAGTTTAAAAATATAGCGTTAAACTTGGCTAGTTCCCTGTGGACGAACCGGAATTACTAAAAACTACACTACCTTACGATTAGTTACACTGCCTATAAGTGTTGTAGCAAGGTTTAGGTATATCCACTATATAAATAAATAAATAACTTGTGTAAAATTGTATCGTATTTAATAGTATTTCGCAATAAAAAAATAACTATTTCGTATACGCTGCTGCACACATCAAGTATTTTTGGCGTCAGTGCCGGGAAAAATTCAACGCCAAAAGCGAAACGCTATAAAAAAAAGATTTTTATTTAAGTTTTAATCTATTTTTATAAAAATATAAGTTTTAATATTAAAAACAAAAATATAAAAACATAATATATATATATATATATATATATATATATATATATATATATATATATATATATATATATATATATATATATATATATATATATATCTTTTTAGGTGCTTTAATTAAAAAGTTCATTTTTTTAAAAATTATAAAAAAAACTAATAAGTAATTTTTAATATAAGTTTTATTTAAATTACATTTTATATAAAATAAAAACAGAAAATAAAAAAAATATTAAAATCTGAACCTACGTAATTTGGGCCTGCAGCTCACTTGAACCTGCATCCTCCGCACTCGCGGTACTTTTGGGTAGCTAGTATCCGCACTCGCGGAGCTGTCTAACAGCTGCAACCTCAGACTGCATTAATTACGTTTTAGGGTTTTAATTTAATTATTATTATTATTAATTAACCTAATTAGGGTTTATGTTTAATATTAATTAGTTTTAGTTTAATTAAATTTGTATTTTTAAGTATTAATTAGTTTTATTACTTATAAAATTAATACTTTTATAAAATAATAATATAAAAATAATATTTTTATAAAAATTGTATTTTTATAACTTTAAGTTTTATTTTTATATTTTGTATCTTTTTATTCGTAATTGTATAGTTATCGTTCGTAACTAGTTTTAAGATATAGTTTTTGCCGTAGCCATTTTATATTTCTAGATTTCTAGGTTTTGCTGTAAAATCCCTTAAGTGCTTTTTCTTTAGACTAAGATTTAGGTGCTTTAGATTTTTACGACGTCGCTTATCGCCTTAATATTTTATAGATTTTAGTGACTTTTAAGTTATTGCCGTTTTGAATATAGAATTCCTTTTAAGCTTTAATACCTTTAGGCGTAAGTTTTAATTTTTAGTATTTAGTACCTTTTAAGTTTCGACGCGCTGCTCTCTTATTATTATTTTTCGATCTTTGTTTTTCGACCTTTTATTTTCCGACGCACTCTTTTTCTTTCTTATTTCTCGACGCTCTAGTTTTTAGGACATAGATTTTTATTTCAAAATTTCGACAAAAAATTATTTTAAGCGGTTAAATTGATAGACATTCAAAATTTTCTGGTTCGTAGTAATAGTTGGATTTGTTAGTGGCGAGTTGTGGGCTTCCGATTTAAAGGGTCCTGGCTACCTGCTGCATCTATTGGCTATTCGAAACGTGGACAAAAATCAGAAAAGTCTATTAATTTGATAATTTATAAAATTTTTATCTTTTATAACAGGTTATTCAGTGAATGCACCGAGCAAAACGTTCACCACCTTTCATACGTTCACCACCTGTAACTTGATCAAGACATCTAGCCAATATTGTCGCCGTTGATTTTTCTTTAGAATCGTCATCTAGTCGACCAAGTACTCCAATTCAAATTTCCGATAATCTATTTTTTGAACCCAACCTCACAATTGAGAATCCGGAGGATATTCAGGGACAATTCAGAGATCCTGAACCACTAATCATTCCTCCTGAACCACAAATTACTCATCCAGAAATTGTAGAGGAAGAAACCATTAAGTCAGAATCTTCTAGTGATTCAGATTCAACAAATTCAATCATGGAAAATCTGGAACCTCTAAGTATGGAAGACCGAATGAGAGCTAAACGCACTGGCCAAGGTCACACAATTACTCAACCAGACATTAATGCGCCAGATTATGAAATCAAAGGACAAATCCTACACATGGCAACTAATCAATGCCAATTTAGTGGTGCGCCGAAGGAAGATCCAAATGAACATCTTCGAACCTTTAATAGGATTTGTACTCTATTTAAGATCAGAGAAGTTGAGGATGAACAGATCTATCTCATGTTATTTCCCTGGACTTTAAAGGTAGAAGCCAAAGATTGGTTAGAATCGTTACCTGAAAGGGCGATTGATACATGGGATGTTTTAGTTGAAAATTTTCTTAAACAATTCTTTCCGGCATCTAAAGCCGTGAGACTTCAAGGATAAATTGTTACGTTTACACAAAAGCCAAATGAAACACTATATGAGGCGTGGACAAGATTTGGAAAGTTGTTAAAAGGATGTCCGCAACATGGTTTAGACACTTATCAAATAGTACAAATATTCTACCAAGGATGCAATATTACTACACGCAAAGACATCGACATAGCAGCTGGTGGTTCCATTATGAAGAAAACCGCAACTAAAGCTTACAAAATTATTGATAACACTGCTTCCCACTCACATGAGTGGCATCAAGAAAAAGACATCGTTAGATCATCTAAAGCGGCTAGAGCCGATTCTAGCCATGACTTTGATTCCATTTCCGCAAAGATAGATGCTGTCGAAAGACGAATGGAAAAGATGACTAAAGATATTCACTCAATACGAATTAGTTGTGAGCAGTGTGGAGGACCACATTTGACAAAAGATTGTCTCAGTATTGAACAAACAATGGAACAAAGAGAGAATGTTTCATACATGAACCAAAGGCCTGAAAATAATTATAAGAATAATTATCAACCGCCAAGACCAATTTACAATCAAAATCAGAATTATAACCGAAATGTTCCATACAACAACCAACAAGGTCCTAGCAATCAACAAGTATCTAATAATACTTACAACCAGCAAAGACCTATTTTACCATTTAAACCACCACAAACCGATGATAAAAAGCCAAATTTAGAAGATATGATGTCGAAGCTACTTGAATCTCAAACTCAATTTTTCACATCTCAGAAACAAACCAATGAACAAAATGCTCAAGCATTTAGAAATCAACAAGCTTCTATCCAAAATCTGGAACAAAAAGTAAGCAACCTAGCAAGGTTGATAGGTGAAAGAAAACCGGGAAGTCAACCTAGCGATACAAATGCTAACCCCCGGAATGAAACAGCTAAAGCCATTACCACAAGAAGTGGTATTACACTTAAACCACCGAAAATACCTGTAATTTCTGAGGACTCTATCCCTATTCCACAAGAACCACAATCTAATCAAGAAAAGGAAACAGAACCGGTAGTTGAAAAGGTTAATGAAGATAACACAGTTAAAGCTAAACCTTATGTTAAACCATACCAACCACCGCTTCCTTACCCAAGTAAAATGAGAAAAAAAGACTTGAAGTCGAGCAATCCAAATTCCTGGATATGTTTAAACTAATAAATATCAATCTTCCTTTCATTGATGTGATTTCAGAAATGCCAAGGTATGCTAAATTCTTGAAATATCTAATCACAAATAGAAAGAAAATTGAAGAACTCTCGGCTGTTACAATGAATGCTAATTATTCTGCAGTGTTGTTGAATAAGATACCAGAAAAATTATCATATCCAGGAAGTTTCACAATTCCATATTTTCTGAGTAGTCTTAGTTCAATAGAAGCATTGGCAGATTTAGGTGCTAGTATAAATTTAATGCCATATTCATTATACACTAAACTAGACCTTGGAGAATTGAAACCAATACGAATAAGCATACAATTAGCCGATCGATCAGTAAAATATCCTAGAGGGATAATGGGGAACATGCTAGTTAAAGTTGGTACGTTAGTATTTCCAGTAGACTTTGTTATTCTAGACATGGAAGAAGATTCTCGAGTTCCTCTAATATTAGGAAGACCATTCTTAAACACGGCTAAAGCAATAATAGACGTGTTCGGTAAGAAATTGACCCTAAGTATAGAGGACGAGAGTGTTACCTTTTCAGTGGATAGAGCCATGCAACAACCGCAATCTGCAGATGATACATGTTATTATATTCAAACTATAGATTCACATGCAGAACTGTTAGAAGAATTTCCAGAATTACAAGGAACAGGAGAATGTTCTTTAGGAGAAGGAACTGAACCAATTGATGAAGCTGAAATATTAGCCACACTCATGGATAATGATTACGAACCAACAACAGAAGAACTTCAAATGTTAAAAGAGGAAGACAGATATCGATACAAATCATCGATAGAAGAACCACGGACATTAGAGTTAAAGCCACTTCCAAACCATTTGGATACGCTTATTTACATGGTGAATCTGAATTACCTGTAATAATATCGTCTTCTCTTACGAAAAATGAAAAATCTCAACTCATTTATGTGCTAAAAGCTCATAAACCAGCTATTGCTTGGAAGATTCATGATATTAAATGAATAAGTCCTTCGTATTGCACACATAAAATCCTTATGGAAGAAGGTCATAAAACATATGTGCAACGCCAACGAAGACTAAATCCAAATATGCAAGATGTTGTTAAGAAAGAAATTATTAAACTGCTAGATGCAAGTTTAATTTATCCAATTTCTGATAGTCCATGGGTAAGCCCAGTTCAATGCGTACCTAAGAAAGGTGGCATGACTGTCATCACAAATGAAAAAAATGAGCTTATTCCTACTAGGACTATAACAGGATGGTGAGTTTGTATTGATTATAGAAAATTAAATGACGCCACCAGAAAAGATCACTTTCCCTTAGCTTTCATTGATCAAATGTTGGAAAGATTAGCCGAGAATAGTTACTATTGTTTTCTTGATGGTTTCTCCGGATATTTTCAAATTCCAATCGCACCCGAGGACCAAGAAAAAACCACGTTCACGTGCCCTTATGGTACTTTTGCGTACAAACGCATGCCATTTGGACTTTGCAACGCCCCTGCAACCTTTCAAAGGTGCATGATGGCGATTTTTCACGACATGATAGAAGAATGCATGGAAGTTTTCATGGATGACTTTTCAGTCTTCGGTGATACTTTTGAAACATGTCAAGTTAATCTTGAACGAATGCTTATTAGATGCGAGCAATCAAATCTAGTTCTTAATTGGGAGAAATGCCATTTCATGGTTAAATAAGACATCGTTCTTGTCATAAAATTTCAAAGGAATGAATTGAAGTGGATAGAGCTAAAGTAGATGTAATTGCTAAACTTCTACATCCTACCAATGTTAGAGGAGTTAGGAGTTTTCTAGGGCATGCCGGTTTTTACCGACGTTTCATAAAAGACTTTTCTAAAATTGCCACTCCTATGAATAAACTCCTAGAAAAGGATGCGCCATTCATCTTTTCGAATGAATGCATCAAATCTTTAATATTCTTAAAGAAAAACTCACTAATGCGCCGATCATGATAACTCCAAATTGGAATCTACCATTTGAACTCATGTGCGATGCAAGTGATTTTGCAATGGGAGCCGTTTTAGGACAAAGGATTGAAAAATGATTTCAACCTATCTATTACGCTAGTAAGATGTTACAAGGAGCACAAACAACTACTGAAAAAGAACTCCTTGCTATTGTCTTTGCTTTTGACAAATTTCGTTCATATCTCGTTCTAGCCAAAACGGTGGTCTATACCAACCATTCTGCTCTTAGATACCTATTTTCGAAACAAGATGCCAAACCACGATTAATCCATTGGATCTTACTCTTACAAGAGTTCGATATTGAAATTCGAGACAAAAAGGGAGCAGAAAATCTCGCCGCTGATCATCTTTCTCGTCTTGAAAATCCTGAATTAGAAGTTCTAAATGAATCGGCTATACAAGATAACTTTCCTGATGAATATCTATTGAAGATAGATTATAATGAAATTTCATGGTTTGCAGACTATGCAAACTACTTAGTATGTGGATTCCTTGAAAAAGGATTGTCGTACCAAAAACGAAAGAAATTCTTTAGTGATATAAAACACTATTTTTGGGAAGATCCACATTTATTTAAAAGTTGTCCCGATGGAATAATACGCCGATGCGTATTCGGAGATGAAGCTAGTGAAATCTTAAACCATTGTCATACAGGACCAACAGGAGGGCATTATGGGCCTCAACTTACAGCAAGAAAAGTCTATGACGCTGGATTCTATTGGCCTACAATTTTCAAAGACGCACACCTTCTTTGTAAATCCTGTGATGCTTGTCATAGGGCCGGAAAAATAAGTCAACGTGATGAAATGCCACAAAATGTCATTCAAGTATGTGAAGCGTTTGACGTTTGGGGTATTGACTTTATGGGTCCATTTCCAAAATCTCATAATAATCTCTACATTCTCGTTTCCATTGATTATGTATCTAAATGGGCGGAAGCACAAGCTCTCCCAACTAACGATGCACGAGTTGTAGTCAACTTCTTAAAACGTCTTTTTGCTAGGTTCGGAACACCGAAAGCTTTAATAAGTGATCGGGGTACTCATTTTTGTAATAATCAACTTGAGAAAGTTCTCAAAAGATATGGAGTAACTCATAAAATCTCAACCGCTTATCATCCACAAACAAGTGGACAAGTTGAAAATACAAACCGAGCATTAAAACGTATTTTAGAGAAAACCGTAGGATCAAATCCGAAGGAATGGTCCATGAAATTGGAGGATGCACTCTGGGCTTTTAGAACAGCCTACAAAACTCCAATTGGAACCACACCTTTTAAACTCGTTTACGAAAAAGCATGTCATCTTCCAGTAGAAATTGAGCACAAAGCATTTTGGGCTTTAAAGACATGTAATCTTCATCTACATGAAGCCGGACGTCTACGATTAAGTCAATTAAACGAATTAGAAGAGTTAAGACATGAAGCATACAAAAATTCGTTAATCTATAAGGAAAGAACGAAGAAATGACATGATAAAAGAATCAGAAGTTTAAAAGAATTTAAGGAAGGAGACAGAGTCCTTCTTTTCAATTCACGATTCAAGTTATTTCCTGGAAAATTGAAATCTAGATGGTCTGGACCATTCATAGTTAAAAGAGTTTTTCCATATGGAACAATAGAGTTGATAAATTCAAAAGGGATTGAATTTAAAGTTAATGGTCACAGAGTTAAACATTACATACATGGTCCAATGGAAGTTGACAATGAAGTTAATCACAATTTCAACACCACAGCTAACTAAGTGTGGGGAGAATCAAGTCTTTTTAAGGATAATATTTATTTCTGTTAGAGTTAGATATTTTGTTTTCGTGTAGTTCTCGAAAATGGAATCCGAATGGTCTTTCCCTAGCAGACCCTAAAGAACTAGTCTTCTCCCTCCATTCTGATTTTTTTTTTTTAGGTTTTACGAGATGAAGAATTCCTGTGATCTGAACCATGGTCCACTACTACATGCTATGATTACTAAACATAATAATAACATCTTTCCAAGTGAACTGGTATCATTCATAAGAGGAAAAATGGACGAAGTAAGGAGAGAACTCAGGAAAGATCATCATAAGACACATTTTGGTAAAGGAAAATCAAAATCCACAACAAAAAGAAGAGCACGACACCTTGAAAGATGTCATAAATGCGGAAAATGGTCACACGAAGGTAAATATTCAAACAATCAAACATATTCAAATACCGAATTTGTTACTCTATGCAGAGAAGGACCGTTCATATGTTTAGAAGAAAAGTTATTAAAGAATCGAGGTTACGCTTATGTAGTTATGGAAAACCAAATCACACGACTCTCCTATGAGTCGGCTAAAGCAGGTCTCTGAGAATTCTATCTCACAGGTAAGTATGTACAGTTTTTATTTTTTATTTATTGCTTTTAACCTTTTGATAATAAACGCTGAATCGTTCGCTATAAAGTATTAAATTGATATTCAATAAAATTAGGTATGCGTAACCGAAATTATTGATATCATACAAAAATTTATTACATCACTGCAAAATTTACCGTTTATTCTTAAAGTATAAATATCATTAATCAATCAAACATGTCATATATGTTTATTTGTAAAAGTGTAGAATTGTTAATATTGTGAAAATGCGTATAAAGTTTAATATGGATTAAACATGTCATTATGATTGTTTTGATTTTGCTAACACTAATGCATATTTGGATGCACAAAAATTGTGTTTAATGTGTTTTGCAGACTGAAAGGGGTGAATCTTCATCCGCATCCCAGGCTCACAATGCTCCTCCTGAGAATGCAGAAGAACAGGAGATTAACAACCAATATAGACAAAATCTACCGCATCAATTCATTTCATATTTAAATGTAGAATTGGCAGATTTACACCCTAATTTAAGGTTTGACAGACATTGGATAGATTATCCAAAATATCAGAGGAACTTGAACACCCTTCAGTCTAATGTTGTTGAAGTACCCAAGGTAATAGATTGGGAACCGTTAGAAACAGTGGGATTGGCCGATCCAATCAGAGAATTACTTACACAAAGGTATGGTAATTCTACTTTTAATGATTGGGAACGTTTGTTCAATATACGTAGGCGTGTATATAGAGAATGGTGTGTGGAATTATTATGTAGTGTTGAAATAAATGATCGGGTAGTTACTTTAACCGATCGGAGTTTTATTAAATTTTTATTAGGAGGTGTGATGCGCCATATGTCTTTACTAGACATGGCTCAGGCTTTGTGTATATATACGCCTGAGGAACTAGCATCTACTGATTGTCAAAGGTTGATAGTTAATGGTAGGAGGGTTGATGAAAATTTTGATATGAATGGAATATGGAGTAGAATGACTAGACATAACAGATTTCGTGGGGGGAATAACTCTTATACTGATATTGATAGAGCCGAGCTAAGAGTAATCCATAGGTTCTTAGCAAACTCGATTACACAGCGAGGTAGGAACAAAGAGAAGGTAAATGAGAATGATTTATTTTATCTCATGTGTATTCGAGACCCACAGAGCGCTGTGAGTATACCTTATTGTGTGGGTTATTATTTATCGGCTATGGTTAGGGGTTTACGACCTAATAGTATAAAAGGAGGTGGTA
This sequence comes from Rutidosis leptorrhynchoides, assembly GCF_046630445.1. Lineage (NCBI taxonomy): Eukaryota > Viridiplantae > Streptophyta > Magnoliopsida > Asterales > Asteraceae > Rutidosis > Rutidosis leptorrhynchoides. The sequence goes on from NC_092336.1 coordinate 110,305,683, forward strand.
TCTTTGTTACTTTAATTGCTGAGTATCTCGGTGTCAATTGAAGTCAGGGGGGATTAATAATTGCAACACCAGAACCCCGTGATACAATTAGTTTGAAAGTATATCATGGTGCTAAGGTTTTAAAGAAACGACATAACGCTGCAGCACCATATAATGGCCATCATCCACAGGTCGAAAGAGATCAGCAGCAAGGTAATGCGGGAGGGGGAATCAGATGACAGAAATGCAAATTTTTATGGCTCAACATGAGTATGAAATGGCTAGACAACGAGCAATTCAAGATTGACAGTATCATCAAAACCAAATCATAAGTCATTGTACACACATAAATACAAACTACATTCCTACTCCAATGCCCGTATTTCCTCCCTGGACTATACAGACCCGACCACCGTACCCTACATATGACCCAGCTCAAGCATTCTACAGCACATACGGCTATGAATGGAATCCCTACTGGCACCATCCTCATCAACCCTAATTTACTTTTATGCCAATTTTTATTTATTTGGTAACTTGTAATTTTATACTTTTAATATTTCTTTTGATACTATAATAGTTTTTATAATTTTCTAACTTTTATTATTAGATTTTTAATAATTTTTGAATGTGGGGTGATATACCCAACTTCAAAAATATGTATATATATGTTTGTAATTTATATCATGTACAAAACAGGGTAAAACAGCGCATTTTCAAAGACTGGAATTAAGTTCAGCAAAAGCAACTAATTTTGAAGACAAGATGCAAAATATATGTGAAATAACAACTGTAGGAATGAACAAATGATGTGCACCATTTATCATTCAACACAAACAACAATATGTTTGAAAACTTTGGTAAAATTTAATCATTTTTCTACGCTAATCACCCTCAGTAATTTAAATTGTTACTGATTTCTTGCGAATGAGGGCATTGCAAGATCTTAAGTGTGGGAAGGGGTTAAATTCTTTCGGATTTTTTTTTAAATTTTAATTTAAACACTTGGTTACCATTAAAAATACTAGTAACGCAGTAGTTGTATTAGAATCTAGTGCTCTCTGATAATAAAGAACAGCCCTAGTCTTATATACTGACCACCAAATTCTAGTAAAATTTTTCAAAATTTTCAACTAAATGAACTCAAAATCATGTTTATACATATTTATGAACGATAAAACTAGGTGTTAACACCGAAATTATTGTTACCTCGGAAAGGACATAAATTGAGAAACAACTCAAAATGCTTGAATTCATTTAAAATGGACTAGTGAAAAATAAAAAGGCAAAGAAAGGAAAATAAAAGCCAAGTGTGGGAAAAATTTACCAAGTTATTTAGAACATACTAGTTGTGGAGCCCTCGCTTCGCGCTGGGGGCTCCGTTTTGAATGCGAGTTAAAAAAAAGTCTTGATCTATTTTGTAAAAAAGAATTTTTTTCGACATCTAACATTGAAGGGTTGTTCTTTTTGTGGAAGTTGCTTCTTTTAGCGTTCGGGTTTTATTTAAAAAAAAGTTAGTAAAGTGGGGGTTCGATTTGTATTTTAATAAAAGTTAGGGGGTTAAGTTTGTGAAATTTGAAAAAAAATATACGGATAAAGTGGGAGTTCGATTTCTATTTTAATAAAAGTTAGGGGTTAAGTTTGTGAAAACTGAATATTAGTAAAAAAAAAAGTTAGTAAAGTGGGGGTTCGATTTGTATTTTAATAAAATTTAGGGGGTTAAGTTTGTGAAATTTGGGAAAAAATATACGTATAAAGTGGGGGTGCGATTTGTATTTTAATAAGAGTATAAAGTAGGGGTGCGATTTGTATTTTAATAAAAGTTGGAGGGTTAAGTTTGCGAAAAGTGGAAAAAGGAATAGTACTATTCATTTGGCCTTTGCCTTTGTATTTTTATAAAAGTTGGAGGGTTAAGTTTGCGAAAAGTGGAAAAATGAATAGTACTATTCATTTGGCCTTTGCATTTTAGATATAGGTATATAATATCACATATTTTTGTATAAATAATTGAAGATACTTTTGTTTTGGACGATATTAATCAGTTTTACCCAGTTTATTGTAATATAAATGGAATTTAAAAAGAAGTAAAAGTCCTCCGAGAAAAAGACACGCGCTTCTTGATTTAGGTCAGGAAGTTGTCGTCCAGACCAGTTGTAGAGTCTACGAAAAATCTTGAAAAGTTTTCTCGAAAATCACCTGGAAATCCACGGACCTCAGCATCAAACAGGGTCGCCATGTGGTCAGACTTATCCTAACCATGAGAGGATCTGTCTCGTACAATGGGGGGTACTGTGCAAATTAGCTTATAAGACTAATGAATCAGATCCTCAGAAAGGATAATCTCCTTAAAGATCAAAAATCAGCTTTTAAGACTGATATTACTCAATCCTTGAGATTGACCTTAAAGATTGAGAATTCAAACTCATGGAATTCGATGATATCTAAACTCGAGCTTGAACGAGAAAATATTTTGATCAAATTACAAACCGATTTTTTTTCTGAAAACCCTATTTTCAATACGTTCATTACCATTGAACGTAAAATCCTAGGAATTCACCTGGAATTCATTAGGTCTCCTGAACTAAATCGGGTGTCAACCGTAAGAACGGTGGTTGCATAGCATGGTCAAAGACAGGACCTTGTGCCAGACCGAAAAACTATAGGGTGATCTTTACTATTGCTCCTACCAAGGATAGTAATTGCATCCGACACGATATAGACCATAATCAAAAGCAAGTGGGTGACACAAAACCACGAGTTTTGAGCTAAAATTTTAAAATCTGAAACCCACAAAACCCACAAAAACATTTTTGCAAATACTGGTGAAGGGTTATTCCATAAAATTTGTCTAGGGTAAAAAGTTAGCTTGAATTTTCAAAAGATCGAATATTTTCATAAAGATCCAATTTCCTTAAAGGATCTAAATTTTTATAAGTCATGTGGGACTGTAAACCACATCGTTACTATCATTGTTTATACTGCCGTATTAAAATCACTGTTGTACAAAGTGTGAGAATAAAAAAAGTGATTCGAGTGAAGTGTGATTTAATTTCAAGTTCTATATTGCTTGAGGACAAGCAACGCTAAAGTGTGGGAATATTTGATAATGCTAAAAACAAACATATATTTCATAGCATTATCACTCAAGAAATACAAGCTTTTAGTTGCAATTGTTCTATTTACAAGTGATATTCGTTTAAATAATAAAAGGTGAAGACAAAAGACAGATTCGACGAATTGAAGACGCAAATGACCAAAAAAGCTAAAAAGTACAAAGTACAATCCAAGTGGTTCAAATTATTGATGAGAAACGTCTAAAAATTACAAGAGTACAAGCCATGAAACACAAAGTACAAGATATTAAATCGTACGAAAAGGCGTTCGAAAATTCGGAACCGAGACATGAACCAACTTTTAGCGCGCGACGCAACGGACCAAAAATTACAAGTCAACTATGAACAAGAATATAATATAATATATAATTAATTATATATATTATTATATATTATAATTATACGCAGCCCACGTTTTGGATTTAATCTATGAGCTGGAATCCAGACCTCCGCACTCGCGGAGCTGTGAAGCACAAAAGCTCCGCACTCGCGGAGCTGTACAGTGAAACGTTGGCCTATAAAAGGCAGCGCATTCTGATCGATAAAACACATCCTTTTTCTATCTATCTATCTACGATATATTTATATTTACATTTTATAATTTTAATTTTAATTTTAATTTAAGTTTAATAATAATAAGGTTATAGTGGCGAATGTTTTAAGTTTGTAAGTCGAAACTCTGTCCGTGTAATGCTACGCTATTAATACTCATTGTAAGTTATGTTCAACCTTTTTAAATTAATGTCTAGTAGCTAAGTTATTATTATGCTTATTTAAACCGAAGTAATCGTGATGTTGGGCTAAATATTAAAGACGGGGTTATTGGGCTTTGTACCATAATTGGGGTTTGGACAAAAGAACGACACTTGTGGAAATTAGACTATGGGCTATCAATGGGCTTTATATTAACTAAACGATACCTCGTTAATTTAATATAAAGGTTACAATTTGACATATCTATAAATAACCATTTACACTCGATCGGACACGATGGGCGGGATATTTATAAGTACTAATAATCATTCATTTAACTGGATACGGGAATGGATTAATAGTCAATGGACTCATTAAAACAGGGGTGGATTACATACAAGGACACTTGGTGTAAATGATAATAAAGTATTAAAACCTTGGATTGCACACAGTCGATAACCTGGTGTAATCATTAACAATGTATTAAACCTTATTACAGTTTAAGTCCCCAATTAGTTGGAATATTTGACTTCGGGTATAAGGATAATTTGACGAGGACACTCGCACTTTATATGTATGACTGATGGACTGTAATGGATAAAAACCAGATGGACATATCAAATAATCCAGGACAAAGGACAATTAACCCATGGTAATAAATTAAAATCAACACGTCAAACATCATGATTACGGAAGTTTAAATAAGCATAATTCCTTTATTTTATATCTTATCGCATTTTTAATTATCATACTTTTTAATTATCGCACTTTTAATTTATTGTCATTTTATTTATCGCACTTTAATTTATCACACTTTAATTATCGTTATTTATTTTACGCTTTAAATTAAGCTATATTTTTTTTAATATTTTACATTAGGTTTTAACTGCGACTAAAGTTTTAAAATCGACAAACCGGTCATTAAACGGTAAAACCCCCTTTTTATAATAATAATACTACTTATATATATATATATATATATATATATATATATATATATATATATATATATATATATATATATATATATATATATATATATATATATATATATATATATATATATATATATATATATATATATATATATATATATACAACTATAGTTTAAAAATATAGTGTTAAACTTGGCTAGTTCTCTGTGGATGAACCGGACTTACTAAAAACTACACTACTGTACGATTAGGTACACTGCCTATAAGTATTGTAGCAAGGTTTAGGTATATCCACTATATAAATAAATAAACAACTTGTGTAAAATTGTATCGTATTTAATAGTATTTCGCAATAAAAATATAACTATTTCGTATACACTGCTGCACACATCAAATACATAATTTACATATGCATATATAATACTAAAATCCCATAAGTTACAGAGAAATCTATGGAAGCTGTCAGACAAAGGTAACAATAACAGATACGCTAAGATATGAATTTATCTATACACAGTCTATGCAATAGAGGCAGTAAGACGTGTCTAGACTTTAAGGATGATAAACAAATAATTTTTGAAACAAAATGATAAGCAAAACTTTTGACATGCAGACACGGTCGAAGTCCAGACTCACTAATGCATCTAAACAACTACTAGTTAGACACACTAATGCAAGACCTGGTTCGCTAAGACCACCGCTCTGATACCACATGTCATACCCTTCCTAATCCATCTGGACGAAGTCACCAACATCTGGTCCCATTGCGATGATCGACTCCAAATAATGTCTTTAAGATGAGCAAATGCACAGCGGAAGGTTTCTTTCATACCTGAGAATAAACATGCTTTCAAGTGTCAACCAAAAGGTTGGTGAGTTCATAGGTTTATCTTAAAACAATAAAATTCATCATTTTGATAGACCACAAGATTCAAATACAGTACACCTATCTCGTGTACGAAACCATTTTCATAAATCTTAGTAACCGTACACATATCTCGTGCACAAAAATAACATACGCATAACCTGTGTATAAAAATCATTCTCTCGATACATAACATTCACTTTGCTTTCATAGCTTGGCTTGGTAACCGACCTTAACATAATATGCGCATAAATAATATCCCCAAAACAGAACATCTCGTCTGTATAATAATCATATAAACTTCAAAGTACTAAACACCACGCCCACTAGCTCTTCCGTCTAGTGAACATTCTGGGTGAGGGTGTTAAACCCGGTAGCTACCTTTAGGATTCGCGTGAATTAGGGCCGTACCCGTTTGATAATGCTAAAAACGAACATATATTTCATAGCATTATTCCTCAAGAAAGACAAGCTTTTAGTTGCAATTGTTCTATTTACAAGTGATATTCGTTTAAATAATAAAAGGTGAAGACAAAAGACAGATTCGACGAATTGAAGACGCAAACGACCAAAAAGCTCAAAAGTACAAAAGACAATCAAAAAGGTTCCAATTATTGATAAGAAACGTCTCGAAATTACAAGAGTACAAGATTCAAAACGCAAAGTACAAGATATTAAATTGTACGCAAGGACGTTCGAAAATCCGGAACCGGGACCAGAGTCAACTCTCAACGCTCGACGCAACGGACTAAAAATTACAAGTTAACTATGTATATAAATATAATATAATATATAATTAATTATATTAATTATATATATATTATATTTATAAATAAAAACCGTCGGCAGAGAAAGACTCCAAAGTGTGAGCTGGAATTTCAAACTCCGCGACTCGCAGAGTTTGAAGGCAAAATATGCCGCGAGTCGCGGAGCCCCAAAATGAAAAAATGCCTATAAAGCCAACCGAATTCTGATCGTAAAATCCATCTTTTTTCTTCCTCATTCATACCTTAAATTTATATTTATATTTATAATTTATATTTTAATTTTAATTATAATTCTAATAATAAGGGTATATTAGCGATTATTGTAAGGGTGTAAGTCGAAATTCTGTCCGTGTAACGCTACGCTATTTTTAATCATTGTAAGTTATGTTCAACCTTTTTATATTAATGTCTCGTAGCTAAGTTATTATTATGCTTATTTAAAACGAAGTAATCATGATGTTGGGCTAATTACTAAAATTGGGTAATTGGGCTTTGTACCATAATTGGGGTTTGGACAAAAGAACGACACTTGTGGAAATTAGACTATGGGCTATTAATGGGATTTATATTTGTTTAACTAAATGATAGTTTGTTAATGTTAATATAAAGATTTACAATTGGGCGTCCCTATAAATTACCATATACACTCGATCGGACACGATGGGCGGGGTATTTATATGTACGAATAATCGTTCATTTAACCGGACACGGGAATGGATTAATAGCCACTAGAATAATTAAAACAGGGTTGAAATTACATTCAAGGGTAATTGGTGTAATTGTTAATAAAGTAGTAAAACCTTGGTTTACACGCAGTCGATAACCTGGTGTATTCATTAAACAAAGTATTAAAACCTTGTTACAATTCGAATCCCCAATTAGTTGGAATATTTAACTTCGGGTATAATAATAATTTGACGAGGACACTCGCACTTTATATTTATGACTGATGGACTGTTATGGACAAAAACCAGACGGACAGATTAAATAATCCAGGACAAAGGACAATTAACCCATGGGCATAAAACTAAAATCAACACGTCAAACATCATGATTACGGAAGTTTAAATAAGCATAATTCTTTTATTTCATATTTAATTTCCTTTATTTTATATTTAATTGCACTTCTAATTATCGCACTTTTATTTATTGTTATTTAATCGCACTTTTAATTATCGTACTTTTTAATTATCGTAAGTTTATTTTATCGCACTTTTATTATTCGCAATTTCATTATCGTTATTTACTTTACGCTTTAATTTAAGTCTTGTATTTATTTTATATTTTACATTAGGTTTTAACTGCGACTAAAGTCTTAAAATCGACAAACCGGTCATTAAACGGTAAAAACCCCCCTTTATAATAATAATATTACTTATATATATGTTTGTATTTTTATAAAAGTAAACTAATATAGCGTTAAGCTTTGTTTAAAGATTCCCTGTGGAACGAACCGGACTTACTAAAAACTACACTACTTTACGATTAGGTACACTGCCTATAAGTGTTGTAGCAAGGTTTAAGTATATCCATTCTATAAATAAATAAATATCTTGTGTAAAATTGTGTCGTATTTAATAGTTTTTCCTAGTAAAATATAAACTATTTCTTATACCTTAGCTTTGACATCAAGTATTTTTGGCGCCGCTGCCGGGGAAATCTCTTAAAAGCCGGAAGCGGAACGCTAATATAAAAAAAAAAAAAAAGATTTTTATTTTACTTTTATTAAAAGTCGCATTTGTAAAAATACGTTTTAAAAATTCGAAAATATAAAAAGAAAAACAAAAATTTATATATTTTTAAGAGTTTGTTAAAAGTTTTATAAGTTTCTTTATTTTTATTTTAGTTTATAAAAAAATATAAGTTTTATTTAAATATCTTTTATTTATATAAAAAGCAGAAAAAAAATAAATAAATAAAAAAATAAAGAAAAAAAACGCGTCGAATATTTAAACCTGTCAGCTGAATTCTGGAACCCCGCGACTCGCGGGGTTTGATGCAATAAATACCGCGACTCGCGGAGGGTACCTGACACACGAACAGAAACCCTAATCCTGCATTTATTACGGTAATTATTAATTAATTATTATTAAACCCTAATTATTATTATTATTATAATTAATTTTATTTTAACTTTTACTTTTTATTTAATTTATGTATTTAGTATTAATTAGTTTTATTAAATTGTAAAATTAGTAGTTTTATTAAATAAAAAATATTAAAATAATATTTTTATAAAAATTGTACTTTTTACAACTTTTTATATATTTTTATATTTTGTCCCTTTTTAATCGTTGTAGCATAACTTTTGTATTTTTAGCTCATATTTAATTTTAAACTTAGTTTTTGCTATAGTTATTTTTACTCCTAGATTTTTAGACTTTGCCGTAGAATTCCTTAAGTGCTTTTTCTTTAGACTAAGATTTAGGTACTTTAAAATTTTGCGACGCCTTTTTAAGTTTTAGTTTCTTTTTAAGTTATTTCCATTTGGGATTTAGTTTTTCCTGTAAGCTTTAATATTTTTATACGACTTTTACTATGTACCAATTATCATTCCAATTAGTAATATCAATTTGCGATTATAATTTTAAGTTAGTTGTAGTAATAAGGTTAGGTTAGTCAAGTATTTTTAAGTTTTTATAAGTTTCTTTTATTTTTCCGTCACCTTTTATTTTTCAACCATTTTTTCTTTTTCGACCTTTTGCGACGAACTCTTTTTCTCTCTCATTTCTCGCTATTCTAGTTTTAGGACATAGATTTTTTCTACTTCTTATCTAAATTTTCTTAAAATTACGAAAATTTATTTTAAGTGGTTAAATTAATAGACATCAAAATTTTCTGGTTCGTAGTAATAGTTGGATTTGTACGTGGACCGGGTTATTGGAGCCAAACAGTCCTCAATTATATTGAGACCAAACGAATCCTGCCCCTCTGCTGCATCTTTTGGCTATTCGAAACGTGGGCAAAATCAGAAAAGTCTATTAATTAGATAACTTATTATAATTTTTCTTTCCTTTTAAAAACTAATAGGATATTCAGTGAATGCACCGAGCAAGACGTTCATCACCTTTTGTACGTTCACCACCTGTAACTAGATCAAGACATTTAGCAAATATAACCACCGTTGATTTTTCTTTAGAATCGTCATCCAGTCGACCAAGTACTTCAGTTCAAATTTCCGATAATCCATTTTTTGAACCCAACATCACAATTGAGAATCCGGAAAATATTCAGGAACGGTTCGTAGATCCTGAACCATTAAACTTTCCTCCGGAGCCACCAATCATTCAAACAGAGATTGTTGAGGAACGAACCATTAAATCAGAATCATCTAGTGATACCGATTCAACAAATTCAATTATGGAGAATCTGGAACCTTTAAGTATGGAAGACCGAATGAGAGCTAAAAGCACTGGCCAAGGTCACGCAATTACTCATCCAGACATTAATGCACCAGATTATGAAATCAAAGGACAAATTCTACACATGGTGACTAATCAATGCCAATTTAGTGGTGCGCCTAAGGAAGATCCAAATGAACATCTACGTACCTTTAATAGGATCTGCACACTATTTAAAATTCGAGAAGTGGAGGATGAACAGATATATCTCATGTTATTTCCCTGGACTTTAAAGGGAGAAGCCAAAGATTGGTTGGAATCATTACCTGAAGGGGCGATTGATACATGGGACGTTTTAGTTGACAAATTTCTTAAACAATTCTTTCCTGCATCTAAAGCCGTAAGACTTCAAGCAGAAATTGTTACGTTCACACAGAAGCCAAATGAAACTCTATATGAGGCGTGGACTAGATATGGAAAGTTGTTAAGAGGATGTCCGCAACATGGTTTAGACACCTGTCAAATAGTACAAATATTCTACCAAGGATGCGACATCACTACAAGAAAAGACATATATATAGCAGCTGGTGGTTCTATTATGAAGAAAACCGAAACTGATGCTTACAAAATTATTGATAATGCTGCTTCCCACTCACATGAGTGGCACCAAGAAAAAGACATCATTAGATCATCTAAAGCAGCTAGAGCCGATTCTAGCCATGACTTAGATTCCATTTCCGCAAAGATAGATGCTGTAGAGAGACGAATGGAAAAGATGACTAAAGATATTCACTCAATACGAATTAGTTGTGAGCAGTGTGGAGGACCACATTTGACAAAAGATTGTCTCAGTATTGAATTAACAATGGAACAAAGAGAGAATATTTCATACATAAACCAAAGGCCTGGAAATAATTATCAGAATAATTATCAACCGCCAAGACCGATTTACAATCAAAACCAGAATTATAACCGAAATATTCCATACAACAACCAACAAGGTCCTAGCAATCAACAAGTATCCAATAATACTTACAACCAGCAAAGACCTAATTTTTAAAACAAACCACCACAACAAACCGATGATAAAAAGCCGAATTTAGAAGATATGATGACAAAGCTAGTTGAAACTCAAACACAGTTTTTCACATCTCAGAAACAAACCAATGAACAAAATGCTCAAGCATTTTGAAATCAACAAGCTTCTATTCAAAATCTGGAACAAGAAGTAAGTAACCTAGCAAGGTTAATAGGTGAAAGAAAACCGGGAAGTCTACCTAGTGATACAAATGCTAACCCCCGGAATGAAACAGCTAAAGCCATTACCACAAGAAGTGGTACAACACTTAAACCACCTGAAATACCTGTAACTTCTGATGAAACTATTCCTACTCCACAAGAACCACAACCTGATCAAGATAAGGAAAAAGAACCGGTAGTTGAGAAGGTTAATGAAGATAACAAAGTTAAGGATAAACCTTATGTTAAACCATACCAACCACCACTTCCTTACCCGAGTAAAATGAAGAAAGAGAAACTTGAAGCCGAGCAATCCAAATTTTTGGATATGTTTAAACAGATAAATGTAAATCTTCCTTTCATTGATGTGATTTCAGGAATGCCAAGATATGCTAAATTCTTGAAAGATCTAATCTCAAATAGAAAGAAAATGGAAGAACTCTCGGCTGTTACTATGAATGCTAATTGTTCAGCAGTGCTGTTGAATAAGATACCAGAAAAACTATCTGATCCAGGAAGTTTCACAATTCCATGTTTTCTGGGTAGTCTTAGTTCAATAGAAGCATTGGCAGACTTAGGTGCTAGTATAAATCTAATGCCGTATTCACTATACGCTAAACTAGACCTTGGAGAATTGAAACCAACCAGAATAAGCATACAACTAGCCGATAGATCAATAAAATATCCTAGAGGGATAATGGAGAACATGCTAGTTAAAGTTGGTACTTTAGTATTTCCAGTAGATTTTGTTGTTTTGGACATGGAAGAAGATTCTCAAGTTCCTCTCATATTAGGAAGACCATTCTTAAACACGGCTAAAGCAATGATAGACGTGTTCGGTAAGAAACTGACCCTAAGTATAGAGGATGAGTGTGTTACCTTTTCAGTTGATAGAGCAATGCAACAACCACAATCTGCAGATGATACATGTTATTATATTCAAACTATAGATGCACATGCAGAATTATTAGAAGAATTTCCAGAATTACAAGGAACAGGAGAATGTTCTTTAGGAGAAGGTAATGAACCAATTGATGAAGCTGAAATGTTAGCTACACTTATAGCTAATGGATATGAACCAACAACAGAAGAAATTCAAATGCTAAAAGAAGAAGACAGATATCGATATAAATCATCGATAGAAGAACCTCCGAAATTAGAGTTAAAGCCACTTCCAAACCATTTGGAATACGCTTATTTACATGGTGAATCTGAATTACCTGTAATAATATCGTCTTCTCTTACTGAAAATGAGAAATCACAACTCATTTCTGTGTTAAAAGCTCATAAACCAGCCATTGCATGGAAGATTCATGATATTAAAGGAATAAGTCCTTCGTATTGCACACATAAAATCCTTATGGAAGAAGGTCATAAAACGTATGTGCAACGCCAACGAAGACTAAATCCTAATATGCAAGATGTAGTTAAGAAAGAGATTATTAAACTGCTAGATGCAGGTTTGATATATCCAATTTCTGATAGTCCATGGGTAAGCCCAGTTCAATGCGTACCTAAGAAGGGTGGCATGACTGTCATTACAAATGAGAAAAATGAGCTTATTCCTACTAGGACTGTAACAGGATGGCGTGTATGTATTGATTATAGAAAATTAAATGACGCCACCAGAAAATATCACTTTCCCTTACCTTTCATAGATCAAATGTTGGAAAGATTAGCCGGAAATAGTTACTATTGTTTTCTAGATGGATTTTTCGGATATTTTCAAATTCCAATAGCACCCGAGGATCAAGAGAAAACCACATTCACGTGCCCTTATGGTACTTTTGCTTACAAACGCATGCCATTTGGACTTTGTAACGCCCCTGCAACCTTTCAAAGGTGTATGATGGCGATTTTTCACGACATGATAGAAGAATGCATGGAAGTATTCATGGATGACTTTTCAGTCTTCGGTGATACATTTAAATCATGTCTAGTTAATCTGGAACGAATGCTAATTAGATGCGAACAATCAAATCTAGTACTTAATTGGGAGAAATGCCATTTCATGGTTAAAGAAGGCATCGTTCTTGGACATAAAATTTCAAAAGAAGGAATTGAAGTGGATAGAGCTAAAGTAGATGTAATTGCTAAACTTCCACATCCCACCAATGTTAGAGGAGTTAGGAGTTTTCTAGGGCATGCCGGTTTTTACCGACGTTTCATAAAAGATTTTTCTAAAATTGCCACTCCTATGAATAAACTCCTAGAAAAGGATGCGCCATTCATCTTTTCAGATGAGTGTATCAAATCTTTTAATATTCTTAAAGAGAAACTCACTAATGCGCCGATCATGATAACACCAAATTGGAATCTACCATTTGAACTAATGTGCGATGCAAGTGATTTTGCAATGGGAGCCGTTTTAGGACAAAGGATTGAAAAACGATTTCAACCTATATATTATGCTAGTAAGACGTTACAAGGAGCACAAACAAACTATACAACTACTGAAAAAGAACTCCTTGCTTTTGTCTTTGCTTTTGACAAATTTCGATCATATCTCGTTCTAGCAAAAACGGTGGTCTATACCGACCATTCTGCTCTTAGATACCTATTTTCAAAACAAGATGCTAAACCAAGATTAATCCGTTGGATCTTACTCTTACAAGAGTTTGATATTGAAATCCGAGATAAAAGAGGAGCAGAAAATCTCGCCGCTGATCATCTTTCTCGTCTTGAAAATCCCGAATTAGAAGTTCTGAATGAATCGGCCATACAAGACAACTTTCCTGATGAATATCTATTGAAGATAGATTATAAAGAAATCCCATGGTTGGCAGACTATGCAAACTACTTAGTTTGTGGATTCCTTGAAAAAGGATTATCGTACCAAAGACGAAAGAAATTCTTCAGTGATATAAAACACTATTTCTGGGAAGATCCACATCTGTTTAAAAGTTGTCCCGATGGAATAATACGCCGATGTGTATTTGGAGATGAAGCTAGTAAAATTTTAAACCATTGTCACACAGGACCAACAGGAGGGCATTATGGGCCTCAACTAACAGCAAGAAAAGTTTATGAAGCTGGATTCTATTGGCCTACAATTTACAAAGACGCACACCTTCTTTGCAAATCCTGTGATGCATGTCAAAGGGCCGGAAAAATAAGTCAACATGATGAAATGCCACAAAATGTCATCCAAGTATGTGAAGTATTTGACATTTGGGGTATTGACTTTATGGGTCCATTTCCAAAATCTCATAATAATCTATATATACTCGTAGCCATTGATTATGTATCTAAATGGGCGGAAGCACAAGCTCTCCCAACTAACGATGCACGAGTTGTAGTCAACTTTTTAAAACGTCTTTTTGCAAGGTTTGGAACACCGAAAGCTTTAATAAGTGATCGGGGTACTCATTTCTGTAATAATCAACTTGAGAAAGTTCTTAAAAGATATGGAGTAACTCATAAAATCTCCACCGCATATCATCCACAAACAAGTGGACAAGTTGAAAATACCAACCGAGCTTTAAAACGTATTCTAGAGAAAACCGTAGGATCAAATCCGAAGGAATGGTCCATTAAATTGGAGGATGCACTCTGGGCTTTTAGAACAGCCTACAAAACTCCAATTGGAACCACACCTTTTAGACTTGTTTATGGAAAAGCATGTCATCTTCCAGTAGAAATTGAACACAAAGCATTTTGGGCTTTGAAGACATGTAATCTTGATTTACATGAAGCCGGACGTCTACGATTAAGTCAACTAAATGAATTAGAAGAATTAAGACATGAAGCATACGAAAATTCGTTAATCTATAAAGAAAGAACGAAGAAATGGCATGATAAAAGAATCAGAAGTTTAAAAGAATTTAAAGAAGGAGACAGAGTTCTTCTTTTCAATTCACGATTCAAGCTATTTCTTGGAAAATTGAAATCAAGATGGTCTGGACCATTCATAGTCAAAAGAGTTTTCCCATACGGAACGATAGAATTAATAAATTCAAATGGGATTGAATTTAAAGTTAATGGTCACAGAGTTAAACATTACATACATGGTCCGATGGAAGTCGACAACGAAGTTAATCACAATTTCGACACCACAGCTAACTAAGTGCAGGGAGAATCAAGTCTTTAAAGGATAATATGTATTTCTGTTAGAGTTAGATTGTCTGTTTTCGTGTAGTTCTCGAAAATGGAACTCGAATGGTCTTTCCCTAGCAGACCCTAAAGAACTAGTCTTCTCCCCCCATTCTGAATTTTTAATTTTTTTAGGTTGTTACAAAATGAAGACTGCCTGTGAGCTAAACCATGGTCTAATGCTACACGCTTTGATCACTAAACGTAATAATGACATACTACCGAGTGAAATAGTATCAGTAATCAGAGAAAGAATGGACGGAGTTAGAAAAGAATCCAGATGCGAAGATAATAAGTTACAATTTGGTAAAGGAAAATCAAAATCCGCAGCGAAAAGAAGAGCACGACACCTAGAAAGATGTCACAAATGCGGAAAATGGTCACATGGAGGTAAATGTTCAAATAATCAAACCTATTCAAATACCGAATTTGTTACTTTATGCAGAGACGGACCGTTCATATGTTTAGAAGAAAAGATACTGAATGCTCGAGGTTACGCCTATGTAGTCATGGAAAATCAATTAAACCATCTTATGAATGGGATAGATCATATAACTAAGAAATCTATTCCACAGGTATGTCTGTACAGTTTTTATTTTTATTTTTATTTTTAACCTTTTGATAATAAACGCTAATTTGTTCGCTAAAAAGTATTAAATTGGTATTGAATAAAATTAGGTTTGGCGACCGAAATTATTGATATCATTCAAAAATTTATTACATCACTGCGAAATTTAACGTTTATTCTTAAGGTATAAATATCTTTAATCAATCAACACAAAATATTTCAAAAATTCGTCATGAGTTAAATTAAGTCTTGGAACCGAAATTACTTTACCGAAAAGAGGGGCGCATATTTTTGATAATATTTGATTGATTAAAGTGGGATAAAAAGACAAAAAGATTTTTAATTTTATTTTTACCATGTTTTTTTTTAAAAAAATTAATATTTGAACCCTTTATAAATATTGTAAACTTTGTAAAATCAATATTTTTAAAATTGTAAATATTTGAAAAAATTAATATAAGTTTGGTGTGAATTTATAATATAAATTTTTAAATTAATATTGGTGTGAACTTTTAATTTTTAAAATATGAATTTTTAATTTTATGCATTTCAAATTTTGAGTTTGGTGTGAATTTTTAATATTAATTTTGAATTTTATATTTAAGTTGTGTGAATTTAAAAACAAAAATTTACTTTATCTCATTAAGTTAAGAATATGATTTTTAAAATTCATCGTAAGTTGAAGACTAGGTCTTTGAACCGAAATTGCTTTACCCGAGGGAGGGACGAGAACTTTTAATATCATTATTTTTAATCTTATTGAATTAAAGTATGCCAAAAACATTGAAAAAACCCAAAAATCTTAGCTTTTAAAACAATCGCTACAAAAAGACAAATTTTAAAATTTTGTCGAAGGACTAGGACATCGATCCGAAACGACCTCGTCCTAAATAACAAGGGAAACAAAATTTTAAAATTAATTACTTAATTGTTTTAATAAGTTAATGATTATAAAAAAAAAAAAAAAAAAAATACCAAACTCCGCGAGTCGCGGAGTTTGGAGGGTTAATCCCCGCGACTCGCGGGAGAGTCGGATTACAGAAAAAAAATAAAGAGCTGCAACAGCTCAGTTTCACACACCCAAAACAGAAAATAGCTGCGAAATACTCCGAAAATACCCGAGAAAAAACCCCCAAAATCACAATTTTTAACCGTTAATCACCAAATCTTTTGCTAAAATCATGTTGAGAAGGATGCTATCTAAGAATTACTCAAGAAAAACGGTAAATTTCTACACCTAAACACCATTTAATCCGAAATTTGGTGTTCTTGAGTCATTTTTTTTTCCAATTTGATTTTGATGCTTTTTAGTGTAATTAGACTTAAATTGTTTATGTATTATGCTTGTATAACTTAGATTGATGCTGTTTAACATGATTAGAAGCCTTAAACTTCAAATTTTGAGTAATCTAGGGTTTGTGTTCTTGAGCAAATTTGGGGCTTTTTGATATAAACAGGTTATGGCCGATTTTTGTCATGAATTGTTGCTAAAATAAGTAGTGTAACATGTCTAGGTAGTTGAATGATCCAAACTTTGAGCCTAAACATGATTTTGAGAATTAAAGTGGACTTTTTCAAGTCTAAAATTCATGAACTTGATTTTTGAAAGATAATGCCATTTGAAACTTGTTTAATTGCTAGTAATGATTATTTTGACATGTTATTTGAGTTGAATGATTATGAACTTGGCGAACATTTTCGTATATGCTTATTTGAAAAAGTGTAGATTTGATGAAAATATGAAAATGAGCTTAAGTTTGATATAAATTGATAATGTCATTGTAATTATTTTGATTGATGATTTTGCTGAAACTAATGCATATTTGGATGCACAAAAATTGTGTTTGATGTGTTTTGCAGAATGAAAGGGGTGAATCTTCATCCCAAGCCCGCAATGCTCCTGCTGAGAATTTGGAACAACAGGAGGTGGATAACTACTACAAGCAGGATATACCTCATCCAGTCATGACCTTTTCCGATATGCACTTGGAAGAGTTGCACCCGAACCTGAGATTTGACAGACTTTGGATAGATTATCCAAAATATCAACGGGGTTTGCATACTCTTCATTCTAAGGTTGTTGAGGTACCGAGGGTCATAGAATGGGGACCCTTAGAAGCTGTAGAATTGGCCGGGCCAATTAGGGAATTACTTGTACAGAGGTATGGTAATTCTTCTTTTAATGACTGGGTACGTTTATTCACCATGCGTAGACCTGTATATAAAGTATGGTGTGAAGAATTGTTATGTAGTATAGAGTTGAATGATCGGGTAGCTAGTTTAACCGATCGTTCTTTTATTAGATTTTTATTAGGCGATTCGATGCGCCACATGTCTTTACTGGACATGGCTCAGGCTTTACGTATATATACGCCTGAGGAGTTAGCGTCTGCCGATTGTAGAGGATTGATACTAAACGGTAGAAAGATAGATGAAAATTTTGATACACACGGTGTGTGGAGTCAAATGACAAGCCATCACCGTTTCAAAGGGGGAAATTACTCTTATTTGGATATAGATAGAGCCGAATTAAGAGTGATACATAGGTTTTTAGCTAATTCGATTACACAAAGGGGTAAAAACAAGGAAAAGGTAAATGAACAGGATTTGTTTTACCATATGTGTATTCGAGACCCACAAAGCGCTGTAAGTATACCATATTGTGTGGGTTATTATTTATCAGCTATGGTTCGGGGGATGCGACCGCATAGCATAATAGGAGGTGGTATTTTTATTACTTTGATTGGTGAATATCTCGGTGTGGATATAAGTCGGGGGGATTATTAGTAGAAGAACCAGAACCCCGCGATACTATAGGTTTAAATGTATACCATGGTGCGAAAGTTTTGAAAAGGCGAAATAACGCCGCAGTACGATACCATGGTAGACATCCACAGGTGGAGAGAAACCAACAACAAGGTAATGTAGGAGGGGGGAATGAGATGCAAGAAATGCATAGGTTTATAGCTTCTCAGGAATACGAAAATGCTAGACAGAGAGCATTTGAAGATTGGCAAGTTCATCAGAACCAGATCATAGCTCATTGCCAACATATAGGTAGAAACTATATTCCTACACCGAAACCCATCTTCCCTCCTTGGTCTATAGAGATGCAGCCACCATATCCTACGTATGACCCTGTCGAAGCATTCTATAGCACCTATGGTTATGCCTGGAACCCCTATTGGTACCAATATCATCCTTAGTTTACTTATTATTTTTTTTATTTTGTAATTTGTAATTATTGATACGTTTAATACTTTTGTTAATATTGTAATCATTTTTATAATTATCTAACTTTTATTCTTAGATTTTAATAATTTTTGAATGTGGGGTAATATACCAAACTTCAAAAATATGTATATATATTTGCAGTTTATCTTATGTACACAACAGGGTAAAACAACGCATTTTCAAAGACTGGCATTAAGTTCAGCAAAAGCAACTAATTTTGACGACAAGATGCAAAATATATGTGAAATAACAACAAGACGGAATGAACAAATGATGTACACCATTCATCATTCAGCAAACAAACCCCAATATATTTGGAAACTTTGGTAAAAATTTAATCATTTTCACACAAATCACCCTCAATAATTTAAATTGTTACTGATTTCTTGCAAATGAGGGCATTGCAAGATCTTAAGTGTGGGAAGGGGTTAAATTCTTTCGGATTTTAAAATTTTTATCTTAAACACTTGGTTACCATTAAAAATACTAGTAAAGCAGTAGTTGTATTAGAATCTAGTGCTCTCTGATAATAAAGAACAGCCCTGGTCTTATATACTGACTACCCAATTCTAGTAAAAAATTTTCAAAATTTTCAATTAAATGAACTCAAAATCATGTTTATACATATTTATGAACGATAAAACTAGGTTTTAACACCGAAATTATTGTAACCTCGGAAAGGACATAAATTGAGAAACAAATCAAAATGTTAAAATTCATTTAAAATGGAATAGAGGACGATAAAAAGGAAAATAAAAGCCAAGTGTGGGAAAATTCTCCAAGTTATTCAAAACATATATCACATATATCTGTAACAAATAACTGAAAATACTTTTGCTTTGGACTAAACTAAACTGTTTTACCCGATGAAAGAAAAGAAGATATGGATCTACACGATGAATCAATTCCATCATTAAAAGGAAGTAAAGTCTTCCGAAAAAGACACGCGCTTCTTGATTTAGGTCATGAAGTTGTCGTCCAGACCAGCTGTAGGTTGAAGAAAAATCTAGAAAAGTCATCACTAAAATCAGCAGGAAATCCACGGACCTCAGCATTAAACAGGGTCGCCAAGTGGTCAGATTTATCCTAACCATGAGAAGGATTTATCTCGTACAATGGGGGGGCACCATGCAAATTAGCTGGATAAGACTAATGAATCAGATCCCCAGAAAGGATAATCTCCTTAAAGATTAAAAATCAGCTTTTAAGACTGATATTACTCAATCCTAGAGATTGACCTTAAAGATTGAGAATTCAAACTCATGGAATTCAATGATATCTAAACTCGAGCTTGAACGAGAAAATATTTTGATCAAAATTATAAACCGATTTGTTTTCTGAAAACCCATTTTCAATGCGTTCATTACCATTGAACGTAAAATCCTAGGAATTCACCTGGAATTCATTAGGTCACCTGAACTAAATCGGGTGTCAACCGTAAGAACGGTGGTTGCATAGCATGGTCAAAGACAGGACCTTGTGCCAGACCGAAAAATTATAAGGGTGAGCTTTACTATTGCTCCTACCAAGGATAGTAATTGCGTCCGACACGTTATAGACCATAATTAAAAGCATGTCAGGGGACATTGCCTTAACAGTTGCTTGTTCAACGCTTTCCTTTACAACCGGACGGTAGTTTACCGAAAGGTAATATACGGGACAAGTAAACTGGACGTGTTGCTTTCCAAATACAAGGTTAGCAAGTGGGTGACACAAAACCGCAAGTTTTGAGCTAAAATTTTCAAATCTGAAACCCACCAAACCCACAAAAATATTTTGCAAACACCGGTAAAGGGTTATTCCGGAAAACTTATCTAGGGTAAAAACTAGATTTCAAAAGATCAAATGTTTTCATAAAGATCCAATTTCCTTAATGGATCTAAATTTTTATAGTCATGTGGGACTGTAAACCATATCGTTACTACCATTGTTTATATCACCGTATAGAAATCACTGATGTACAAAGTGTGAAGAATAAAGAAGTGATTCTTGTATTTTAAGACGATATTGCTTGAGGACAAGCAACGCTCAAGTGTGGGAACATTTGATAATGCTAAAAACGAACATATATTTCATAGCATTATTCCTCAAGAAAGACAAGCTTTTAGTTGCAATTGTTCTATTTACAAGTGATATTCGTTTAAATAATAAAAGGTGAAGACAAAAGACAGATTCGACGAATTGAAGACGCAAACGACCAAAAAGCTCAAAAGTACAAAAGACAATCAAAAAGGTTCCAATTATTGATAAGAAACGTCTCGAAATTACAAGAGTACAAGATTCAAAACGCAAAGTACAAGATATTAAATTGTACGCAAGGACGTTCGAAAATCCGGAACCGGGACCAGAGTCAACTCTCAACGCTCGACGCAACGGACTAAAAATTACAAGTTAACTATGTATATAAATATAATATAATATATAATTAATTATATTAATTATATATATATTATATTTATAAATAAAAACCGTCGGCAGAGAAAAATTTCAAACTCCGCGACTCGCGGAGTTTGAAGGCAAAATATGCCGCGAGTCGCGGAGCCCCAAAATGAAAAAATGCCTATAAAGCCAACCGAATTCTGATCGTAAAATCCATCTTTTTTCTTCCTCATTCATACGTAAAATTTATATTTATATTTATAATTTATATTTTAATTTTAATTATAATTCTAATAATAAGGGTATGTTAGCGATTATTGTAAGGGTGTAAGTCGAAATTCTGTCCGTGTAACGCTACGCTATTTTTAATCATTGTAAGTTATGTTCAACCTTTTTATATTAATGTCTCGTAGCTAAGTTATTATTATGCTTATTTAAAATGAAGTAATCATGATGTTGGGCTAATTACTAAAATTGGGTAATTGGGCTTTGTACCATAATTGGGGTTTGGACAAAAGAACGACACTTGTGGAAATTAGACTATGGGCTATTAATGGGCTTTATATTTTTTTAACTAAATGATAGTTTGTTAATGTTAATATAAAGATTTACAATTGGGCGTCCCTATAAATTACCATATACACTCGATCGGACACGATGGGCGGGGTATTTATATGTACGAATAATCGTTCATTTAACCGGACACGGGAATGGATTAATAGCCACTAGAATAATTAAAACAGGGGTGAAATTACATTCAAGGGTAATTGGTGTAATTGTTAACAAAGTAGTAAAACCTTGGTTTACACGCAGTCGATAACCTGGTGTATTCATTAAACAAAGTATTAAAACCTTGTTACAATTCGAATCCCCAATTAGTTGGAATATTTAACTTCGGGTATAATAATAATTTGACGAGGACACTCGCACTTTATATTTATGACTGATGGACTGTTATGGACAAAAACCAGACGGACAGATTAAATAATCCAGGACAAAGGACAATTAACCCATGGGCATAAAACTAAAATCAACACGTCAAACATCATGATTACGGAAGTTTAAATAAGCATAATTCTTTTATTTCATATTTAATTTCCTTTATTTTATATTTAATTGCACTTCTAATTATCGCACTTTTATTTATTGTTATTTAATCGCACTTTTAATTATCGTACTTTTTAATTATCGTAAGTTTATTTTATCACACTTTTATTATTCGCAATTTCATTATCGTTATTTACTTTACGCTTTAATTTAAGTCTTGTATTTATTTTATATTTTACATTAGGTTTTAACTGCGACTAAAGTCTTAAAATCGACAAACCGGTCATTAAACGGTAAAAACCCCCCTTTATAATAATAATATTACTTATATATATGTTTGTATTTTTATAAAAGTAAACTAATATAGCGTTAAGCTTTGTTTAAAGATTCCCTGTGGAACGAACCGGACTTACTAAAAACTACACTACTTTACGATTAGGTACACTGCCTATAAGTGTTGTAGCAAGGTTTAAGTATATCCATTCTATAAATAAATAAATATCTTGTGTAAAATTGTATCGTATTTAATAGTTTTTCCTAGTAAAATATAAACTATTTCTTATACCTTAGCTTTGACATCACCGTTTCTAATTCTTAGGTTACCAAGCAATAATAATCAGGGGAAATATTCACAAAAATTAGTGGCAATTATCACATCCAACTAATTCAATAATAATCCACAGAACTTCTGTCTGCATAATAATTCATTTGAGGAATGTTTTGCTTGTGTCTATCTCGTCAAACATTTATAAAAGCATTTCATGCATTCGCAGTTCAAAAATATATTTCAAAAGCATTTAATAAAGCAGTTGTAAAAAATAGCGCATGTATTCTCAGTCCCAAAAAATGTAAAGGGTAAAAGGGAATCGAATGAACTCACGATACGATATTTTGTTGTAAAAATATGCATACGACGGAACTGAACAATGCAGGGTTGGCCTCGGATTCACGAACCTATATTAAGTATATATATTAAAACGTATAATCGTAATCTAACAAGTTTAGGTATTATTATTAATTGTTATTTCAGTAACTTGTACGTTTCATTAATAACTATATTAACTATATTTATTTTATATAATTTAGATAAATAATTAGTATTTATTATGAAAATATTAATGTTATTATGTGATATGTTTCAATTATATTGTTATCTAGCTATCTATTTGGTAAAATAATATCACTAGTAATACATAACAATCTGTATCTTTTTATGATAATAATAATAATACTAAAAATAAGTAGATTTAGTAATGATACTGATTTTAATAGTTTTGATAATAATACTACTAATAAAAGTAATGTTAGTAATAATAATCTTAATGTTAATATTAATGATGATGATGATGATGATGATAATAATAATAATAATAATAATAATAATAATAATAATAATAATAATAATAATAATAATAATAATAATAATAATAATAATGATGATGATGATGATACTACCTTAAGAGAATCAGCTTCCAAAAATAATACTGTCACGGCCCGGGCTCGAACCCACGACCTGCGGCTATCCCACTAACACCCTTAACCATTCACGCTATCTTGTTTTTATGCTATAACCCATAAACCATCTATATTTAACTAGCTTCTTTCGGCCCAACAGAAATTTATTTAGCCCAATTAAAAAGTATTAGTAATAGGCCCAACATATTAATCTATTTGAAGTCCATTTAAGGAGATTATAATAGTCCAGGAGTAATTTATGAGGGTTTCGTTTCTTCTCTACCCACCATCGATCATCATCAGGTCATGTACCATTATAAACATAATCATCCTCTATCATCTCCACACGATCGTCATCGTTATGATCACCTTAACCATCTTCATCATTCTACACCATCATTATATCATCCTCAACATACAACATCTATCATCATTGAAGCATCATCACATCATCATCATAATCATAATACTCTTATCATACTATGTTTCATTATCATCACCATAATGATTCACATATCATCATTATTTTCACCTAACCTCATCATCATCAACTATACTAAATGTTACCTCATCACTATCATAAGTGTAATATTGTATTTTTTTCATCATAATCTTCATATTTACCTAACTAGCTCGACCCCCTTTGTGATTTTAACTCCTTCACGGCCCAACCAAAATCTACTAGTCCCTAGCCCAAGAATACAATTATCTAAGCCCACTTAAAACCTACTTAGTTTTCGTTAATCCTGTCATTATCACAATAATCGATTATCTAACCTTATCATGGTTATCATCTACATCATCAACATGTCATATTCCATTAGCATAATCAAACATAATGGTTACCGGCAATTAATAACACTTTGTACAAATATTAAATAAATTATAGTTATCAACTTTATATCCTCACCGAGAACCATCCTCATCATTATTACTTCATCTACTTCATTCTTTATCTAGCAGAAATAAAACAGGAGGCGTAGCAGCTGGAGCAGAAGTAGAAATAGCAGTAGTTCAGTAGCGAACAATAGATGTTGCAGAGCTATTTTGGTGATCGAATGAAAACAGAAGAAAATAATGGGTGTTGCAGATTAACAGTAAATTAAAAAGGGTTCGTGGTGATTGTGATGGAGATGAAGTGGTGGTTTGCGTTGGGTTGTTTCAATGGTGTTCATAAGAGAAAAGAGAGGGATAGCGAGCAGAAACAGAAAAGAAAAACAGTAGCATAATAGTGACAATTCTAGCGGTTTTGGTGGTGGTTTTTGGGGTAGGTTGCAACGGTGGGATCAAGGAAACAATCAAGAACCTACAGCATCAAAACAGTATCCTTTAGATTACGCGTATCTCTTTAGCTGTTTGTGATCGTTGGTGTGTTTCAATTGGTGTGGGTGTTTTGTTTTGAGTTCGGTTTACATCAGAAAATAATAAGTAGAAGAAATAAAACGCACCAAGGAATGATTTTAGGTTGTTGTAGATTGAAGATGATAACGATGGTGAGGGTGATTTATTGTTGTAGTGGTGGCATTTGTGTTGGTCTTTGCTTAGCAACGAAAGCAGTATCAGTAACCTTAATGGGTTGTGGTTTGGGTTCACTAAACAAGAAAAGAAAGAAAAATAAAAAATGGTGGTCGATATGGTTATGTTTCTTGGTTGAGATGGTGGCGAGTGGTGATGTGTATGTGTTTGTGTTGCTGCTCACATACAGAAAGAGGGTATCCTGCGAATATATACAAATATGAACTAGTTTGGATGGCGGGTTTAATGGTAGCTAGTGGTGATCCAACATGATCATCAAGGTGGCTTGACAGTGACCGAGAGGTTAAATCAAAACATGGACAGATTAATGTGATTTCCAATTCGGTGTTCATAGTTGAGTTGGTGTTAATGTATATGTGTAAGACTATATGCATATATGTATGAATATATATGCTGAGTGAGTGTGGTTTGATCAAGAAAGAAGATGGATTAGCCATAAAATGGATTTCTCATTTGCAAATGGGTGCTCGATTAATCAAGAAGGAAATAGAAAGAAGAAAGGTGATATTCTTGGGGTGAGATTTGAGCAGAGGAACAAGAAACATGCATATGTGTCTATCAATAAGAATAAGTATATGTATATATAAAATAGATTGGAGGTAGATGGTGGAGAACTCCGTGCCAAAAAAATAACTCCCGTGAATCTCAATTGTTTGTATCTATATAGTTCATATAGTCAAGTTGCAAGAGTAAAACAATAATAGTATTTATATATATATATATATATTAAATAAATCAAAAGCATAATAAACGTGCAATATCATTAGCAGCCTTGAATTATTGAATTACTATTTCTTTTACGAACTGGACTTCGTGTCCCATTGTAAATCAGTGTTGGATAAAAGTATTCGGAAAAATTTCAAATTTTTACATTAATTATATTTATTTATTTTGGTCATTATGATATAAAATTCGATCATTAATTTATTAAAAATTACATCAACTGTCCCTCTCGATTCTGGGTAAAATATAAAAGTGCTAAAATTTAATAACTAGATCCTAAATACATTTTTAGTAAGCCTAAAATTTATAGAACTCATTTTTGAATTACCGTTTATTTTAAAATCATATAAGTTTGAATTTAACTTACTTAATATCAATCGCGACATCAAATGAGTATTACAGTCATTTAATATTTATTTTTAATATACTTTATTTATATATATAGATATATTTTAAATAATAATTATTATAATATCTTATTTTTATTTATTTTACATAATTAAATTTTAATAGTAATAACATATAATATTTCAAATTATATTTTCAATTACCAATTTTATATATATATATATATATATATATATATATATATATATATATATATATATATATATATACACACACACACACACACACATATCTATTTACAATTATTGGTTCATGAATCGTCGAAACTGGTCGAAGGTAATTGAATACATGAACATAGTTTCAAAATTTTCGAGACTCAACATTATAGACTTTGCTTATCGTGTCGAAATCATATGAAGATTAAGTTTAAATTTGATCTGAAATTTTCGGGTCATCACAATGGTAGTGTAGACATGACGTTTCTTTGGATTATTGCACCTATACCCTTTTTGGTTGATCCCATAACCAACCATCACACACTTTTCCGCACATGGATCTAGTTTAGTGCGCTCACTTTTTGGGATATGAACAAAGACGGAACACCCAAATATGCGAGGTTCAATGCTAAATGAGGTCGGAAGGGTATGAAATTGGGAAAGAGTATCTTTATGAGTTTTTGTGCCCAAAACTTTAGTAGGTAATCGGTTGATAAGATAGGTAGCGTAAGCAAGAGCTTCGGGCCAAAAACTTTTCGGAGCCTTGGATTCAATTAATAAAGCTCTTGTCATTTCTAAAAGTAGTCGATTTTTACGTTCGGCTACGCCGTTTTGCTCGGGAGTATGAGCACACGAGGTTTGATGAATAATCCCATTATTTTCGCAAAAGAATTTCATTGATGAGTTTACAAACTCACCCCCATTATCGGATCTTAACATTTGTATGTTTTTATTAAATTGAGTTTGTACCATTTTATAAAAGTGAGAAAATTTATCAAAAACTTCTGATTTGTGGGTTAAAAAATAAATCCAAGTCATTCGTGAATGGTCATCAATAAATAAGACAAAGTATCGAAAATTTCTCCCCCCAATAATCGGTGCCGAACCCTATACATCAGAATGAATTAAAGAAAAAGGTACATCCTTTCTAGTATTACTAGGTTTAAATGTACTTTGGTGACTTTTGGCCAAAATACAAGTTTCACAGTTTAAAGTAACAATGGATGGAAAGAGGCTAGGAAATAACGCATGCAAGTACCCAACAGATGGGTGACCCAATCTCCTATGCCATAACTAAGCTTCCCTCGAAGGTGTTCCGTGAGCAAGCATCACGGTATCTTGTTGGGTTACTTCGTCCACACCGTCTTTTTTTTAGATAATATCTTTCGTTATCTAAATTCTTATCCCCCGTTAATAAGTGTTTCCAATATTTTTGTTATTTAATTATAGCATCTCTCGTTTACTCTAGCGTTGTTAAAATAATTTGTTTGGTTAATTCACGCACCCGCTATAAACTTGAGGGACCAAAGTTGCCAAGTGGGCAAACTAATTGACTAGGTCAACTAGTCAACCTACCTCCCCACCATTCATTTCATTCACCATCTCCCACCTTTCTCTACTACTTCCATTTTTACTCTCAAACACCCAATTCACTAATTCATCATCTAAATCAATTCAAGCAAGCAAGCATCAAAACAAATTACATATTCGTGATCCTCTCTTCATCCTCTTCAATTTGGTACCAATTTCACTACTTGGGGTAAAGTTTCTAAAAACTCTAAATTTATCTAATTCGTTTTATAGACTTGAAATGGTGTTAATTAGTGTCTATGGCTCAAGTCTAACATGAATATGTGTTTGGTTTGCTCGATTTGTTGTTTTAAGTAACTAGCTTGAATATGAAAAATGGGTTAGTTTAATCTTGAGTTTTGGATGATTAAATGTTTTTATAATGTTAAAGTTCATGTATTAAATGTGATACTAGCATCATTAGCTTCGTTTTGGTATGTAGGTTGATTTAGAAAAGCTTCATTTACAAAATGGTTGAATTCATGATTCTTGGTTAGGGTTTGATGAACTTTAAAATGAACTTTTGATGCATTGAATGCTATGAAATGTTGTTAGTAAGTATTTAGTTGTATTGTATGTTTAATTATCTTCGAAACGGCATATCGTATGTGTAAATTGGATTCCCGAATCATGAAATGCATTTTATGAACTTGAAACTTTGATAATGAACTTTTAATGATCATTCGACGAGAATTTTGTTATTGTAAATGATGAGTTGGATTGTTGATATGTGTTTAGTTGTATTTCTCGTTAAATTACCTTTCCAACGATATAAGATACGTGTTTTGAATGTTTACAGTTCATTAGTTATGTTTGTTTGAAGTTGGATTCATGCATTAAGTGTTCAAAACAGCCCAGCATTCTGTCTAGTGTTAAGCCGTGGCGCGGCTCCTCTAACCACGGCGCGGCTTAAAGCATGGGAAAAGGGCTGTCCAAAATTATCAATTTTCGTTTAATTCTAATTATGCTACGCAACTCCGATTGACATAAAACTTGTTCTAACATGCTCATATATGATTATGGAACTTAGAAAAATTGTTCGTGACCCGACCCGAACATGTTGACTTTTTCGTTGACTTTGACTTGGACCAAAGTTGATTTTTATTCAAACTTAACCAATGTTTTGTTTAATCGTTATAACCTTTCTCTTATACTTGATTCTTGCATGAAACTTGACAACTTGATTCACATGCTATAATCGAGTCGTAACGAGCCATAGGACTAATTGAACACATTTCGCCCGACCTTGTGTCGTAACCCGTAATTGATACAACTTATTTGTTTAGGTCAAGGCTAAGCAACTTTCATTTGCACAACGTTTAATTACAAGTACTTTGGCATGCAACTACGGTGAGATCATAGTCCAATCTTTTCAACAACTTTTATACTTTTAAATCATGGGATGAGAAACATATACGGTTTATACTTTTATACGTTGAACACAAGTACGAAAACAAACATTCCACAACGAGTTAGAACAAAAAGCCCCAATTCAATTATCATTAGTTATACTTGCAGGGTTTAAGCCCGAAATTATGTTGTGTGGCCATACGGGTTTGACGAACCCTCATTCGGACGGTTCGCTACCGTTAGCGGATGAAATGTAATTTTATCGTGTATAGTGTAGGTTCTAACACTATGATTCAGAGGTACCATTCAGTAAAGCCTTGATAATTGGGTGCTCGACATACAAACAACATCTTTGGAATGCAAACGATTTGGATAATCAACTATACTAAATCTTGTGGTTCAAAAACATACTTTACAAATACACCTATGATTACACCAAAGTTTTTCGTTGACAGTTTCTATATATTTCTCAGGTTCATACTTGGCTACTTGATACATGCTTCCGCATACTTTGATTACTTGCTTGGGGTCAAGCATACATACATACATACATACATACGCTAGTGATAGCACCTTTGAATTCAAGCATATTTGTTTACATACGTACGCTATTTATAGCAACCGTGATTTTCAACCTATTATGTCGCACGTTATCTCATTTTTACATTACTACTTTTGTAAACTTAAACTTGTTGTCGAACCGTTTGGTAACTTAAAACTTTGCAGGTCATGCACGTTTCAAATGAATGCGACATACTTTTGGTCAAACGCGTCTCATTTAGGGACTATGACCACGTAGTGGGACCTAAGTTAACGGCGCCGTCAATGATGATTTTGTCGGGTCGTTACAGATGGTATCAGAGCGTTGGTTATAGGGATCTAGGATGTTCATTAGTGTGTCTGACAGAGTCGTTAGGACGCATTAGTGAATCTAGACTACAACCGGGTAGTTAACCATTGCATCCTGACTTGCATTTGCTATAGATAGCACTTACTTGACTACTTGTGCATTTATACTTGAATCTTTCTTAGGTGAACTCCATAATGGTACCAAACTTTCATCATACGAATCCGTATTCTGCCACTTACTGGTAACACACGTAAATTCAATATTCATACGCGTAAGGATGACGACGACTTCATTAGTCACCCTAGTCCGGGAATTCTGTCTTCCAGGTTGTTATTCACCACCATCCCAGCTTACTATCCACAAGTGTTGTAAAGTTTCCACCACTATGGCAATCACTTGCCACTACCGATATTACACCGGTGTTCTTCACTATCTACCATTTCTTGTTACTATCACCACTACTCTAGGTGAGTATCGTCATCACTACTTATCACTATGGTTGCGTACTACTCGTTATCATAATTCTTTACTCTTTTTGTACCTAAGGACATTATTGTTTGACTTGAACCGCATTGACGTGAACAATCATTTATGTACTTCCCTCGGGAAACGCTTCTTCAGAGTTGCACAAATTCTTTCGATTCGATACGAGTCATGTTAGAGACATCGTTACACTTTGTGGGAATGGAGGTATGAGTTACTATAATATAACGACACTCGATCAATGTGGTTATATTATAGTAGGTCATACCAAAGTTCTAATGACTCGTGATGGTGATTGGACTCGATCAACCTAATCACCATCATGTGCCATGTACATGACTTTATTTTTTCCTTGTTGCCATCCGAAAACTTCGAGAATATTGATAATAACCATACCAGGGACACATCTTGATATTTCCAAATTCTATTTATGCTCTTGAACGAATGACCAATTCTTTCAACTTCAAAATATATGCTACACGTGTATACTATCTCGTTTTCGCACAGTTTTATCGACGAACTACAACATGCTTGATATGCTCACATCGAGGCGGAAACTTCTCTCGTACTACACTCGTAAATCTGTATAAGGAAATATTTTATCTAAATTCTCAATGGAGAGAGAAACTTCTCTCGTATTACACTTCTCTCGGATTTTAATTTCCTTAATTATCGAAGAACCAAATTTTATTACGAAGATTTTCTCTAAATTCCTTGAATTCCGAAAATCAACCATGACTACGTCAAAAGTTAAATCTCTATCTCAATCTTTTGTGATAAGCTTCATTCGTACTCTTCAAATAATCGAATTATTTTATCCATATTACTCAACAGTAATAAAACTCTATTTATCAGCTCATATTCATCAGGAAAACATACTTATTGTCAGCCATGACGACCCCACTCAAATTTCGGGACGAAATTTATTTAACGGGTAGGTACTGTGACGACCCGGGAATTTCCGACCAAATTTAAACTTAATCTTTATATGATTTCGATATGATAAGCAAAGTCTGTAATGTTGAGTCTCAAAAAGTTTTGGAACTATATTCATGTAATCAATTACCCTCTGACTGTTCTCGACGATTTACGAACAATTAATTGTAAATAGATATGTGTATGTATATATAAATAATAATTCGAAATATAATTTGAAGTATTATATGTTGTTGTTATTAAAAAAATTAATAAAATAAAAATAGAATATTATAATAATTATTATTTAAAATATATCTCTATATATAAATAAAGTATATTAAAAATAAATATTAAATGATTGTAATACTCGTTTGATGTTTCGATTAATTTTAAACAAGTTAAATTCAAACTTATGCAATTTTAAAATAAACGAGGATACGAAAGTGAGTTCTATAAATTTTAGGCTTATTAAAAATGTATTTAGAAACTATTTGTTGAATTTTAAAACTTTTTATATTTTACTTGGGGTTGGGAGGGAATAATTAATGTAATTTTTATTTAATAGTTAATGATCGAATTTTAGACCATAATGACCAAAATAAATAAATATAGTTAAGTTAAAAATATGGGATTTTTCTGAACACTTTTATCCGCCACTGATTTCGCACGATACACAGTCCGTGAAAACTGTCGGTAGATACATACAAATTTAATTCACGAGAAAACTTTAAAAAGTGATGTACAGTTTTGATGCTCCACCATCTATCTTATTTTATATTAACATATGCATGTACACTTAATATATATTACATACACTTACATAAATATAAGGAACCCGGCTTCATCTTCAACCTTGATTACTAACTCGATACCACCACTTTCCACCACCCTACAACAACCATCACCACCACCGTAGAACACCATAATCTGCCATCGTTTCTCTCTCTCTCTCTCCCTCTCTTACTCAATCACTAACGAATAACTATCATCGATCATTATCAACCATAACCCACTTGAGTTATCGAAACCACTTGTAACAAAACCCCACCATCGTTATTATTTCTTCTGCAGCCACAACCAAGCCATCTTGCTTTTTGTTTTTACAAATACAGCCGAGACACCATCATGAACTACCCATCACCACTCGTTTTTATTTCGCTTCTTTCTTTTTTCTTATTTTTCTTCTTGATGACTAACGGAGAATGATGATGATGAAACATAAACCACCACCATGCTTGCTACAGGCTGCTGCATACCATCTATTTCATTTCTGTTTTAAAATCGTTGCACAATCACCTTCCTTCAATTTTTTTTCTTCTTTATTGTTTTGTAAATCATAAAACCCAACACTATCAAGGCTATCTGTTGTTGCTGTTACCGTGAGTCATCAACCCAGACAGCCATATCATCGATCATTGTTTCAGTCTAATCAAAACAAACATAATATTCAATTGCTACAGTTGCAGTCCTCCTTCGGTTCAAACGAACACACATTAAAACCAAGCTGTACGTTCATTGTTTCTGTCCGAACACCACCTCAAACGAAATTACTGTTTTCGCTAGTAGTTATTCGTAAACCCTATCACCATTTTCTTGATGTAATTAGATGTTAAACCCCACCTAAAAGAAACCCATTACTGTTGCTACAGTTCCTGGTTTGCTGCATGATATATATATATATTCCTTTTCCTGTTGGAACAATCACGATGATGTTACACAGTTAAATACGTTCTACAAATTTATATATGGAGTTGGATAAAACTCGTAACAAACGGGCTTCATTAAGTTGCTATTGGGCCGTGTTTTTTAGCTTGTTGGGCCGAGACCCATTTATTTGGATGGGCTGTGAAGATGAACACTGAAAATGTGCTTAAAAGAAAATAGCATCCTAATTAATTAGGATATGAAAGGGCGGAGGAACGATTAGAGGTGTTTGGGTTAACCGAGAGGTCTTGGGTTCGAGCCCTGTCTGAGGCATTCTTTTTAGGGAAAAAGCTTTTAAAGGTAGTTTCAAGTATTATTATTTTTATTGTTATTATTATTATTATTAATTGCTGTTATTATAAAGTTAATTATTATTAACACTAATATTAGTAATATGAATATTAGTATAATTAATAGTATTATCATTATTATTATTACTAGTATTATCATTAAGTATTATTATGATTATTAGTATTAACATGATTTTAAATTTTTTGTTATTATTATTACTATTATTATTACAACTATATTATTATTATTATTATTATTATTATTATTATTATTATTATTATTATTATTATTATTATTATTATTATTATTATTATATTATTATTATTATTATTATTATTATTATTATTATTATTATTATTATTATTATTATTATTATTATTATTATTATTATTATTAATATTACTACTACTAGTATCATTATTATTAGTACTACAATAAAAGTTAATCATATAAAAATATACTTAATAAAACTATATTAATATTTTTACTTATAAATTATTTAAAGTATATAAAATAAATATATATAAGTTATTAATGATACACATAATTTATTAAGATAACATTTATACCACTAATTATATATCAAATTGTTCGATTACGATTATATGTTTTAATAAATATATACAAATGATATAGGTTCGTGAATCCGAGGCCAACCCTGCATTGTTCAATGTCATCATATGTATTTTTACTACAAAATACAGTATGGTGAGTTTCATTACTCCCTTTTTATATATATTTTTGGGACTGAGAATACATGCGCTGATTTTACTAATGTTTTACGAAATAGACACAAGTGATCAAAAACTACATTCTATGGCTGGATTATGAATATTGAATATCACCCCTTTTTAGCTTGGTAACCTAATAATTAGGAAACGGGTATGGCCCCTAATTGACGCGAATCCTAAAGATAGATCTATGGACCTCGACAAGTCCCATCCGGGGTACGGATGCTTTAGTACTTCGAGATTAATATTATTATACATACGAGAGGTTCTGTTTGGGGATATTCTATGCATTAAAGTTAAGTCGGTTATCAAGCGTTCACCATATGAATGATTTTTAATTCGTGGGTTACGCGTGTTATTTTGTACTCGGGTTACGTATACAATTAAATATATGAAATCTTGTGGTCTATTAAAATGATAGAAATGAATGTTTATGATAAACTAATGAACTCACCAACCTTTTGGTTGACACTTGAAAGCATGTTTATTCTCAGGTATGAAAGAAATCTTCCGCTGTACATTTGCTCATTTTAGAGATATTACTTGGAGTCATTCATGACATATTTCAAAAGACGTTGCATTCGAGTCGTTGAGTTCATCAAGATTATTATTAAGTTAATTATAGTTGGATATATTATAAAATGGTATGCATGCCGTCAACTTTTGATGAAATGAAAGTTTGTCTTTTAAAAATGAATGCAATGTTTGTAAAATGTATCATATAGAGGTCAAGTACCTCGCGATATAATCAAATGTAATGTATTCGTCCAGATGGAATAGGAAGGGTCATTAGATATGGCTCAAGTCTAACATGAATATGTGTTTGGTTTGCTCGATTTGTTGTTTTAAGTAACTAGCTTGAATATGAAAAATGGGTTAGTTTAATCTTGAGTTTTGGATGATTAAATGTTGTTATAATGAAAAAGTTCATGTATTAAATGTGTTACTAGCATCATTAGCTTCGTTTTGGTATGTAGGTTGATTTAGAAAAGCTTCATTTACAAAATGGTTGAATTCATGATTCTTGGTTAGGGTTTGATGAACTTTAAAATGAACTTTTGATGCATTGAATGCTATGAAATGTTGTTAGTAAGTATTTAGTTGTATTGTATGTTTAATTATCTTCGACACGGCATATCGTATGTGTAAATTGGATTCCCGAATCATGAAATGCATTTTATGAACTTGAAACTTTGATAATGAACTTTTAACGATCATTCGACGAGGATTTTGTTATTGTAAATGATGAATTAGATTGATGACATGTGTTTAGTTTTATTCCTAACGATATAAGATACGTGTTTTGAATGTTTACGGTTCATTAGTTATGTTTGTTTGAAGTTGGATTCGTGCATTAAGTATTCAAAACAGCCCAGCATTCTGTCTAGTGTTAAGCCGCGGTGCGGCTCCTCTAGCCACGGCGCGGCTTAAAGCGTCGGAAAAGGGCTGTCCAAAATTATCAATTTTCGTTTAATTCTAACTATGCTACGCAACTCCGATTGACATAAAACTTGTTCTAACATGCTCATATATGATTATGAAACTTAGAAAAATTGTTCGTGACCCGACCCGAACATGTTGACTTTTTCGTTGACTTTGACTTGGACCAAAGTTGACTTTTATTCAAACTTAACCAATGTTTTATTTAATCGTTATAACCTTTCTCTTATACTTGATTCTTGCATGAAACTTGACAACTTGATTCACATGCTATAATCGAGTCGTAACGAGCCATAGGACTAATTGAACACATTTCGCCCGACCTTGTGTCGTAACTCGTAATTGATACAACTTATTTGTTTAGGTCAAGGCTAAGAAACTTTCATTTGCACAACGTTTAATTACAAGTACTTTGGCATGCAACTACGGTGAGATCATAGTCCCATCTTTTCAATAACTTTTATACTTTTAAATCATGGGATGAGAAACATATACGGTTTATACTTTTATACGTTGAACACAAGTACGAAAACAAACATTCCACAACGAGTTAGAACAAAAAGCCTCAATTCAATTATCATTAGTTACACTTGCAGGGTGTAAGCGCGAAATTATGTTGTGTGGCCATACGAGTTTGACGAACCCTCATTCGGACGGTTCGCTACCGTTAGCGGATGAAATGTAATTTTATCGTGTATAGTGTAGGTTCTAACACTATGACTCAGAGGTACCATTCAGTAAAGCCTTGATAATTGGGTGCTCGACATACAAACAACATCTTTGGAATGCAAACGATTTGGATAATCAACTATACCAAATCTTGTGGTTCAAAAACATACTTTACAAATACACCTATGATTTCACCAACATTTTTCGTTGACAGTTTCTATATGTTTCTCAGGTTCATACTTGGCTACTTGATACATGCTTCCGCATACTTTGATTACTTGCTTGGGGTCAAGCATACATACATACGCTAGTGATAGCACCTTTAGATTCAAGCATATTTGTTTACATACTTACGCTATTTATAGCAACCGTGATTTTTAACCTATTATGTCGCAAGTTATCTCATTTTTGCATTACTACTTTTGTAAACTTAAACTTGTTGTCGAACCATTTGGTAACTTAAAACTTTGCAGGTCATGCACGTTTCAAATGAATGCGACATAATTTTGGTCAAACGCGTCTCATTTAGAGACTATGACCACGTAACGGGACCTAAGTTAATGGCACCGTCAATGATGATTTTGTCGGGTCATTACACATTACATGATATGGCAGCTATATTCATGAGATTATTTCCCAGCTTCTATATTTTTGAGCTTGAATTGACCGGGTTACCATCGAAAGACATGGCAGCCCTTTAATGGTAAATGATTGAAGCTATAAAACGAGTGTAATGATCCTAGATCTACACCGTTAGCTCTGATACCATGATAGATGATAATGCTAAAAACGAACATATATTTCATAGCATTATTCCTCAAGAAAGACAAGCTTTTAGTTGCAATTGTTCTATTTACAAGTGATATTCGTTTAAATAATAAAAGGTGAAGACAAAAGACAGATTCGACGAATTGAAGACGCAAACGACCAAAAAGCTCAAAAGTACAAAAGACAATCAAAAAGGTTCCAAATATTGATAAGAAACGTCTCGAAATCACAAGAGTACAAGATTCAAAACGCAAAGTACAAGATATTAAATTGTACGCGAGGACGTTCGAAAATCCGGAACCGGGACTAGAGTCAACTCTTAACGCTCGACGCAACGGACTAAAAATTACAAGTTAACTATGTATATAAATATAATATAATATATAATTAATTATATTAATTATATATATATTATATATATATATTAAAAACTGTCGGCAGCCAGAAACTCCAAGGGAGTAAATTGAAAATACCTCTCCGCGACTCGCGGAGTTTGAAGGGCTTTTTGCCGCGAGTCGCGGAGCCCCAAAAATCATTTCTGGCTATAAAGCCAACCGAATTCTGATCGAATTTAACATCATTTTTTTTCTTCTCTTCATACGAAGTAATATATTTATATTTATAATTTATATTTTAATTTTAATTATAATTCTAATAATAAGGGTATGTTAGCGAATGTTGTAAGGGTGTAAGTCGAAATTCTGTCCGTGTAACGCTACGCTATTTTTAATCATTGTAAGTTATGTTCAACCTTTTTATATTAATGTCTCGTAGCTAAGTTATTATTATGCTTGTTTGAAACGAAGTAATCATGATGTTGGGCTAATTACTAAAATTGGGTAATTGGGCTTTGTACCATAATTGGGGTTTGGACAAAAGAACGACACTTGTGGAAACTAGGCTATGGGCTATTAATGGGCTTTATATTTGTTTAACTAAATGAAAGTTTGTTAATGTTAATATAAAGATTTACAATTGGGCGTCCCTATAAATTACCATATACACTCGATCGGACACGATGGGCGGGGTATTTATATGTACGAATAATCGTTCATTTAACCGGACACGGGAATGGATTAATAGCCACTAGAATAATTAAAACAGGGGTGAAATTACATTCAAGGGTAATTGGTGTAATTGTTAACAAAGTAGTAAAACCTTGGTTTACACGCAGTCGATAACCTGGTGTATTCATTAAACAAAGTATTAAAACCTTGTTACAATTCGAATCCCCAATTAGTTGGAATATTTATCTTCGGGTATAATAATAATTTGACAAGGACACTTGCAATTTATATTTATGACTGATGGACTGTTATGGACAAAAACCAGACGGACATATTGAATAATCCAGGACAAAGGACAATTAACCCATGGGCATAAAACTAAAATCAACACGTCAAACATCATGATTACGGAAGTTTAAATAAGCATAATTCTTTTATATCATATTTTATTTCCTTTATTTTATATTTAATTGCACTTCTAATTATCGCACTTTTATTTATTGTTATTTTATTTAATCGCACTTTTAATTATCGTACCTTTTAATTATCGCAATTTAATTTTATCGCATTTTTATTATTCGCAATTTCATTATCGTTATTTACTTTACGCTTTAATTTAAAGTCTTTTATTTATTTAATATTTTACATTAGGTTTTAACTACGACTAAAGTTTTAAAATCGACAAACCGGTCATTAAACGGTAAAACCCCCCTCTTTATAATAATAATATTACTTATATATATATTTGTATTTTTATAAAAGTAAAATAATATAGCGTTGAGCTTTGCTTAAAGATCTCCCTGTGGAACGAACCGGACTTACTAAAAACTACACTACTGTACGATTAGGTACACTGCCTATAAGTGTTGTAGCAAGGTTTAAGTATATCCATTCTATAAATAAATAAATATCTTGTGTAAAATTGTATCGTATTTAATAGTATTTTCTGCGTAAAATAATAACTATTTTATATACTACCCCGCTGCACATCAAGTATTTTTGGCGCCGCTGCCGGGGAGGGTTTCTGACACACGGACAAAACCCTAATCACGGGTTTTAATTTATTATTATTATTATTAATTACTTAATTATTATTATTATTATTAATTTTAGTTTTATTTTTACTTTTTACTTTATATTTATGTATTTTATTTAATTAGTTTTATTAAAATTGTAAAATTTGTAGTTTTAATTAAATAAATAATATAAAAATAATATTTTTTATAAAAATTGTACTTATTACAACTTTTTGTATATTTTTATATTTTGTACCTTTTTAATCGTTGTAGCATAATATTTGTATTTTTAGCTCATATTTAATTTTAAACTTAGTTTTTGCTATAGTTATTTTTACTCCTAGATTTTTAGGCTTTGCCGTAGAATTCCTTAAGTGCTTTTTCTTTAGACTAAGATTTAGGTGCTTTAGAATTTTGCGACGCCTTTTTCAGTTTTAGTTTCTTTTTAAGTTATTTCCATTTGGGATTTAGTTTTTCCCTGTAAGCTTTAATATTTTTAGACCTTTTACTATGTATCAATTATCATTCCAATTAATAATTTCAATTTGTGATTATAATTTTAAGTTAGTTGTAGTAATAAGGTTAAATTAGTTAAGTATTTTTAAGTTTTGATAAGTTTCTTTTATTTCCGTCACCTTTTATTTTTCAACCATTTTTCTTTTTCGACATTTTTCGACGCGCAATCTTTTTCTCTCTTATTTCTCGCCATTCTAGTTTTAGGACTTAGAATTTTTTCTACTTCTTATCTAAATTTCTAAAAATTACGAAAATTTATTTTAAGTGGTTAAATTGATAGACATCAAAATTTTCTGGTTCGTAGTAATAGTTGGATTTGTACGTGGACCGGGTTATTGGAGCCAAACAGTCCTCAATTATATTGAGACCAAACGAATCCTGCCCCTCTGCTGCATCTTTTGGCTATTCGAAACGTGGGCAAAATCAGAAAAGTCTATTGATTGGATAACTTATTATAATTTTTCTTTCCTTTTAAAAACTAATAGGATATTCAGTGAATGCACCGAGCAAGACGTTCACCACCTTTTGTACGTTCACCACCTGTAACTCGATCAAGACATCGTTTAACAAATATAACCGCCGTTGATTTTTCTTTAGAATCGTCATCCAGTCGACCAAGTACTTCAGTTCAAATTACCGATAATCCATTTTTTGAACCAAACCTCACAATTGAGAATCCAGAAAATATTCAGGAACGGTTCATAGATCCTGAACCATTAAACTTTCCTCCGGAACCACCAATCATTCAAACAGAGATTGTTGAGGAACGAACTATTAAATCAGAATCATTCAGTGATACCGATTCAACAAATTCAATTATGGAGAATCTGGAACCTTTAAGTATGGAAGACCGAATGAGAGCTAAACGCACTGGCCAAGGTCACGCAATTACTCATCCAGACATTAATGCGCCAGATTATGAAATCAAAGGACAAATTCTACACATGGTGACTAATCAATGCCAATTTAGTGGTGCGCCGAAGGAAGATCCAAATGAACATCTACGTACCTTTAATAGGATCTGCACACTATTTAAAATACGAGAAGTGGAGGATGAACAGATATATCTCATGTTATTTCCCTGGACTTTAAAGGGAGAAGCCAAAGATTGGTTGGAATCGTTACCCGAAGGGGCGATTGATACATGGGATGTTTTAATTGATAAATTTCTTAAACAATTCTTTCCTGCATCTAAAGCCGTAAGACTTCAAGCAGAAATTGTTACGTTCACACAGAAGCCAAATGAAACTCTATATGAGGCGTGGACAAGATATGGAAAGTTATTAAGAGGATGTCCGCAACATGGTTTAGACACCTGTCAAATAGTACAAATATTCTACCAAGGATGCGACATCACTACAAGAAAAGACATAGATATAGCAGCTGGTGGTTCTATTATGAAGAAAACCGAAACTGATGCTTACAAAATTATTGATAACACTGCTTCCCACTCACATGAGTGGCACCAAGAAAAAGATATCATTAGATTATCTAAAGCAGCTAGAGCCGATTCTAGCCATGACTTAGATTCCATTTCCGCAAAGATAGATGCTTTCGAGAGACGAATGGAAAAGATGACTAAAGATATTCATGCTATACGAATTAGTTGTGAGCAGTGTGGAGGACCACATTTGACAAAAGATTGTCTAAATATTGAATTAACAATGGAACAAAGAGAGAATATTTCATACATAAACCAAAGGCCTGGAAATAATTATCAGAATAATTATCAACCGCCAAGACCGATTTACAATCAAAACCAGAATTATAACCGAAATATTCCATACAACAACCAACAAGGTCCTAGCAATCCACAATTATCCAATAATACTTACAATCAGCAAAGACCTAATTTTCAAAATAAACCACCACAACAAACCGATGATAAAAAGCCGAATTTAGAAGATATGATGACGAAGCTAGTTGAAACTCAAACACAGTTTTTCACATCTCAAAAACAAACCAATGAACAAAATGCTCAAGCATTTAGAAATCAACAAGCTTCTATTCAAAATCTGGAACAAGAAGTGAGTAACCTAGCAAGGTTAATAGGTGAAAGAAAACCGGGAAGTCTACCAAGCGATACAAATGCTAACCCCCGGAATGAAACAGCTAAAGCTATTACCACAAGAAGTGGTACAACACTTAAACCACCTGAAATACCTGTAACTTCTGATGAAACTATTCCTACTCCACAAGAACCACAACCTGATCAAGATAAGGAAAAAGAACCGGTAGTTGAAAAGGTTAATGAAGATAACACAGTTAAGGCTAAACCTTATGTTAAACCATACCAACCACCACTTCCTTATCCGAGTAAAATGAAGAAAGAAAAACTTGAAGCCGAGCAATCCAAATTCTTGGATATGTTTAAACAGATAAATGTAAATCTTCCTTTCATTGACGTAATTTCAGGAATGCCAAGGTATGCTAAATTCTTGAAAGATCTAATCACGAATAGAAAGAAAATGGAAGAACTCTCGGCTGTTACTATGAATGCTAATTGTTCAGCAGTGCTGTTGAATAAGATACCAGAAAAACTATCTGATCCAGGAAGTTTCACAATTCCATGTTTTCTGGGTAGTCTTAGTTCAATAGAAGCATTGGCTGATTTAGGTGCTAGTATAAATTTAATGCCGTATTCACTATACGCTAAACTAGACCTTGGAGAATTGAAACCAACCAGAATAAGCATACAACTAGCCGATAGATCAATAAAATATCCTAGAGGGATAATGGAGAACATGCTAGTTAAAGTTGGTACTTTAGTATTTCCAGTAGATTTTGTTGTTTTGGACATGGAAGAAGATTCTCAAGTTCCTCTCATATTAGGAAGACCATTCTTAAACACGGCTAAAGCAATGATAGACGTGTTCGGTAAGAAACTGACCCTAAGTATAGAGGATGAGAGTGTTACCTTTTCAGTGGATAGAGCAATGCAACAACCACAATCTGCAGATGATACATGTTATTATATTCAAACTATAGATGCACATGCAGAATTATTAGAAGAATTTCCAGAACTACAAGGAACAGGAGAATGTTCTTTAGGAGAAGGTAATGAACCAATTGATGAAGCTGAAATGTTAGCTACACTTATAGCTAATGGATATGAACCAACAACAGAAGAAATTCAAATGCTAAAAGAAGAAGACAGATATCGATATAAATCATCGATAGAAGAACCTCCGAAATTAGAGTTAAAGCCACTTCCAAACCATTTGGAATACGCTTATTTACATGGTGAATCTGAATTACCTGTAATAATATCGTCTTCTCTTACTGAAAATGAGAAATCACAACTCATTTCTGTGTTGAAAGCTCATAAACCAGCCATTGCATGGAAGATTCATGATATTAAAGGAATAAGTCCTTCGTATTGCACACATAAAATCCTTATGGAAGAAGGTCATAAAACGTATGTGCAACGCCAACGAAGACTAAATCCTAATATGCAAGATGTAGTTAAGAAAGAGATTATTAAACTGCTAGATGCAGGTTTGATATATCCAATTTCTGATAGTCCATGGGTAAGCCCAGTTCAATGCGTGCCTAAGAAGGGTGGCATGACTGTTATCACAAATGAGAAAAATGAGCTTATTCCTACTAGGACTGTAACAGGATGGCGTGTATGTATTGATTATAGAAAATTAAATGACGCCACCAGAAAAGATCACTTTCCCTTACCTTTCATAGATCAAATGTTGGAAAGATTAGCCGGAAATAGTTACTATTGTTTTCTAGATGGATTTTCCGGATATTTTCAAATTCCAATAGCACCCGAAGACCAAGAGAAAACCACATTCACGTGCCCTTATGGTACTTTTGCTTACAAACGCATGCCATTTGGACTTTGTAACGCCCCTGCAACCTTTCAAAGGTGTATGATGGCAATTTTTCATGACATGATAGAAGAATGCATGGAAGTATTCATGGATGACTTTTCAGTCTTCGGTGATACATTTAAATCATGTCTAATTAATCTGGAACGAATGCTAATTAGATGCGAAAAATCAAATCTAGTACTTAATTGGGAGAAATGCCATTTTATGGTTAAAGAAGGCATCGTTCTTGGACATAAAATTTCAAAAGAAGGAATTGAAGTGGATAGAGCTAAAGTAGATGTAATTGCTAAACTTCCACATCCCACCAATGTTAGAGGAGTTAGGAGTTTTCTAGGGCATGCCGGTTTTTACCGACGTTTCATAAAAGATTTTTCTAAAATTGCCACTCCTATGAATAAACTCCTAGAAAAGGATGCGCCATTCATCTTTACAGATGAGTGTATCAAATCTTTTAATATTCTAAAAGAGAAACTCACTAATGCGCCGATCATGATAACACCAAATTGGAATCTACCATTTGAACTAATGTGCGATGCAAGTGATTTTGCAATGGGAGCCGTTTTAGGACAGAGGATTGAAAAACGATTTCAACCTATATATTATGCTAGTAAGACATTACAAGGAGCACAAACGAACTATACAACTACTGAAAAAGAACTCCTTGCTATTGTCTTTGCTTTTGACAAATTTCGATCATATCTAGTTCTAGCAAAAACGGTGGTCTATACCGACCATTCTGCTCTTAAATACCTATTTTCAAAACAAGATGCTAAACCAAGATTAATCCGTTGGATCTTACTCTTACAAGAGTTTGATATTGAAATCCGAGATAAAAAAGGAGCAGAAAATCTCGCCGCTGATCATCTTTCTCGTCTTGAAAATCCCGAATTAGAAGTTTTGAATGAATCGGCCATACAAGACAACTTTCCTGATGAATATCTATTGAAGATAGATTATAAAGAAATCCCATGGTTTGCAGACTATGCAAACTACTTAGTTTGTGGATTCCTTGAAAAAGGATTATCGTACCAAAGACGAAAGAAATTCTTCAGTGATATAAAACACTATTTCTGGGAAGATCCACATCTGTTTAAAAGTTGTCCCGATGGAATAATACGCCGATGCGTATTTGGAGATGAAGCTAGTAAAATTTTAAACCATTGTCACACAGGACCAACAGGAGGGCATTATGGGCCTCAACTAACAGCAAGAAAAGTTTATGAAGCTGGATTCTATTGGCCTACAATTTACAAAGACGCACACCTTCTTTGCAAATCCTGTGATGCATGTCAAAGGGCCGGAAGAATAAGTCAACGTGATGAAATGCCACAAAATGTCATCCAAGTATGTGAAGTATTTGACATTTGGGGTATTGACTTTATGGGTCCATTTCCAAAATCTCAAAATA
The DNA here is from genome assembly GCF_046630445.1 of Rutidosis leptorrhynchoides. Taxonomy (NCBI): domain Eukaryota; kingdom Viridiplantae; phylum Streptophyta; class Magnoliopsida; order Asterales; family Asteraceae; genus Rutidosis; species Rutidosis leptorrhynchoides. The sequence continues at coordinate 110,350,558 of NC_092336.1, forward strand.
ATCTATATATACTCGTAGCCATTGATTATGTATCTAAATGGGCGGAAGCACAAGCTCTCCCAACTAACGATGCACGAGTTGTAGTCAACTTTTTAAAACGTCTTTTTGCAAGGTTTGGAACACCGAAAGCTTTAATAAGTGATCGGGGTACTCATTTCTGTAATAATCAACTTGAGAAAGTTCTTAAAAGATATGGAGTAACTCATAAAATCTCCACCGCATATCATCCACAAACAAGTGGACAAGTTGAAAATACCAACCGAGCTTTAAAACGTATTCTAGAGAAAACCGTAGGATCAAATCCGAAGGAATGGTCCATTAAATTGGAGGATGCACTCTGGGCTTTTAGAACAGCCTACAAAACTCCAATTGGAACCACACCTTTTAGACTTGTGTATGGAAAAGCATGTCATCTTCCAGTAGAAATTGAACACAAAGCATTTTGGGCTTTGAAGACATGTAATCTTGATTTACATGAAGCCGGACGTCTACGATTAAGTCAACTAAATGAATTAGAAGAATTAAGACATGAAGCATACGAAAATTCATTAATCTATAAAGAAAGAACGAAGAAATGGCATGATAAAAGAATCAGAAGTTCAAAAGAATTTAAAGAAGGAGACAAAGTTCTTCTTTTCAATTCACGATTCAAGCTATTTCCTGGAAAATTGAAATCAAGATGGTCTGGACCATTCATAGTCAAAAGAGTTTTCCCATACGGAACGATAGAATTAATAAATTCAAATGGGATTGAATTTAAAGTTAATGGTCACAGAGTTAAACATTACATACATGGTCCGATGGAAGTCGACAACGAAGTTAATCACAATTTCGACACCACAGCTAACTAAGTGTGGGGAGAATCAAGTCTTTAAAGGATAATATGAATTTCTGTTAGAGTTAGATTGTCTGTTTTCGTGTAGTTCTCGAAAATGGAACACATATGGTCTTTCCCTAGCAGACCCTAAAGAACTAGTCTTCTCCCCCCATTCTGAATTTTTATTTTTTTTAGGTTTTTACAAAATGAAGACTGCCTGTGAACTAAACCATGGTCTAATGCTACACGCTTTGATCACTAAACGTAATAATGACATACTACCGAGTGAAATAGTATCAGTAATCAGAGAAAGAATGGACGGAGTTAGAAAAGGATCCAGATGCGAAGATAATAAGTTACAATTTGGTAAAGGAAAATCAAAATCCGCAGCGAAAAGAAGAGCACGACACCTAGAAAAATGTCATAAATGCGGAAAATGGTCACATGGAGGTAAATGTTCAAATAATCAAACCTATTCAAATACCGAATTTGTTACTTTATGCAGAGACGGACCGTTCATATGTTTAGAAGAAAAGACAATGAATGCTCGAGGTTACGCCTATGCAGCCATGGAAGACCAATTAAACCGACTATCTTATGAATATAATAGATCATATAACTAAGAAATCTATTTCACAGGTATGTCTGTACAGTTTTTATTTTTATTTTTATTTTTAACCTTTTGATAATAAACGCTAATTTGTTCGCTAAAAAGTATTAAATTGGTATTAAATAAAATTAGGTTTGGCGACCGAAATTATTGATATCCTTCAAAAATTTATTACATCACTGCGAAATTTAACGTTTATTCTTAAGGTATAAATATCTTTAATCAATCAAACCAAAATATTTCAAAAATTCGTCATGAGTTAAAATTAGGTCTTGGAACCGAAATTACTTTACCGAAAAGAGGGGCGCATATTTTTGATAATATTTGATTGATTAAAGTGGGATAAAAAGACAAAAAGATTTTTAATTTTATTTTTTTTACCATGTTTTTAAAATTAATATTTAAATCTTAAATTAATATTGTAAACTTTGTAAAAACAATATTTTTAAAATTGTAAATATTTGAAAAATTAATATAAGTTTGGTATGAATTTATGAATTTTTAAATTAAGTTTGGTGTGAATTTTTAATTTTTAAAATATGAAATTTTAATTTTATGCATTTTAAATTTTGAGTTTGGTGTGAATTTTTAATTTTAATTTTGAATTTTATATTTAAGTTGTGTGAATTTAAAAACAAAAATTTACTTTATCTCATTAAGTTAAGAATATGATTTTTAAAATTCGTCGTAAGTTGAAGACTAGGTCTTTGAACCGAAATTGCTTTACCCGAGGGAGGGACGAGAACTTTTATTATCATTATTTTTAATCTTATTGATTTAAAGTATGCAAAAACATTAAAAAAAAAAAAAAAAAAAAAAAAAAACCCAAAAAATCTTAGCTTTTAAAACAATCGCTACAAAAAGACAAATTTTAAAATTTTGTCGAGGGACGGACTAGGACATCGATCCGAAACGACCTCGTCCTAAATAACAAGGGAAACAAAATTTTAAAATTAATTTCTTAATTGTTTTATAAGTTAAAGATTATAAAAAAAAAAAAAAAAAAAAAAAAAAAAAAAAAAAAAAAAAAAAAAAAGTAACTCCGCGACTCGCGGAGTTTTAAGTTAAAACCTCCGCGACTCGCGGAGGGTCCAAAACCCAGAAAAAAAAATAAAAGAGCTGCTCGACTGATCACTCACACACACACAAAAACACCCAAATACAGCTCGAAAAAACCCGAGAAAACCCACAAAAATCATCCCAAAAACTCGATTTTTCACCGTTAATCTTCAAATTTTTCACTACAATCATGTTGAGAAGGATGATATCTAGGAACTACTCAAGAAAACAGGTACAATTACACCCCAAATCACCTTTAAATCCGAATTTTAGTGTGTTCTTGAGCATATTTTCATAATTTGAATTTTGTTAATTTTTAGTGTAATTAGTGTTAAATTGTTAGTATATTATGCATGTATAAACTAGATTGATGCTTGTTAACATGATTTGAAGCCAAAAACTTCAAAATCTTTAGAATCTAGGGTTTGTGTTCTTGAGCAATTTGGGGCTTTTTGATATAAACAGGTTATGGCCGATTTTTGTCATGAATTGTTGCTAAAATGAGTAGTGTAACATGTCTAGGTAGTTAAATGATCCAAACTTTGAGCCTAAACATGATTTTGAGAATTAAAGTGGACTTTTTCAAGTCCAAAAATTCATGAACTTGATTTTTGAAAGATAATGCCATTTGAGACTTGTTTATTTACTAGTAATGATTATTTTGACATGTTATTTGAGTTGAATGCTTATGAACTTGGCGAAAATTTTCGTATATGCTTATTTGAAAAAGTGTAGATTTGATAAAAATGTGAAAATAAGCTTAAGTTTGATATAAATTGATAATGTCATTGTAATTATTTTGATTGATGATTTTGCTGACACTAATGCATATTTGGATGCACAAAATTTGTGTTTGATGTGTTTTGCAGACTGAAAGGGGTGAATCTTCATCCCAAGCCCGTCACGCTCCTGCTGAGAACTTGGAACAACAGGAGGTAGATAACTACTACAGGCAGGATGTACCTCATCCAGTCATGACCTTTTCAGATATGCACTTGGAACAGTTGCACCCGAACTTGCGATTTGACAGACTTTGGATAGATTATCCGAAATATCAACGGGGTTTGCATACTCTTCACTCTAAGGTTGTTGAGGTACCAAGGGTCATAGAATGGGGACCCTTGGAAGCTGTAGAATTGGCCGGGCCAATTAGGGAATTACTGGTACAGAGGTATGGTAATTCTTCTTTTAATGACTGGATATGTTTATTCACCATACGAAGACCTGTATATAAAGTATGGTGTGAAGAGTTGTTATGTAGTATAGAGTTGAATGATCGGGTAGCCAGTTTAACCGATCGTTCTTTTGTTAGATTTTTGTTAGGCGGTTCGATGCGCCACATGTCTTTACTAGACATGGCTCAGGCTTTACGTATATATACGCCTGAGGAATTAGCGTCTGCCGATTGTAGAGGATTGATACTAAACGGTAGAAAAATAGATGAGAATTTTGATAAACACGGTGTGTGGAGTCAAATGACAAGCCACCACCGTTTTAAAGGGGGAAACTACTCTTATTTGGATATAGATAGAGCCGAATTAAGAGTAATACATAGGTTTTTAGCTAACTCGATTACACAAAGGGGTAAAAACAAAGAAAAGGTAAATGAACAAGATTTGTTTTACCATATGTGTATTCGAGACCCACACAGCGCTGTAAGTATACCATATTGTGTGGGTTATTATTTATCAGCTATGGTTCGAGGGATGCGTCCACATAGCATAATAGGAGGTGGTATTTTTATTACTTTGATTGGTGAATATCTCGGTGTGGATATAAGTCGGGGGGGATTATTAGTAGAAGAGCCGGAACCCCGCGACACTATAGGTTTAAATGTGTACCATGGTGCGAAAGTTTTGAAGCGGCGAAACAACGCCGCAGTACGATACAATGGTAGACATCCACAGGTAGAGAGAAACCAGGAACAAGGTAATGTAGGAGGGGGGCAAGAAATGCATAGGTTTATAGCTTCTCAGGAATACGAAAATGCTAGACAGAGAGCATTTGAAGATTGGCAAGTTCATCAGAACCAGATCATAGCGCATTGCCAACACATAGGTAGAAACTATATTCCTACACCGAAACCCGTCTTCCCTCCTTGGTCGATAGAGATGCAGCCACCATATCCTACGTATGACCCTGCCGAAGCATTCTATAGCACTTATGGTTATGCGTGGAACCCCTATTGGTACCAATATCATCCTTAGTTACTTTTTATTTTTATTATTTTGTAATATGTAATTATTGATATGTTTAATACTTTTGTTCATATTGTAATCATTTTTATAATTATCTAACTTTTATTCTTAGATTTTAATAATTTTTGAATGTGGGGTAATAAACCAAACTTCAAAAATATGTATATATGTTTGCAGTTTATCTTATGTACACAACAGGGTAAAACAACGCATTTTCAAAGACTGGCATTAAGTTCAGCAAAAGCAAGTAATTTTGACGACAATGATGCAAAATACATGTGAAATAACAACAAGACGGAATGAACAAATGACGTGCACCATTTATCATTCAGCAAACAAACGCCAATATATTTGGAAACTTTGGTAAAAAAAATTTAATCATTTTCACACAAATCATCCTCAATAATTTAAATTGTTACTGATTTCTTGCAAATGAGGGCATTGCAAGATCTTAAGTGTGGGAAGGGGTTAAATTCTTTCGGATTTTAAAAATTTTTACTTTATACACTTGGTTACCATTAAAAATACTAGTAAAGCAGTAGTTGTATTAGAATCTAGTGCTCTCTGATAAAAAAGAACAGCCCTAGTCTTATATACTGACTACCCAATTCTAGTAAAATTTTTCAAAATTTTCAATTAAATGAATTCAAATCATGTTTATACATATTTATGAACGATAAAACTAGGTTTTAACACCGAAATTATTGTTACCTCGGAAAGGACATAAATTGAGAAACAAACTAAAATGTTAAAATTCATTTAAAATGGAATAGAGGACGATAAAAAGAAAAATAAAAAGCCAAGTGTGGGAAAATTTACCAAGTTATTTTAAACATATGTCACATATATTTGTAACAAATAACTGAAAATACTTTTGCTTTGAACTAAACTAAACTGTTTTACCCGATGAAAGAAAAGAAGAGATGGATCTACACGATGAATCAATTCCATCATTAAAAGGAAGTAAAGTCTTCCGAAAAAGACACGCGCTTCTTGATTTAGGTCATGAAGTTGTCGTTCAGACCAGCTGTAGGTTGACGAAAAATCTAGAAAAGTCATCACTAAAATCAGCAGGAAATCCACGGACCTCAGCATTAAACAGGGTCGCCAAGTGGTCAGATTTATCCTAACCATGAGAAGGATTTATCTCGTACAATGGGGAGGCACCGTGCAAATTAGCTGGATAAGACTAATGAATCAGATCCCCAGAAAGGATAATCTCCTTAAAGATTAAAAATCAGCTTTTAAGACTGATATTACTCAATCCTAGAGATTGACCTTAAAGATTGAGAATTCAAACTCATGGAATTCAATGATATCTAAACTCGAGCTTGAACGAGAAAATATTTTGATAAAAATACAAACCGATTTGTTCTCTGAAAACCCTATTTTCAATGCGTTCATTACCATTGAACGTAAAATCCTAGGAATTCACCTGGAATTCATTAGGTCACCTGAATCAAATCGGGTGTCAACCGTAAGAACGGTGGTTGCATAGCATGGTCAAAGACAGGACCTTGTGCCAAACCGACAAATTATAAGGGTGAGCTTTTACTATTGCTCCTACCAAGGATAGTAATTGCGTCCGACACGTTATAGACCATAATCAAAAGCATGTCACGGGACATTGCCTTAAACAGTTGCTTGTTCAACGCTTTCCTTTACAACCGGACGGTAGTTTGCCGAAAGGTAATATACGGAACAAGTAAACTGGACGTGTTGCTTTCCAAATACAAGGTTAGCAAGTGGGTGACACAAAACCGCAAGTTTTGAGCTAAAATTTTCAAATCTGAAACCCACCAAACCCACAAAAATATTTTGCAAACACCGGTAAAGGGTTATTCCGGAAAACTTATCTAGGGTAAAAACTAGATTTAATTTTCAAAAGATCAAATGTTTTCATAAAGATCCAATTTCCTTAATGGATCTAAATTTTTATAGTCATGTGGGACTGTAAACCATATCGTTACTACCATTGTTTATACCGCCGTATAGAAATCACTGATGTACAAAGTGTGAAGAATAAAGAAGTGATTCTAGTATTTCAAGACGATATTGCTTGAGGACAAGCAACGCTCAAGTGTGGGAATATTTGATAATGCTAAAAACGAACATATATTTCATAGCATTATTCCTCAAGAAAGACAAGCTTTTAGTTGCAATTGTTCTATTTACAAGTGATATTCGTTTAAATAATAAAAGGTGAAGACAAAAGACAGATTCGACGAATTGAAGACGCAAACGACCAAAAAGCTCAAAAGTACAAAAGACAATCAAAAAGGTTCCAAATATTGATAAGAAACGTCTCGAAATCACAAGAGTACAAGATTCAAAACGCAAAGTACAAGATATTAAATTGTACGCGAGGACGTTCGAAAATCCGGAACCGGGACTAGAGTCAACTCTTAACGCTCGACGCAACGGACTAAAAATTACAAGTTAACTATGTATATAAATATAATATAATATATAATTAATTATATTAATTATATATATATTATATATATATATTAAAAACTGTCGGCAGCCAGAAACTCCAAGGGAGTAAATTGAAAATACCTCTCCGCGACTCGCGGAGTTTGAAGGGCTTTTTGCCGCGAGTCGCGGAGCCCCAAAAATCATTTCTGGCTATAAAGCCAACCGAATTCTGATCGAATTTAACATCATTTTTTTTCTTCTCTTCATACGAAGTAATATATTTATATTTATAATTTATATTTTAATTTTAATTATAATTCTAATAATAAGGGTATGTTAGCGAATGTTGTAAGGGTGTAAGTCGAAATTCTGTCCGTGTAACGCTACGCTATTTTTAATCATTGTAAGTTATGTTCAACCTTTTTATATTAATGTCTCGTAGCTAAGTTATTATTATGCTTGTTTGAAACGAAGTAATCATGATGTTGGGCTAATTACTAAAATTGGGTAATTGGGCTTTGTACCATAATTGGGGTTTGGACAAAAGAACGACACTTGTGGAAACTAGGCTATGGGCTATTAATGGGCTTTATATTTGTTTAACTAAATGAAAGTTTGTTAATGTTAATATAAAGATTTACAATTGGGCGTCCCTATAAATTACCATATACACTCGATCGGACACGATGGGCGGGGTATTTATATGTACGAATAATCGTTCATTTAACCGGACACGGGAATGGATTAATAGCCACTAGAATAATTAAAACAGGGGTGAAATTACATTCAAGGGTAATTGGTGTAATTGTTAACAAAGTAGTAAAACCTTGGTTTACACGCAGTCGATAACCTGGTGTATTCATTAAACAAAGTATTAAAACCTTGTTACAATTCGAATCCCCAATTAGTTGGAATATTTATCTTCGGGTATAATAATAATTTGACAAGGACACTTGCAATTTATATTTATGACTGATGGACTGTTATGGACAAAAACCAGACGGACATATTGAATAATCCAGGACAAAGGACAATTAACCCATGGGCATAAAACTAAAATCAACACGTCAAACATCATGATTACGGAAGTTTAAATAAGCATAATTCTTTTATATCATATTTTATTTCCTTTATTTTATATTTAATTGCACTTCTAATTATCGCACTTTTATTTATTGTTATTTTATTTAATCGCACTTTTAATTATCGTACCTTTTAATTATCGCAATTTAATTTTATCGCATTTTTATTATTCGCAATTTCATTATCGTTATTTACTTTACGCTTTAATTTAAAGTCTTTTATTTATTTAATATTTTACATTAGGTTTTAACTACGACTAAAGTTTTAAAATCGACAAACCGGTCATTAAACGGTAAAACCCCCCTCTTTATAATAATAATATTACTTATATATATATTTGTATTTTTATAAAAGTAAAATAATATAGCGTTGAGCTTTGCTTAAAGATCTCCCTGTGGAACGAACCGGACTTACTAAAAACTACACTACTGTACGATTAGGTACACTGCCTATAAGTGTTGTAGCAAGGTTTAAGTATATCCATTCTATAAATAAATAAATATCTTGTGTAAAATTGTATCGTATTTAATAGTATTTTCTGCGTAAAATAATAACTATTTTATATACTACCCCGCTGCACATCAATAGATTTCAAGAATTAAAAGCTGTAATTGTAATTTGTATTGATCAGTTTTTTTGTTCTTATAAAACTTGAATTGATACATTCATAGACAGCTCCTTTTATACACAATACTACCAACAACTATTTCTAAATGAAGTTAGGATCCATTATTGCTTTTAGAACCACTTTATCAAAAATGAAATCTGCTGTTGTTGTAGCCGTTGGACTTGGCTGTAAATGGTTGCCTTGTGATCTTCTTAAAATGGGATATGATGAAGTGGACCACTTCTGATCCCAAAGTCAACTTACCTAAAATTGTAAGTTAACTATTTGGTGACTTATTCTAACAAGTAATTTAATCATTAAATATTAAAAAAATAATACACCCACTCACCAACAATATTTGTTGACTGACGCTAAAGTCCATAATGTTTATTGAAGCAAAATCAACCCCTTTCGAATAAAATGGTTAGAATTTGTTGTAGATTATGACATGTTTGTAACTGATGAGGACTTGCTAGGATATGTGTGCTTATTGATTGTCGCTTAACCAAGGTGAGTACAATGAATATGTATGTGTATGTATATGCGTAGGGGTGCTTAAAATACATGTATGATTTAATAGCTTCGTGATAAGCTTCTTGATGCCTTGTGATTTTGTCAACTTCGTGATAGGGTCTCTAGTTTGACAAACTAGAGTACTCGTTAGCTTTGTGATTTGCTTCGTGATTTTGTCACCATCGTGATTTTCTTCGTGATTTTGTCAGCTTCGTGATTGGGTCTCTAGCTAGCCAGACAAAATATAGTACTCGTTAGCTTCGTGATTTATTAGCTTTGTGAATGGGTCTCTAGCTTAATAGACTAGAGTACTCGTTAGCTTTGTGACTTTATTTGCTTAGTGATATTAACTGCTTCGTGATTGTGGTTTGATGTTTATCGAGATTGATATTTGGTTGACGGTATGCATAGATGTAGATATATGTTGTTCTCACTATGCATTAGCTTATTCCAATGTTTTTTTTTTTCTCTTTTGTAGGCTCGGGTACGGTCTTGACAAACGGAAGGGTAAGTATGTTGATGTGCTTTTGGGACGATAGCTTATGGATTAGTTGTGCTTATGTTGTTAGTGACTTTGGGTGAGATAGGTAAATCCTAAGGATGCATGCTCATGATATATTTGCATTTGAGTCAAACTTTGGTGTAATGGGTCAAAGTTACTACTTAGTTTGTAATAAGTCATGTTAAAACGAAATCGTAAATGTGTATTTTGAAATCTAGGTTGTGTGACGATCTATATGTTTATATGAAGTGGTACTTGTTTCTTAAACTTTTGGTGTCCATTTGGGTCTTTGTAATGGCGGGTCAAAATGCTATAAAGTAGAAGAAAACTGGAGCTGGGCAAGTGCGCGCACTATAAAGTAAAAATGGAACAGGAAATTCGATGTTGTAGTGCATGCCTTGCACCTTCATGCGCGCCATGCACCTTCATGCGCGCCATGCACCTATGTAATAATACAGTAAATGTTATCGTTTTCAGGGTTAATGGTAAATAGTTGTCTTACTAGCATATATGCACACAAACTAACATACTTTCATAGCGCAGTATCAACAAAGAGTTAGATTTAAAGTCCATCACTGAAAGGCTTTTTTTATAATTATGATAACAAAATGCTCAAAGGTTGGTAGTCTTACACTACTTTCTTTTGTTTATTTTTGCCAGAGGTGTTAAAAGGGTGGGTCAGGGTTGTTGGGTAAATAAGGGATATCACCCTTTTATTAGCAAAAAAAAACATCGTAAGAATTACACAGCTTTCTTACCTCATTAATATTGTCATACCAGGTTACTGTAAATGTTCAAGAATAGAATAGAATTCTACACTTGAAAGATTAAAATAGCAAGACTTTGTTGCTAAAGATTAAAATAACAAGACTTTGTTGCTAAGTAGATTAGAATAAATAATGGAAGCGTAGAATAGAAATAATTAGAAGATTGAGTGTATTATTTGAAGATTTGTTTTCTTAGTAACTAAGTTTACATAACATAAGACAAATGTCTAATAACAATCTTATATACGCTAACACTCCTCCTTAAGATTGTTGTTAGACATCATAAGCCGAATTTTCAATTGATCTAGCTTCATCCCCGTAAGAGACTTTGTAAGCATATCTGTCAATTGATCATCAGAGGTGCAATATTTCAGCTAGACTTTTCCATTCTTCTCAGCTTCTCGAATAGCATGATATTTGATATTGATGTGTTTGTTCTTCCGTGTTGCACCGGATTCTCTGCTATAGCAATAGCAGACTTGTTATCACAATAGATTACTGTTGGACATTCTTGAGTTAGATCCAAGTCGGACAACACATTTCTCATCCAAACAGCATGATTAAGAGCATATGCGATTGCTATGTATTCTGCCTCTGCAGTAGATTGTGCGACATTTCTTTGTTTCTTTGAGTTCCAGCAAAATGCACTTGAACTCCTCCTAAAATTATGATTCATCAAATGAGCGTCGATCTCAGAATACCACGCCTTTGAGGCTTGTTTTAGACCATAGAGTGCCTTATATAGTCTATATACTTTCTCTTTTTGGCCAACTACTTCAAAACCTTGAGGTTGCTTTACATAATTCTCCTCCTCAAGTTGAGCATTCAAAAATGTAGATTTCACATCAAGATGATGAATTTTCAAATTGCGTTGAGCAGCTACAGCTAACAATAACTTGATCACGTCATGACGAGTAACTGGAGCTAAAGTCTCTCCAAAATCCACATCTGCAATTTGAGAATATCCTTTCACTACCAACCGTGCTTTGTGTTTATGAACTGAACCATGTGGTTGAAACTTAGTTCTAAACACCCATTTGACACCTATTGTATTCTTACCCTTTGGCAAATCAATAAGCTTCCATGTTTCATTTTTCTTAATCATTTCAAGTTCTGCTTTCATGGCTTCATTCCATTCATCGTGTTTGGAAGCTTCAATATAGCTTTCGGGCTCCATAACAATTTGATTACAAGACTCGTATACATCAGTAATTTTTCTGGTTCTTAAAACTTCGGTGTCAGTTGTGTCTTCGACATCAAATTCTGGATCATCATAATGAGATTCATTTTGGAGACTTGAAATAGAAGCTTCATGCCTTTTAACTTCCTTCCTATTCCAATCCCAGTAGACTCCTTCAATCCCAGTAGACTCCTTCATCAACAGTCACATCTCTACTTTTGTAATCGACATGTGATGCCATGAACAAGTGTTCAGTTACTTCCTGATTTTCTTCAGAAACATTTGCCAACTGAAGTTCTTTTGTTTGACATTGATTTTTCTTTGTTCTACAATATTTCTCAATATGTCCGAACTTTTTGCAAAAATTGCACTTAAATTTTGGTTTATCTTTGAACCAACAATCAGCTTCTTGATGATTTGTATTTTGACAAACTTTACATGGAGGGAAAGTACCTTTCTTTGATGTTGAAGAGGAGCTTCGTGAGTTTGAACTTTTATTTCCTTTATAATTTCCTCTCTTATATATGTTTTGTCTTGAATTCTCAGCCTTGTTATTTTTGAAAGAAGCTTGAAAAGCACCTTCAACCTTTTCTTCGGATCTCATAGAGACCCTTTGTTCTTGTGATTAAAGCTTACTGGTTAGTTCAGAAACCGTAAGCATGCTAATATCACAAGATTCTTCTATTGCGGAAATTTTGGTTTCAAACTTTTGAGGGACACTTATCATTATCTTCTCCACCACTTTCTGGTCTGAAATCTTGTCACCATGAAGTCTAATTTGATTAACAACATCCATTATTCGGGATGAATAATCTTTCACGAGTTCATCATCGTTCATTTTCAACAATTCAAACTCTCGTCTGAGAGTCAATAATCTGACAGCTTTTACTCTATCAGAACCTTCATAGGTATCTTGGATTTTATCCCACATGGCTTTTGGTGTGTCCAACTCCATTATTGAGGTGAAAATTTGATCAGCAAGTCCTGAATGTAAACAGGTAAGTGTCTTATCTTTCTTCAGCAACTCTTCTTCATAATTTCTTAGTTGAGCAACAGTTGGGTTTGCTCTGAGTGCTGGAGGATCTTCATTAGTCTCTACAACCTTCCATAAACCTTGAGACTTCAAATATGTCTTCATCTTTACTGCCCAAATGTGATAGTGCAACCCATTAAATGTTGGAATTGCTGGAGCAGTTGAACTAGATGCCATGTCTAGTTTAAAATTTCTTTTACCGTGAATAAAATAGCCCCTTAAGAAGAAAGCTCTGATACCACTGTAAATGTTCAAGAATAGAATAGAATTCTACACTTGAAAGATTAAAATAGCAAGACTTTGTTGCTAAAGATTAAAATAGCAAGACTTTGTTGCTAAGTAGATTAGAATAAATAATGGAAGCGTAGAATAGAAATAATTAGAAGATTGAGTGTATTATTTAAAGATTTGTTTTCTTAGTAACTAAGTTTACATAACATAAGACAAATGTCTAATAACAATCTTAGATACGCTAACAGTTACTGCGTATAATTTTACAACTCTCGTGTATGTTATTACAAGTATATGAACTAACTTTTCTCCTAAACAATGATTCTAAACGTGTAAGTTATACTATTATACACAACCCTTAGCTATATGTCCTAAGCCCAACAATTAAATAAATGGTAAAAGAATTTACAATTATTTTTGTTCCAAACTTATGGTGTGAACTGCATAATTTTAGGTGCAAATCTTAACAATCTGTCCATGGCATGAGGAGTGAATTTCCTTGCAAACAAGAAACATGTTTGGTTCTGTCTTCCATTATACTCACAATGGTTTGCACTTCTTAGTTTCTCCAAAAATTGTATTGTCACATCGTTCCTCGTATACCTTGCCGGGTGGGATCCACCTTTTGACCAATCGACAAAAGTCAAAGTTCGTCGCGAGTTCTTCGCTCCAACTTTCTTGGAAACGAATGTTGGCAAGTAATGCTCGTCAGCATAACAAGAGCCGTTACAATATTTTTGAAAGATAGGGAAATATGTCGTATCGGAGATGACCTCCAAAGCTAAATGACGATCCATTTCAAACCATTGTGACCCTTTTCTCCATTCGTGGAGTTTAATGGTGGGATACATTTTTCTGTTGTAGCGTCCTCGTCCCACGGGGCCCATTAGATCATAAGACTCGACGTAGCTTTGGGTGGAGTTCATTATGTAAGTGTAAATTGTTGAGAAATTGAATAAAGGAATGCAAGACTCCGAAAGAAGAACAAATCGTTGGTTGGAGAAATCGAGAAGCGCATTGGCTAGCAATCGTCGTTCGGCTTCAATCATATTAACTTTTCCCCATTGAACTGCCTAAAAGTTCACAAAAACACAATCAGTAAACATCTTTACCTTAGAAGCGTACTTCATATTTACTTGTGGAATGGGAAAAGGATGAAGTACAAGTACACATATACACTTTTCTTTTTGCTATATTTCATAATACTCTGTACAAAGTAAACATCAACATAGTATAGTGGTTGAGCTTATGATATCCTCACAAGAAGTATCAAATTCAGACCTCACTAACAGGCAACATCATATCTTGTTGTGGGTCAGAACTCGAAAATGGTCACGTGATAGCCTAGTTTCAGATTCAAACTTCACTAGCAAGCAACATCATATCTGGGTATGGGTCGAAAATGGTCATGTAATAGCCTAGTTAAGTTGGGTGTGCAAAAATTATTCACTGTCTTGAGAAGTCTAACTTGAAAAAACCTTATTCGTGTACTGCATACTTAATACGGACTTACGGAGTAATAAAAACTAACTATGAAATATGTTTCTTATGCAACAAATTATATTATCACATCGAGAAAATGAAATGGGTTCTATTTTAACTTTTTTTTCAATCTTAATGACTCCAGGATGCTAATTAAGCCTAATTTATTTCAAAGGTATAACTGTATAAGTTACATAGCTCTACATGTATAATAAATTGTAGATATAATATGCCCCAACTCTTAAAATAAAAGGTTGGAGACGATTTTGATTTAATGGTCTATCACTACATTGTTTCAGGAAAATTTCTTATACCCACCTCAATGGCCGGGTTAAATGACAACCTCAAAGTTAAAATTTAAGAACGACATATTTTGCTAATTATTATTATTATATAGGTTTATAAGCTAAAGTTTTCTTCAATATTAAGATTTGAATTTATTTATTAATTCAATGTAATATCATGAGTGTATGAAAAAATTAGAAGTTCATTATATACAACTTAACTTCTATCACATGAGTACGTACGTACATATATATTAGAAAAGTTCTTGCTGTATACAAGGTTAAACGTACCAAAAGAGAAGAAAAATAAGAATTAAGCTAGAGATATTTGGAAATGATTAATAAGATCACAGACGAAAATACATTTGTTTGACAACTAATTAAGGACTTGATTGAGTGTCATCATGGTAATACCTAAAATAGATCGTTTTAGTTATAAAAATCTTTGAATGATTAATTAAACCCGTAAAAGTATACATACTTAAGGAATTACATAAATAATATAATTAGAGATGGATAACATGATTTTCTTTAAATCAATTGAACACCAATAATGGTGGTATATATTGACCCTATATGGAGGTTTTACTGGATTCGTTCACGGACCTCTACCCGGACCACTGCCCGAAGGGATATGTTCCGGGTACCGTCGATCGGGTTCGGGCACCGCCCGAACGTGTGTGTTACGTGCAAATGATGAGGGTCGTTGAAATAAATGATATACTGATTCCAAAAAATCGCCGTTAAAAAAAACGTAGTTGTTTGTTAAAATAGTTAAACTAGTATCCTTAGACAATTAAAAAAAAAAAAGGTAATTATATTGTTGCGGTTCGAAACACATCTCTGGATATTTTCTATAATCAAGTTTATTTATTTATTTATTATTATTATTATTATTATTATTAATTTTTTTTTTTTTTTTTTTTTTTTTTTTTTTTTTTGACAAGCTCAGAATAAAGTTAAGTCGATATATTCGTATTACTTCTGAATACGTTTTTGTAGTCTTTTCTTAACGGAAAATATTTACGGAGTATTATATTATATTTATACGGAGTATTTTATATTGTTAATTAATCAAAGGTATAAATATTACGAGTATTTCTTTTATCTGTCGGGTTCTGTAATTTTAAATTCAAAATACCAAAGCTTGCCTTTCAAAAAAAAAAAAAAAAAAAAAAAAAAAATAGTGGAAACATGAAATAAAATACAACTAAAAAAACAAAGAAAACAGTAATTTAGCCGTTTTCTCACCTTACTTGGAATTTTCCGGCCATAGAAAACAGAGTATTTGGGTTGTGTCCAATTATAAGATGAATCAGAGCTATGAACATAGATGTTGAAAAGACCATCATGTCCTTTGAAAAACAGTTCCCATAAAGGTGACAATAACACCGGTCCTCTTGTTAAGAACATAAATGCCACTTTAGGGATTCTTGCAAAAGGGTAATTTGGTACTTTTGGAACCATCGATGCTCTCCACATCAACTCTTGATCATTCATTTGATGCATAACCAATGATGGGTTGATGAAATCTTTCAATTTAGGCGTGTTATGTGTCGGTACGGGTGGCATATATGTGTCGTTGGGCGTGGTGGTGCAAAGGGAGAATTCGTCGAACCGAAAATTAAATGAGATGTTTTTGAGTTGGAATGTGAGTATGATGCCAAAACATGAACCAAAAGTAAAGAAAAGGATTTTAGATAAAAGATTTGATGGTTGTAATGGTGCAATGAATAGATTAAATGGTGAGATGGTTGAAACCATTGTGTTTTGATTGTTTTTCATTGTTTGATCAGAGAATTGAAGAAATTGTGGAATTATGTGTAGGTTTTAGAAACGGTTTAATAAAAGAAAGGTCAACGATGGTTTTAGACTTTTAGGTTTATGGTATAATGATATGGGGTTTGAGTTACTTGGTGTAGTTGACGACTACTACAATACAAACATTCGTTCAACTTTGATGTCAAATGGGTTTATGGTCCTAATTCAAATTGGTGAAGCCCTGTATTTACGACTTATACTAGTCGACCCCTTGAAAGTTTTGTATAACACCAAAAAACTGGTAGTGATTTACAAATTCCTACAAACGACATGAATTAATTTTATGAACAATGATAAACGTAATGTTTAAGAATACCATGTTAAATTTATTAAATATTCTTTTTAATATAGACTTTCCTTATTTGATTTTGAGTAACTTTGTGTTATAAATATATAATTAAGTTATATATGGTATGTTTATATGTAACTTCAAAGGCTACATTTAGCATTCTTATATTGTTTATATATAATTAATTATTTATTTAATAAAAAATATTAATATGTTAATTGTACAATATGTGAAGCATTATTATGACTGTATATATAAAATTTGAAACATTATGTACAATCTAATAATAAAACACAATGTGATTATATGTACAATATTTGAAGCACCACGTACAACCTAATGATACGTACAACCTAATGATAAAACACTCTAATTACTATATGTACAATATTTGAAGCATTATCTACAACCTTATGATAAAACACTCCAATGACAAAATATATACAATCTTTAATACAAATTATACAATATTTTACAAAAGACTTCATGAACACATATACAAACTTTAAAATATATTGTACAACCTTCATATAATAATTGCATTTGAATTTTTTTAAATTTTTTAGAGTTATTTTACTAATAATTATTATTAAAAGTATAAATATTTAATTCTTAATCAAACTTTATTATTATTATTATTATTATTATTATTATTATTATTATTATTATTATTATTATTATTATTATTATTATTATTATTATTATTTGTGATGACCCGGAAATTTCTGACCAAATTTAAACTTAATCTTTGTATGATTAATATTTCTGACACGATAAACAAAGTCTGTAAAACTGAATCTCAAAATTTTTGAACTACTTTCATATATTCAAATACCTTTCGGTTGTTCTTGATGATTCGCGAACAATTATATGTATATATATATATATATATATATATATATATATATATATATATATATATATATATATATATATATATATATATATATATATATATATATACTATAACTTAAAAATGTAACAATGTATTAATTGTTTGATACCGTACATTAAACTTATTGGTTTAAATATTTATTTGAATATATATGAAAAGTTGAAATATTAATTGTATGAATAACTTGCGACGTATATTTAAAAAATGTTTATGAATGTTGAAAATATATATTAACTTGGTCATAAAACGATTTGTTATTATATATATATATATTAACAAATAGCGAGACAATGATTTATAGAAGTAAATGACCAAAACACTCGAAAGTTTAAGATACACTTAGAATGATATAGTTTATTGATAATTTAAGACTATATTTTGACAAAGGTACGAGTCACAAAACGTAAATTGCGAGTTTTCTAAGCGTACGAAAATGCGTTCGAGAAACCGGAACCGGGACATAAGTCGAGTTACAATGTACGAGTCATCGGAACGAAAATTACAAGTCAACTATGCACATGAATTTAATATAATATATAATTAATTATTTAAATTATATATATTATATATATTATATTTAATTATGTCGACAAACAAGAAAACAAAAAATATGTGAGCTGGATCTGACGGCCATGCGATCGCATGAGAAATAGGCATAAAACCCATGTGATCGCATGGGCATCAGATTTCAAAAAGTTGCCTATAAAAGTCCAGTTTCTGCTCGAATTCTTTTACACATATACTCTGTAAGTATTTAATTATTATAATTATAATTATTATTATTATAATTATTATTATTATTATTATTATTATTATTATTATTATTATTATTATTATTATATTATTAAGATTATTATTATTATTAATCTTAATATTTTTAGTAATATTATACATAAAATATTACGACGAGGTCATGAGCGTGTCACTTTCAAAACAAGCTTCAAACGGGATAGAACTAAGGAATTTATGGGTTATAGCTATGGAGGTTATGGGTAATGTTCATGGGTATTGTTCGCAAGTCAAACCTAGTATTTATCATCTCTGTTGCGTCTACGTACTTTCCTGCAATATTGAATCTCAATATTGATACGTGAGCATTCATATCTTATCTTTTATATATTAATAGTGTATACATGTCTAGTGCTCGAGTATATATTTATACATGCTTGTATGCTAAATTTCGTCGTTAAACAGTTTATAATGAATCACGAATTAAATACATATATTACTGGTAAAAGGTATATGATATACATGTTTTCGGAAAGCCGGTGAAAAATCAATAACTTTTCATTTAGAAATCGCGTAATTTTGATGAACGAATCAAAAGATATGGTCAACTGAATTATAATTGACGTTAATTGGAATTGCTTTTAAATCTGCAATTAATATTTAAACAACCTGTTTATGAGATTGATAAAATACTACTAGCCAAGTAAATGAATCCTTATATAAGGCACGTCTCGTTTTGTTGAACAATTGTCAAAATTGACTTTTTGAAATGACCTTTGATAACTTTTGTATGTCGATCTCGAGCATTAGGATTGTGATACACTATAACCCAACCTAGTTTATTAGACATGTATTGACCAACATGTGTTCTCTAGGTTGAGATCTACGGTTAATCTTGCATTCTGAGTTACGGTCACTTTTTGATGAATGACCTTATGTGCTGCTAAGGTGAGTTTCATATGATCCCTTTTACCCTTTACATTTTTGGGCTGAGAATACATGCAAATGCTTTAATAACTGTTTTACAATAATTATAAAGTGTGAGTTTCATTGATCCCTTTTTAATTGCTTTTGTAATCTATATTTTTGGGCTGAGAATACATGCACTTTATTTTAAACGCAATGGATACAAGTACATACTAAATTCTACACTGAGTTTGAACCGAAAATCCGTTAGCTTTGGTAACTGTTAACTGCCAGTTATAAGAACTGGTGGGCGCGAGTAGTAGTATATGGATCCATAGGGCTTGATATCCCCGTCCGAGCTAGAGCACTAGCCTTTTAACGGACGTATGCTATTTGAGAAGCGTACACGTTGATTTGCGTGTATTATTAAGATGATTATACCAAGGGTACAAATTATATATACGTTAAGTTTAGTTACCAGGGTGCTCAATTTCGTAGAATATTTTGATAAACGTTTCTGGATGAAACAACTGAAAACTTGTGATTCACCTTTATATACAGATTATGCGCAACATTAAAATTATGAACTCACCAACCTTTGTGTTGACACTTTTAAGCATGTTTATTCTCAGGTTTCTAGAAGTCTTCCGCTGTTTGCTTATATGTGATACAAGCTATGTGCATGGAGTCATACATGCTTTATTCAAGTAAACTTTGCATTCACAAAATCATCACCGTGTATCTTATTTTGACTTCATTGTCAACGGATGTATTATGATAAACTATTATTTATGGTGATTGTCTATATGTAGAAATCATCAAATGTTGAAAACCTTAGAAATTGATATTCATTTATTGTGTACCTTTTGAAAAGAATGCAATGTTTACAAAACGTATCATATAGAGGTCAAATACCTCGCAATGAAATCAATGAATGACGTGTTCGTCCATATGGATTTGGAGCGATCGTCACAGTTGGTATCAGAGCGTTGGTCCTAGTGAACCAGGTCTTGCATAAGTGTGTCTAACTGATAGTTGTTAGGATGCATTAGTAAGTCTGGACTTCGACTGTGTCTACATGTCAAAAGTTTTGCTTATCATTTCTTGTCAGAAATTACCTGTCTATCATCTTAAGTCTAAACGCGTCTTATTACATTGATTGCATAGATAGTGTATAGACAAAATTCATATCTTGGCATATCTATTACAGTAAACTTTGACTGCCATCTTCCGAAAATTTCTCCGTAATTTACGGGATTTTGATATTATATATACATATGTAAATTATGTATTGAAGAGTACCAATCAAATTCTATAATATATTTCATATCAAAAATTATCTCTCTAATTATACAAGATGGATCCCGTATCTAGTTTAAATTCCTTAAATTCAGACAGCTATTCCGATATGGATATTCACCTGAACTCTGAAGAAAGTGTAACCAGAATGGATCAACCAATCAGCCATCACCTATTCTGAATGAATTGGGGATGGGTTCGTAGTCTACTTAATCATTGGAGACAAGAAGAAGGTGAACCCTTCCATCCACCACATTCACCTCTTGGCGAAGAACCTGAAGCACTTACCAGCAAACCTATTCGTAATACTATTTTCTCTCTCATTTCCAGAGTATCTCATCATGATTATATACTATCCCATATTATAAATCTTATTTATCCGATCGTCCGAACCACCTATCATCTCGGTATAATAGAAGAAGTCAACGAGCTTCGTGCTCGGGTAGTGGCTTTGGAGAATATGGTGCAAGGGTTACGAACACCAGAAGCAGCACCCACAGCATAACCGGCACCACCATCATCCACACCAACAGGATCATTACCACCACCAACAACCACATCCGCATCACACACCTCAACATCACAATCTGTACCTCGGATATCAACATCATACGCACCATAGGTACCAAGAAGTACCAGCAACGACAAACGATGAAGTATGGATTCATAACTTCATCGGAGAAACATTCTACGGCGATTATGTAATTTCTAAAGTTTAGAGATTATCTATTCTAGCCTTAACCCTAAATCAGATAGAGTAGAAACCCTTATCCGAATGGTGTAAGATACAAGCTAGACTTGTTTTACCAACAGCATCAACAGTACCCTTAGCCTCACCAGCACAGTCAGTGCTGTCAACATCGTCAGAATCAGTAGCACCTCTAACATCACAAGCTCCGTCAGTTCAAGAAAGCACCGTGGACATCTTTACGAGTCAACAACGAGTATATTGTATCAATGAGATATGAAGTAATAACTCAATTCCTCTAAAGAATTTATATGTATATCTTATATATATAAATTTTAAAACCATCATAAATCTTTTCGTACTAAGCTATTATGTATGAATTGAAAAAGGGTAAATACTACTCGGTTAATTTATATTACTAATATGCTATGATGTACAACCTTCGTTAACGACTTAACCATCGTTAACTACAGATATCTGTTTCAACTCAATGAATTCCATTTCATAATGAACTTAGTGTATTAATCAATTACATGTTTGATTTTACACTTTTATCTTCGATGTACTCGAAACTTTCTAGAAAACATCATTTATATCTTATGAAGTTCATAAGAATTCCACGAGCATCAACATCCTTCACCGAGGAATAAGAATAAATAATGAGGTATTGATTTCATTAGTGAAAAACTCCGCGAAGATTATGTAATCCTTAATGTTTTAAAGATTATTCATTCAATTCAAAAATCAAATGAGCTTAATATGATATTAACTCATAAAATCTGTATTACATCTGAAGAAAATATACATACATATATTTTCATAAAGACGGTAATAAAAAAAAATTCTTTTGTACAAAGTATTAATTGTGAAATCTTTAACGGGTAGGTAATACTCGGAAAATATATAAGTTCACAATTAATATGTTATACTGTACATTCTTCAACTTTGATTCAAAAATTATTACCTATGCTCACAGTGATATACAATCGTTTCCATACAAATTCAATTACATATTCTGATTTTGAAAAATCAGAATCCAAGCCAAGATTTAACAGAAAACATCACTCTTAGATTCTTACATCTTTCAAATGCTATACTTTGACTTCAAAACTGTGCTAGAACATCACTTCTATTCATAAACCCAGAAAAAAAAGAAAAAAAAATTGTATCGTTCAAAATTCTAGAACATCATATGTATCTTGACAATAACAATCTTCATGCAAACCCTTCAAACTTTTGAAAACACCTATGATTGATAACCAACGATTCGGTTATGATAACTTTGAATGCTGATGAAGCAGCAAAAAAACTGTAAACGACCTTAACAGCCAAAAGTTTGATGATAAAGAATAGTGTGTTGGCAAAGCTCAGAAAAAGAGAAGGTTTGGAACTGGAAAACGGATTGAGCAAAGTATGAAAGAGGCTGTAGATAAATCACAAGTACGAAACCTGACTTCAAAGAATCCAAATGATTCAGTATCTGCTGAAGACATTAACGAATACCTTGCTTCCGAATCTAAACCCTTGCAGACAATATTCTTCATCATCCTCTGATATTAGAAATTCTAAGATATCATCGTATCTTTCATTATAAATATCCTCCATATTTCTGGAGATAATTCCATAATCATTCTTATCGGAAATCAATTTTCTCCTTGCGATATCTGTGTAACACCATAAAAAAAAAAAAAAACTATTTTAGTTTCTAAATTCTGAAACCTTCGAGTTTAAAATATGAATATTTTTGAAGAGGTGTTGGGAACTGAAGCATGAGTTAGTATAATATAATGACACTTGATCAACGTGATTATATTACAGTAAGTCATGCTGAGTTTCTAATGGAACGTGGTAAAGGTTCACAGATCATACCCTCATTATAAACCATGTTACATAACTCTTTCATTCTATTTAACCTCTAAACTATCAAGAAAATATTTTCCCTCTTTTTCAAGATATTCTGGTAATTTGATAAGTCAGATTGTGCTATTACCGTTTCTTTTTAGAACATTAATTATGTTCATTACGAAATTCATACCTACGAATTCTGGACCATTATTCGCTTGATTTAAAGTCGGGAAGATAAAACAAAAGCATGAAGCTTCAAAATATCAATGGGAGTATATATAAATCACAGTAAATTGGAGAGAGTATTAACTGTGGATGTCAATAATTATGGAAAGACAGAAGCAGAGACATCGAAATATAAGGGAAGATATAAAACCCAACAACCACCCAGAAATTACAAACCGTATATATCAATGCGTATAGCAATATAAAGACACGGGAGAATAAAAAACACTATAACCCCAAGGTAATGGTAGAAGAAAATAACTTCCTCCAGTGGTAGATGAAAAAGAAGAATGACAGATATGAAAGTTAGGAGTATATCAAGAATCAGAACTGGATGAAGCATTTTTCACAATCTTTTGAATATAGGAAATGAGAAAGAAGATGTAAGAGTGATGAAAATAATGAAACGGAAGAGGTCAATTTATAGCGAAATATCAAACATAACAATCGAGGCAAATTACGCATTTAATCAAAAGAAATCTTAATTTCCTTAAATTCTGAAGAATCAAATCTTATTTAGATTATGAAGATTTTCTATTCCTTAAATTACGGAAATCAATCATTAATATGTCAAGAGTTAAGACGAATCTCTATTCTTCATTTCACTCTTTTACGATAACTTCTCTCATACGCTTCGAATAATCGGATTGTTTTATCCATATTATTCAACGGTGATAAAACTCTATTTATCAACACATATACGTCATGAAAACATTTTTATTGTTAGTCATGACGACCTCACTCAAATTTCGGGACGAAATTTCTTTAACGGGTAGATACTGTGATGACCCGGAAATTTCTGACCAAATTTAAACTTAATCTTTGTATGATTAATATTTCTGACACGATAAACAAAGTCTGTAAAACTGAATCTCAAAATTTTTGAACTACTTTCATATATTCAAATACCTTTCGGTTGTTCTTGATGATTCGCGAACAATTATATGTATATATATATATATATATATATATATATATATACTATAACTTAAAAACGTAACAATGTATTAATTGTTTGATACCGTACATTAAACTTATTGGTTTAAATATTTATTTGAATATATATGAAAAGTTGGAATATTAATTGTATGAATAACTTGCGACGTATATTTAAAAAATGTTTATGAATGTTGAAAATATATATTAACTTGGTCATAAAACGATTTGTTATTATATATATATTAACAAATAGCGAGACAATGATTTATAGAAGTAAATGACCAAAACACTTGAAAGTTTAAGATACACTTAGAATGATATAGTTTATTGATAATTTAAGACTATATTTTGACAAAGGTACGAGTCACAAAACGTAAATTGCGAGTTTTCTAAGCGTACGAAAATGCGTTCGAGAAACCGGAACCGGGACATAAGTCGAGTTACAATGTACGAGTCATCGGAACGAAAATTACAAGTCAACTATGCACATGAATTTAATATAATATATAATTAATTATTTAAATTATATATATTATATATATTATATTTAATTATGTCGACAAACAAGAAAACAAAAAATATGTGAGCTGGATCTGACGGTCATGCGATCGCATGAGAAATAGGCATAAAACCCATGCGATCGCATGGGCATCAGATTTCAAAAAGTTGCCTATAAAAGTCCAGTTTCTGCTCGAATTCTTTTGCACATATACGCTGTAAGTATTTAATTATTATAATTATAATTATAATTATTATTATTATTATTATTATTATTATTATTATTATTATATTATTAAGATTATTATTATTATTAATCTTAATATTTTTAGTAATATTATACATAAAATATTACGACGAGGTCATGAGCGTGTCACTTTCAAAACAAGCTTCAAACGGGATAGAACTAAGGAATTTATGGGTTATAGCTATGGAGGTTATGGGTAATGTTCATGGGTATTGTTCGCAAGTCAAACCTAGTATTTATCATCTCTGTTGCGTCTACGTACTTTCCTGCAATATTGAATCTCAATATTGATACGTGAGCATTCATATCTTATCTTTTATATATTAATAGTGTATACATGTCTAGTGCTCGAGTATATATTTATACATGCTTGTATGCTAAATTTCGTCGTTAAACAGTTTATAATGAATCACGAATTAAATACATATATTACTGGTAAAAGGTATATGATATACATGTTTTCGGAAAGCCGGTGAAAAATCAATAACTTTTCATTTAGAAATCGCGTAATTTTGATGAACGAATCAAAAGATATGGTCAACTGAATTATAATTGACATTAATTGGAATTGCTTTTAAATCTGCAATTAATATTTAAACAACCTGTTTATGAGATTGATAAAATACTACTAGCCAAGTAAATGAATCCTTATATAAGGCACGTCTCGTTTTGTTGAACAATTGTCAAAATTGACTTTTTGAAATGACCTTTGATAACTTTTGTATGTCGATCTCGAGCATTAGGATTGTGATACACTATAACCCAACCTAGTTTATTAGACATGTATTGACCAACATGTGTTCTCTAGGTTGAGATCTACGGTTAATCTTGCATTCTGAGTTACGGTCACTTTTTGATGAATGACCTTATGTGCTGCTAAGGTGAGTTTCATATGATCCCTTTTACCCTTTATATTTTTGGGCTGAGAATACATGCAAATGCTTTAATAACTGTTTTACAATAATTATAAAGTGTGAGTTTCATTGATCCCTTTTTAATTGCTTTTGTAATCTATATTTTTGGGCTGAGAATACATGCACTTTATTTTAAACGCAATGGATACAAGTACATACTAAATTCTACACTGAGTTTGAACCGAAAATCCGTTAGCTTTGGTAACTGTTAACTGCCAGTTATAAGAACTGGTGGGCGCGAGTAGTAGTATATGGATCCATAGGGCTTGATATCCCCGTCCGAGCTAGAGCACTAGCCTTTTAACGGACGTATGCTATTTGAGAAGCGTACACGTTGATTTGCGTGTATTATTAAGATGATTATACAAAGGGTACAAATTATATATACGTTAAGTTTAGTTACCAGGGTGCTCAATTTCGTAGAATATTTTGATAAACGTTTCTGGATGAAACAACTGAAAACTTGTGATTCACCTTTATATACAGATTATGCGCAACATTAAAACTATGAACTCACCAACCTTTGTGTTGACACTTTTAAGCATGTTTATTCTCAGGTTTCTAGAAGTCTTCCGCTGTTTGCTTATATGTGATACAAGCTATGTGCATGGAGTCATACATGCTTTATTCAAGTAAACTTTGCATTCACAAAATCATCACCGTGTATCTTATTTTGACTTCATTGTCAACGGATGTATTATGATAAACTATTATTTATGGTGATTGTCTATATGTAGAAATCATCAAATGTTGAAAACCTTAGAAATTGATATTCATTTATTGTGTACCTTTTGAAAAGAATGCAATGTTTACAAAACGTATCATATAGAGGTCAAATACCTCGCAATGAAATCAATGAATGACGTGTTCGTCCATATGAATTTGGAGCGATCGTCACATTATTATTATTATTATTATTATTATTATTATTATTATTATTATTATTATTATTATTCAAATCTCTTTACGAGATTAAATACGTTATATATGTATGCGAAATACATATCTCAATAAAAGGTTGTAATGTAGACTTTTATGACAAGAAAAATAGTAATTGTGATGAAAATTAGAAGAATGTGATGGGAGAATGAAGGTAGTTCATTTATTGGGTTAAATATGTTTGTAGTTTATCTTTGATTATTTCGCATACATATATTACGGGCAAGATATATATGGTACGCTTTCGCTGTAATTATTTGTTATATGCATTTTATAAGCTCCAATGATTTGGTTATGTTTCTTAAGGGTTTGGTAAATATTCTCGATAATATTATGTTTAAACTTGAATTATTAAATAAACCCGTGATTTCACGGGTCTTTATGCTGTTTTACTTATCATATCCGCATTTCATACTTTGTTAGAAGATAATAAACTAAAAAAAGATGATCCATTGCATATATATCAAGACTAAATAGAAGTTTACAGATAATTTCTTCGTAAAAAATTAGACTATTATTAACTCTGATGCTGAGGTGTAGTCAGTTGGGATAGGTGAAAAAGTGAATTTTTAACGTGACACAATGAAGTTAAATACTCTTTTTTTTGGGTAAGCGGAGAAACCCTCCTATGAACGAACAAATGTTAAATTTAAGTGAGTGAAAAGATTTAAGGTAATGTAATAGAATATAATTGAAAGTTAGGTATAAATATAAATAAATTAATAATATATAAAATGAATGGTGGATTCTGATTGGTTGAAAAATCGTTGCCGCGCACGTTACTTTCTGTTGGTTTAGTGACTAACGCCCCTGGGGCGTCAGGGTTAAGGGCGTCAGGACGCAAAATTCGTGCGACCTCACATGCCAACTAGGATTTTGAGGCGTTAAAAATGAAAATTTAGGAACCATACGTGCCATCTAGTTGATTGTTAACGACCTGTCGTCAAAGTTCAAGAAAGTTTAGGGACCATACGTGCAAGCTGATTATAAACTTATGGACCATTGGATTCATTTTTTATTTTATGAGGATTACTAATTACTACTGCGTATTACTTTACTATGGCATAAAGTGTACTAATATCACAGTTCCGAAGTAACAAACGTATATAAAGTTAATATTCTTTTTTAATCGGAACAATTCATGTTGGAATATACTTTGGCAACCCAAATAAGACTTTCAGGTTCCCAGTTTGGAAAATATTGTTCATAATTTAGGCAAGGAAATAAATATGTGGCTGTCACATATCAAGTTTGATAATAAACAATCGAAAATAAAATCTCTCCAAAGAAGAAAGTTACAATCGCAACTAGAATAATCGAACATTGTGTGTATCCTCTTCCTAGTCGATTTCAAATCCACAAACGAATTGAGGTTGTAGTTCACAATCAGTGGAGCAAAAAAGAAAGAAAGAAAACATGTGTGATATGATAAAGAGAGAACACCGAGCAGGTGTATCGCCTCAGTCGACTCCAAATCTACAAAGGAAAAAAACTCTAATTTGAGACTCTGCAGGGCCGTCTCAACAATTTTTTTTTTTTTTTTTTTTTTGAACGGCAAGCTTGCATCAGTCCGGACCGAAGTAGGCGCTGGACGAAAATAAAAATGGACCCTCGTACACGTTTAATTTTTTAATACATATAAATAATAATAATAATAATAATTTATTTATTTTTATTTTCAAAGTATTTAATAATTTAAAATTATAGAATCAAAACTTTAATTGCAAATTTTTTATGTAATTTACTTGACGATTTTGAGAAAATTGTATATGTATTCAAATTTTTGGGTCTTTCTAAATTTTTGGGCCATATGTGGTTGTCCATCTTGCCTATGTTCGAAGACGCCTCTGAGACTCTTGTTCGCAATGGGTGGAGAAAAAGAAAAAGATGTACGGTAATGAAATATGCTGAACAAATTTTTTTAAGAAAAAGGAACAGAAGAAAATGACATAAATACATTTGAGATGATGAATAATACTATGTGATTTATTAAGGGTAATTTAGCCAAAAGTATATTATATTGTTAAAAAATATTAAACCTAGTTTTTAAGGCTACATCTAGTATTCTCTAGATAAAATTATGATCTTGTTTCTTATATATATAGTGATATTAAATTGGAGAATTGCTAAATATTACTAGTTTGATAAGTTATGCTTGAATACATATTAAATGAAAAAATGTTTTTATATATAAAATGTTATGTTAGATGAAGAGGATAAACTATCAATATTTAACTTATATTCAACTTTTACATCAATATAAGGTCACATTTTGAAGAATGGAATGTGAGTTTTTTATACCATTCTCTACGGTAATGTTGATTGTTGTGGTGTTGTCGAAGGAATTTTTGCTGACGTGACATTATTGTGGGATGAAAGAGACGTTATGGTAAAAATATTGTTGTGGTGTTGTGAGTGAAATATAATTGATATTGGATTAATTAATATTATATTTAAATAAATGAAAAAGAAAAAAAAACTGATTGGCTTTACTTATCGTTGTGAGCTCGTGGTTCTTTCCCACAACATCACAACAATGTTTCTCACAACAATCCCATAGTGGCCTCTGTGGGTTGTATAGCACAACAATGCTTAATGTTGTGAAGCATAAGAAATAGTCTTAACTTTTTAATAATGTAATTTTGGTTAGGTTTTATATCTATGTGTTGGATATTTGATAATTTTTGTTATTACGAGTATTGTATTCGTGATGGATAATTATCTTATATATCATCTTGAAAAAAAGTGTAAATAACTGTTCATATTCTTACATATTCAATGAAAGGATAAAGTGAAAGTTATTTTGCATGAATAGATGGCAAATAACACATTACGAGTGGTTTTTAGTCGATACGTTGTTACGGAAAATAGTTTTGCTTTATACGTACATAACTACGTTTTAAAAATTGACGATTGTTAAAAATATTTTATTAAATCAAAAATTAAAAAATAACTGTAAATTCTCATAAAGATTATAAAAAAGGTTGAAATGAATATCATTTTAAAAATGAAAAATAAAAATTTAAAAAGCTGTTAGAAAAAAGAGAGACAATATATAAAAAATCAATAAAAAAAGCAAGTTCATTAGTATTCATCGCCCATTGAATAATAGTATAAAGGAACCTTAATTATATAAATATACTACTCCATAATAAACACATTTGTAATTTACTATTCATGACCCTTTGCGTAATAATATAAAGAGTGTAACATCCTATAATCGGGTCTAGGTGAAATGACCAATTTACCCTTGGATATGACGTAATTAGTGATTTTAATAATTGTATGTTTATAATTATTTGTGTATTTGGTTAAGACCGGTTTGTGACAAGAGTCACGGAACAGGTTCGTTTGTTTAATTTAGACTCCGTTAAGGCTCCTAACGTAATGAGTAAGATATCAGATAATTGATAAATACCCGTGTGACGTGGGGTATGGGTTTATAACCCATTTATAAGCTTGCTTCTAGACATTTCTTGCATGTTCCCCAAAACTGAAATTAGACCGTACCTAATTTCTTGCTCTATCAAACCCTAAGTGATTCAAGATTAGAAATTGGATCAAGTAGCCTAAGTGACTGATTTGTAGTATCCTTGTGATCATCCAACCAGGTTTGTTTACTTGAATCCTTGCTTTAATTCTTAGAAATTGGGGTTTTATGAGTTTTGTATAAAAGTGTGATTTTATAGCTTGAATCTTGATAAAACGTGTTTGTATATGCTAATTGATGTTAGAAATATGTTCTATAGTTGTTATATGATGTTTTTTAGTGAGTTTCGTGACCAGAACAAGCAAAAATTGAGTTTTGGGTGTAAAAAACCCAAAAACAGCGACCTGATGCTATTCTTTAGCATCCGTAGGAGTGACAGCTCAGCCACGAGGTTGAGCACGTGTTTTAGGGATCAACCACGCGGTTGAGAGCTTAACCGTATGGTTAAGGGCTTTACCATGCGGTTGAGCACTTGTCAGCTTTTGGTAAAACTGAAAAGGGCATAACTTTCAAACCGTAACTCCTTTTTTAATGAGTAAACTATTGTTGGAATCGTCTTGAGGTCTACTTTACAATGATAATGTTTTAAGAAGCTAAATAAATCAGTATATTGGTCAAGAAAAAGGGGTTTTAGCGTGTATGTCATGTTTTGCAAGCGCTTGTATGATGATATTGATTAGATACATGATGTGGACTTATGAAATGATGAATATATGATGATACGACCATGTTTATAGTATGATTTGACTATAATATTGATTTGGATATGTATATTGACTTCGTTTGTGTTATTCTCAGGTGATAAGAATAAGGAAGAAGCTCAGAATTAGATAACTGAGCTGTTGCTGGTAATCGATGAGTGGGATTATCTCTTGGTGTAGTATAGAGTAGCAAGTTACGCTACTATATTTATATTGTTGTTAGTTGCCATGTTTAGTAGTTATGTTGTACCGTTGATCGCAGTTTAGGGTTGTCATGCTTGTAGTAAGTATTAGTTGTCTGTAGTAGTAGATGTTGACTGGTTGTATGTGCACTTCTTGTTGTTGTTGGAACCTTGATCTGTTAGGTTCAACTCAAATAGGTCAACCTAGTTGTGGTTGAGTACAGTTGGCTACTGTTTGTTGGGTATAGTGTTGAATGATGCATCACCTACGTATGGATGACTGATATGACCGAAACGGACGGTTTTATTTGTGCGATGTCGTTAAGTCGCAAGACGTCAGAATCAGCTGATCAGAGCAGCGAACAGTGGTTTATTATTTATATTTTGCAGGGCCTAAATTTACTTTTGACTTTCTAATGGTAGAGGATGTAAGTTAACCTAGGGTCGTACTTTTGAATGGTTTAACGAATTGAAGATCGAGTGGATAATTGCCATTGTTTAAACTACATGAGTAAAGGATAGTAGTTTGTTTTAAGCTAATAGTCCTAAATGCGGAAAAGTAAAGAAAGTGGAAGGATATCCGGAGTATGTAGATCAGGGAAATGTTGACCAAGATATTAGTTTGGACTAGGAAAAGGTAATTATGTTTATGTTAAAGCTATGTTTGGAATGGTGTAGATCTGGTTGGATGAGCCAATTACACAGACCTACTTATCTCTAGACTCTCAGAGTTCTCGTTGAGTAGTGAAAAGTATGTCACTTGGTTGTATAATTGAAAGGTAACTATACCTCGGAGGTTATCCTCAGTAAAGCACTAGGTTTATTAGTGAGTTAAGTTCTAATCGTAACCCTCGTTATCAGTTTAGTTAACTTAATAACAATGTGCCGTGTTGATTGAACACTGATCACAAACGGAAGGAGTCCGTCGGGTTAAGTTGATAAAACCTTAAATGAAAACTAACAACCATTTCATCATACTAATGAGATCATACCAAATCAAACATTATACAACATTACCGTTAATATACTGAAAGTAAAGCAGATAGAAACCTAGCAGATACTTAAACAGTTGATATGACTTAATCATAGGGCAACAATCAAACAAGAACATGCAATAGGTTTAGATCATACAGTCAAGGCACTAGCTAGATCTTAATAGCTCCTAAGAGGTCTCTTGGAACAGTCAATATGCATACTAGGTCATTCATGTCTCAATTCCAAATTTTCGTGTCCTAAAAGCGCATTAGATGCCTCTCGGGAACTCCGGCCATACCGAGTTCATAGAATCTTCAGGTACAGTATAACCAAGGGTCTTAATCCTATGAAGTAGCTAAGTTCATATATGTTGACAAGTCCTGATCACAACCTAGGTTAGTCAATCCTTAAGATGCTAGCATACAAATCTATCAGACTCACAAGTTCAGTATAACAATGGTAACCGTACTAATTTAAGATAACTACGCTAACCCAAAATTTTATCATGGTAACATACAGATTAATTAAGCTAACATGGTAATATCGGAACACATTATTAAACATAAATGGTAACCATACATGATTAATACAAAAGACAAGCATTTCGGATAAAAACCTGAAAAAGCTGAAGAAATCTGCCCGAGATTGCAGGGACTCGCTGGGATATCCTCCGAAAAATAAAAGCTAAGCTAGCTACTACTAAAACTAACTAAAAAGCTTGAAAATATAAAGTGAATTACAAATTGAGTGTGTCTAAAAATGAATGGAAGAGGCCCTTTAAATAGACTTTGATTTTTGCCTGCAAACGGCTGGCAGGCCGTTTGGCAAGCCATTTGCGGGGGCCGTTTGCTGAGGTAGCCCATTTTTTATGCCCGTTTGCATGGCCCGTATGGCAAGCTGTTTCCCATTGTGGCAGGCCATTTGGCTGCCTGGTTAGCTTGTTTCCTGGATCGTAACTTGATTTTCACCGTTCTCGCTCTAGATTCTTCGTTTTAGCTCCGTATTAGTTGATTCTTTTTTCATCGCCTTCGTAATTACTTAATCTACAAAATAAACCGACAAAGACATAATTTTGGTGATAAAGTTTGGAACTTTATGGATTTAGGGCTTAATATCGAGGGTAAAAACGTGACTTTTTGGCTGATATCAAATACCCCACACTTAGCTTTGCTTGTCCTCAAGCAAAAAGTAGAAATATAAGGTTCTTTCTAATAGATTCTTACTCTCCCATCTTTGGGTCCTTTTATTATGCCTTCATCAGAAGTTGTCACATCTTTTGAAAGTATTAGAGAAAGTTTTGAACTTCGATGATTTTAGTCGCTAGATTTCAATCACGTCCATAATGAATAAGGCATACTTTTCAACTCTCAGATGTAGGTTATACATGACCAGGCTTCTCACTAGTGGATCACTCACATCACTCAAGTGTTTAGGGTGCCCTAATCTATTGTATTGTCGCTCAGAAGCCAGTCTTGTAACAGTTCTCATCATAGGCTTGGTAAAGCATCGATATCTCCATCGGTTAAGTAAGGACGTTACTGATCTTCTTCCTACGCATTCTTTCAAGAGGAAGACTGGTTGTAGGGTTGGTTGAGAAGTTTTTGGAAAGGTGAAAGGTGTCCAGATCTTTTAATTTCTAAAGAGAATTGATAGATTTTGATTATTCTGAGTATCCATTTTGGATAGAGAACGGCTTGAATTCTGTAAAAAGTTTCTTCCAAAGATGCGGATTTTACTAAGACTTTTGTCTAGAATTTTTCTTGGCTCTTCCGGCAATCCTTCTCTGGGCAACTTCTCGGGTTTTTCTTGCCTTTATTTAGAGACTTTGCTCTTTCATAATCATCATTATTTTATTTTTTTTATTTTTCATTTTTTGCATACCCTTTCTTCATAACTTTTGTCCTTTGTTCCTGGTGCCAAGAGAGGAAGTGATAATTCACTGAAAATAGGTCTTTGACCTATCAAAAACATTAGGGGTTCGGAATCTTTTAACAAGTGTTTTTGAAGCGAATTTGATCGATTTATCTCTTTATCAATCTCTGGATCTTTTTGAAAGGAGGAAAAGGAATGAAGGTGAATGGGTAGTGTATTTCGGGAGTGAGTATTTCTGATTCATCGACTCTTTGTGTGAGTTGGTCGTTTTTAAATGCGTGGAGTGGAAACGGAAACGGATGGCTTTTGTCTTCTCTTTCGGAATGATTTGTAGTGACCCGAACTTTTCCATGTTTATATATATTAATTGAGATTGATATTTACATGATTAAATGTTTCCAACATGTTAAGCAATCAAACTTGTTAAGACTTGATTAATTGAAATATGTTTCATATAGACAATTGACCACCCAAGTTGACCGGTGATTCACGAAAGTTAAAACTTGTAAAAACTATATGATGACATATATATGGATATATATATAGTTAACATGATACTATGATAAGTAAACATATCATTAAGTATATTAACAATGAACTACATATGTAAAAACAAGACTACTAACTTAATGATTTTTAAACGAGACATATATGTAACGATTATCGTTGTAAATACATTTAATATATATATATCATATTAAGAGATATTCATACATGATAATATCATGATAATATAATAATTTAAAATCTCATTTGATATTATAAACATTGGGTTAACAACATTTAACAAGATCGTTAACCTAAAAGTTTCAAAACAACACTTACATGTAACGACTAACGATGACTTAACGACTCAGTTAAAATGTATATACATGTAGTGTTTTAATATGTATTTATACACTTTTGAAAGACTTCAATACACTTATCAAAATACTTCTACTTAACAAAAATGCTTACAATTACATCCTCGTTCAGTTTCATCAACAATTCTACTCGTATGCACCCGTATTCGTACTCGTACAATACACAGCTTTTAGATGTATGTACTATTGGTATATACACTCCAATGATCAGCTCTTAGCAGCCCATGTGAGTCACCTAACACATGTGGGAACCATCATTTGGCAACTAGCATGAAATATCTCATAAAATTACAAAAATATGAGTAATCATTCATGACTTATTTACATGAAAATAAAATTACATATCCTTTATATCTAATCCTTACACCAACGACCAAAAACACCTACAAACACTTTCATTCTTCAATTTTCTTCATCTAATTGATCTCTCTCAAGTTCTATCTTCAAGTTCTAAGTGTTCTTCATAAATTCCAAAAGTTCTAGTTTCATAAAATCAAGAATACTTTCAAGTTTGCTAGCTCACTTCCAATCTTGTAAGGTGATCATCCAACCTCAAGAAATCTTTGTTTCTTACAGTAGGTTATCATTCTAATACAAGGTAATAATCATATTCAAACTTTGGTTCAATTTCTATAACCATAACAATCTTATTTCAAGTGATGATCTTACTTGAACTTGTTTTCGTGTCATGATTCTGCTTCAAGAACTTCGAGCCATCCAAGGATCCGTTGAAGCTAAATCCATTTTTTTATTTTCCAGTAGGTTTATCCAAGGAACTTAAGGTAGTAATGATGTTCATAACATCATTCGATTCATACATATAAAGCTATCTTATTCGAAGGTTTAAACTTGTAATCACTAGAACATAGTTTAGTTAATTCTAAACTTGTTCACAAACAAAAGTTAATCCTTCTAACTTGACTTTTAAAATCAAATAAACACATGTTCTATATCTATATGATATGCTAACTTAATTATTTAAAACCTGGAAACACGAAAAACACCGTAAAACCGGATTTACGCCGTCGTAGTAACACCGCGGGCTGTTTTGGGTTAGTTAATTAAAAACTATGATAAACTTTGATTTAAAAGTTGTTATTCTGAGAAAATGATTTTTATTATGAACATGAAACTATATCCAAAAATTATGGTTAAACTCAAAGTGGAAGTATGTTTTCTAAAATGGTCATCTAGACGTCGTTCTTTCGACTGAAATGACTACCTTTACAAAAACGACTTGTAACTTATTTTTCTGACTATAAACCTATACATTTTCTGTTTAGATTCATAAAATAGAGTTCAATATGTAACCATAGCAATTTGATTCACTCAAAACGGATTTAAAATGAAGAAGTTATGGGTAAAACAAGATTGGATAATTTTTCTCATTTTAGCTACGTGAAAATTGGTAACAAATCTATTCCAACCATAACTTAATCAACTTGTATTGTATATTATGTAATCTTGAGATACCATAGACACATATACAATGTTTCGACCTATCATGTCGACACATCTATATATATTTCGGAACAACCATAGACACTCTATATGTGAATGTTGGAGTTAGCTATACAGGGTTGAGGTTGATTCCAAAATATATATAGTTTGAGTTGTGATCAATACTGAGATACGTATACACTGGGTCGTGGATTGATTCAAGATAATATTTATCGATTTATTTCTGTACATCTAACTGTGGACAACTAGTTGTAGGTTACTAACGAGGACAGCTGACTTAATAAACTTAAAACATCAAAATATATTAAAAGTGTTGTAAATATATTTTGAACATACTTTGATACATATGTATATATTGTTATAGGTTCGTGAATCAACCAGTGGCCAAGTCTTACTTCCCGACGAAGTAAAAATCTGTGAAAGTGAGTTATAGTCCCACTTTTAAAATCTAATATTTTTGGGATGAGAATACATGCAGGTTTTATAAATGATTTACAAAATAGACACAAGTACGTGAAACTACATTCTATGGTTGAATTATCGAAATCGAATATGCCCCTTTTTATTAAGTCTGGTAATCTAAGAATTAGGGAACAGACACCCTAATTGACGCGAATCCTAAAGATAGATCTATTGGGCCTAACAAACCCCATCCAAAGTACCGGATGCTTTAGTACTTCGAAATTTATATCATATCCGAAGGGTGTCCCGGAATGATGGGGATATTCTTATATATGCATCTTGTTAATGTCGGTTACCAGGTGTTCACCATATGAATGATTTTTATCTCTATGTATGGGATGTGTATTGAAATATGAAATCTTGTGGTCTATTATTATGATTTGATATATATAGGTTAAACCTATAACTCACCAATATTTTTGTTGACGTTTTAAGCATGTTTATTCTCAGGTGATTATTAAGAGCTTCCGCTGTCGCATACTTAAATAAGGACGAGATTTGGAGTCCATGCTTGTATGATATTGTGTAAAAACTGCATTCAAGAAACTTATTTTGTTGTAACATATTTGTATTGTAAACCATTATGTAATGGTCGTGTGTAAACAGGATATTTTAGATTATCATTATTTGATAATCTACGTAAAGCTTTTTAAACCTTTATTCATGAAATAAAGGTTATGGTTTGTTTTAAAATGAATGCAGTCTTTGAAAAACGTCTCATATAGAGGTCAAAACCTCGCAACGAAATCAATTAATATGGAACGTTTTTAATCAATAAGAACGGGACATTTCAGTTGGTATCAGAGCGTTGGTCTTAGAGAACCAGAATTTTGCATTAGTGTGTCTTATCGAGTTTGTTAGGATGCATTAGTGAGTCTGGACTTCGACCGTGTTTACTTGAAAAATGATTGCTTAACAAATTTTGTTGGAAACTATATATTTTTAACATGTGAATATTATGTGATATATTAATCTCTTAACGCGTTTGATATTATGTGATAGATGTCTACCTCTAGAACAAGTCCCATTGACTCACCTAATAATAATGAAGAGTCAAATGTAAATTGGAATGATTCGTGGACTGATTCACAAGTTCCCGAAGAGGAACCGGAAGAAGAGTCGGAACCGAAGAAGAATCGGAACCGGAAGAAGAATCGGTACCAGATGAAGAAATAGAACTGGTGGGGGAAATAATAAAACGGTTAAGTAAAAGAAAATCCTCAACCAACCGACCAAGGTTAATTATGGTCAATGGTGTTTCCGCCAAGGAAGCAAAATATTGGGAGGATTACCAATTCTCCGATGAATCGGATTCCGACGAGAATTCCGATGATGTTATAGAAATTACCCCAACTGAATTTAAAAAGGCAAAAGAAAATAATAAGGGAAAGGGCATAAAAATAGAGAAATCTAATTCCAACCCCGATGAACTTTATATGTATCGTCAACCCCCGAAGTCCTTAAGTTGTAACAATGACCCGGGAACCTCTAAACCACCAGGTTTTTCTAAACCAATGTGGATAACGACGGCTCGTATTAGGGGAACATCATATATCCCTAGAAACTTGGCAAAACAAACCAAAACCGAAGAAGAAGAAACAAGCGAGTCGGAATAAGATAGTTGTATTCGTGTGGTGTAATATAAGTAATATAGTGTGCTTATGCTTTATGATATATGTAAAAATTGCTTGTATTAATAAGTATTTTTTTTATGAATCTAACTCTTGTCTATTTTACAGTATAAAAACACAAAATGGATAGACAACCCAATATTTTAAGAGACCTACCCAGAGACATGATTGATGAAATCTTGTCTAGAGTCGGTCAGAATTCTTCGGCACAACTATTTAAGGCGAGATCAGTTTGTAAGACATTCGAAGAACGTTCCAAGAATGCCTTGGTTTATAAAAGGCTTTCGTTCGAAAGATGGGGGATATCACATTGGGAAATCCATAAGTTACGATGTGTTTACTTTGACGCATATATTGCGGGGAACCCAAATGCTATTTTACGCAATGGGTTAAGAAATTATTTTGACTCAATATATCCGAATATTGGACTTCGTGATTTAGAAAAAGCGGCTAACATGCAACATAAAGAAGCATGTTATGCTTACGGATTAGTAATGTTCGCTTCTCACCAAAGTGAGAACAAGAACATCGGGCTACAACTATTAAACAAAATGTTCCCACAAGTGACGGAGTCGGTAATTGGGGTAAGAAATGAGGTTTTTAGATTGTTACGGGACTGTTGGACATTACGTAACCCTCGTCCCTTTGACGACGTTACAACACGCTGTCTTATCAACGGCCATAACGGTTATGTTCCACAAGACCAAGGATGGGAAGTAATCCTAGTAAAACCAGAATGCATGACTTGTTTCTGGACGTATGAATTACGTGTCTTTATTGCCTTTGCTGAACGACTTGTGTACTAGCTAGAATTATCTTCACAACCATCTTGTATCAAATTTATTGTGTGCTATATTTCATGCTATATGTAAAATAAGCGGTATTGTAAGTTTGTAAAATATTGTGTAAAAGTTTGAACGCGAAATATTATTATAATCAGTTTTTCATATAGAATTGTAGTAGTTGAATTGTATATTAGCTACTAAGTATGAACTTAACGGGTAGGTACTACCCGAATTTAAACTTATAAAACGCTAATATGAAGAAAAAGCTTTTATAAATGAGTTCATATTATGCTACGAAATACTATTAACTACTCTTAATATTCTGTATGATTAACTTGTTCCATTTGACTATTTTGAAGGAAATGGCACCGACTACTCGACACACCGTGAATATGAATGAAGAGGAATTCCGTACTTTTCTAGCTTCAAACATAGCCGCAGTACAGGCTGCGCTACATACCAACAATAACCTTGGATCTAGCAGTACAGGAAATCGTGTAGGATGCACCTACAAAGAATTCACTGCCTGCAAACCTTTGGAATTTGATGGAACCGAAGGACCGATCGGATTGAAACGGTGGACCGAGAAGGTCGAATCGGTGTTTGCCATAAGTAAGTGTACTGAAGAGGACAAAGTGAAGTACGCTACGCATACCTTCACAGGTTCTGCGTTAACATGGTGGAATACCTATCTAGAGCAAGTGGGACAAGGCGATGCGTACGCACTACCGTGGTCAGCATTCAAGCACTTGATGAACGAGAAGTACCGTCCCAGAACCGAGGTCAATAAGCTCAAGACAGAACTTAGAGGGTTACGAACTCAAGGATTTGATATTACCACGTACGAAAGACGATTCACAGAATTGTGCCTATTGTGTCCAGGAGCATTCGAAGATGAGGAAGAGAAGATCGACGCGTTTGTGAAAGGATTACCGGAAAGAATCCAAGAAGATATAAGTTCACACGAGCCCGCCTCCATACAACAGGCATGTAGAATGGCTCACAAACTAGTGAACCAGATTGAAGAAAGAATTAAAGAACAGACTGCTGAAGAGGCCAATGTGAAGCAAGTCAAAAGAAAGTGGGAGGAAAACGGTGATAAGAATCACCAATACAACAACAACAGCAATTACAACAATAATCGCAACAATTATCCCAAAAATCGCAACATCAATCGCAACTACAACAAACGGCCCAACAACAACAACAACAACAGTAGCAACTACAACAATCATCCCAACAACAATAATAACCGCAAAAACAACAACAATCAGAAGCAGCTATGCCAAAGGTGTGAAAAGTATCACTCGGGGTTCTGCACCAAATTTTGCAA
This sequence comes from Rutidosis leptorrhynchoides, assembly GCF_046630445.1. Lineage (NCBI taxonomy): Eukaryota > Viridiplantae > Streptophyta > Magnoliopsida > Asterales > Asteraceae > Rutidosis > Rutidosis leptorrhynchoides. Next base: position 110,391,331 of record NC_092336.1, read on the forward strand.
CAAGTGTAAAAGAAATGGTCATAGCGCAGCGAAGTGTGAGGTCTACGGACCAGGGGTTAATAGAACGAAAGGAACAAATGGTGTCGGAACGAGTAATGGCGGAGCAAGTAGTGTCGGAGCAAGTTATGCCAATGTAGTTTGTTATAAATGTGGAAAACCGGGCCACATCATTAGAAATTGCCCGAACCAGGAGAACACGAATGGACAAGGCCGCGGAAGAGTTTTCAATATTAATGCGGCAGAGGCACATGAAGACCCGGAGCTTGTTACGGGTACGTTTCTTATTGACAATAAATCTGCTTACGTTTTATTTGATTCGGGTGCGGATAGAAGCTATATGAGTAGAGATTTTTGTGCTAAATTAAGTTGTCCATTGACGCCTTTGGATAGTAAATTTTTACTCGAATTAGCAAATGGTAAATTAATTTCAGCAGATAATATATGTCGGAATCGAGAAATTAAACTGGTTAGCGAAACATTTAAGATTGATTTGATACCAGTAGAGTTAGGGAGTTTTGATGTGATAATCGGTATGGACTGGTTGAAAGAAGTGAAAGCAGAGATCGTTTGTTACAAAAATGCAATTCGCATTACACGAGAAAAAGGAAAACCCTTAATGGTGTACGGAGAAAAGGGCACAAAAACTAATAAGAAAAGGTTGCTATGCTGTTCTAGCACACGTCGAGAAAGTACAAACTGAAGAAAAGAGCATCAATAATGTTCCCATTGCAAAAGAATTTCCCGATGTATTTCCGAAAGAATTACCGGGATTACCCCCACATCGATCCGTTGAATTTCAAATAGATCTTGTACCAGGAGCTGCACCAATAGCTCATGCTCCTTACAGACTCACACCCAGCGAGATGAAAGAACTGCAAAGCCAATTACAAGAACTTTTAGAGCGTGGTTTCATTCGACCAAGCACATCACCGTGGGGAGCTCCTGTTTTGTTTGTCAAGAAGAAAGATGGTACATTCAGGTTGTGTATCGACTACCGAGAGTTGAACAAACTTACCATCAAGAACCGCTACCCACTACCGAGAATCGACGACTTATTTGATCAACTACAAGGCTCGTCTGTTTATTCAAAGATTGACTTACGTTCCGGGTATCATCAAATGCGGGTGAAAGAAGATGATACTCCAAAGACTGCTTTCAGAACACGTTACGGTCATTATGAGTTTATGGTCATGCCGTTTGGTTTAACTAATGCACCAGCTGTGTTCATGGACCTTATGAACCGAGTGTGTGGACCATACCTTGACAAGTTTGTCATTGTTTTCATTGATGACATACTTATTTACTCAAAGAATGACCAAGAACACGGTGAACATTTGAGAAAGGTGTTAGAAGTATTGAGGAAGGAAGAATTGTACGCTAAGTTTTCAAAGTGTGCATTTTGGTTGGAAGAAGTTCAATTCCTCGGTCACATAGTGAACAAAGAAGGTATTAAGGTGGATCCGGCAAAGATAGAAACTGTTGAAAAGTGGGAAACCCCGAAAACTCCGAAACACATACGCCAGTTTTTAGGACTAGCTGGTTACTACAGAAGGTTCATCCAAGACTTTTCCAGAATAGCAAAACCCTTGACTGCATTAACGCATAAAGGGAAGAAATTTGAATGGAATGATGAACAAGAGAAAGCGTTTCAGTTATTGAAGAAAAAGCTAACTACGGCACCTATATTGTCATTGCCTGAAGGGAATGATGATTTTGTGATTTATTGTGACGCATCAAAGCAAGGTCTCGGTTGTGTATTAATGCAACGAACGAAGGTGATTGCTTATGCGTCTAGACAATTGAAGATTCACGAACAAAATTATACGACGCATGATTTGGAATTAGGCGCGGTTGTTTTTGCATTAAAGACTTGGAGGCACTACTTATATGGGGTCAAAAGTATTATATATACCGACCACAAAAGTCTTCAACACATATTTAATCAGAAACAACTGAATATGAGGCAGCGTAGGTGGATTGAATTATTGAATGATTACGACTTTGAGATTCGTTACCACCCGGGGAAGGCAAATGTGGTAGCCGATGCCTTGAGCAGGAAGGACAGAGAACCCATTCGAGTAAAATCTATGAATATAATGATTCATAATAACCTTACTACTCAAATAAAGGAGGCGCAACAAGGAGTTTTAAAAGAGGGAAATTTAAAGGATGAAATACCCAAAGGATCGAAGAAGCATCTTAATATTCGGGAAGACGGAACCCGGTATAGGGCTGAAAGGATTTGGGTACCAAAATTTGGAGATATGAGAGAAATGGTACTTAGAGAAGCTCATAAAACCAGATACTCAATACATCCTGGAACGGGGAAGATGTACAAGGATCTCAAGAAACATTTTTGGTGGCCGGGTATGAAAGCCGATGTTGCTAAATACGTAGGAGAATGTTTGACGTGTTCTAAGGTCAAAGCTGAGCATCAGAAACCATCAGGTCTACTTCAACAACCCGAAATCCCGGAATGGAAATGGGAAAACATTACCATGGATTTCATCACTAAATTGCCAAGGACTGCAAGTGGTTTTGATACTATTTGGGTAATAGTTGATCGTCTCACCAAATCCGCACACTTCCTACCAATAAGAGAAGATGACAAGATGGAGAAGTTAGCACGACTGTATTTGAAGGAAGTCGTCTCCAGACATGGAATACCAATCTCTATTATCTCTGATAGGGATGGCAGATTTATTTCAAGATTCTGGCAGATATTACAGCAAGCATTAGGAACTCGTCTAGACATGAGTACTGCCTATCATCCACAAACTGATGGGCAGAGCAAAAGGACGATACAAATGCTTGAAGACATGCTACGAGCATGTGTTATTGATTTCGGAAACAGTTGGGATCGACATCTACCGTTAGCAGAATTTTCCTACAACAACAGCTACCATTCAAGCATTGAGATGGCGCCGTTTGAAGCACTTTATGGTAGAAAGTGCAGGTCTCCGATTTGTTGGAGTGAAGTGAGGGATAGACAGATTACGGGTCCGGAGATTATACAAGAAACTACCGAGAAGATCATCCAAATTCAACAACGGTTGAAAACCTCCCAAAGTCGACAAAAGAGCTACGCTGACATTAAAAGAAAAGATATACAATTTGAAATTGGAGAGATGGTCATGCTTAAAGTTGCACCTTGGAAAGGCGTTGTTCGATTTGGTAAACGAGGGAAATTAAATCCAAGGTATATTGGACCATTCAAGATTATTGATCGTGTCGGACCAGTAGCTTACCGACTTGAGTTACCTCAACAACTCGCGGCTGTACATAACACTTTCCACGTCTCGAATTTGAAGAAATGTTTTGCTAAAGAAGATCTCACTATTCCGTTAGATGAAATCCAAATCAACGAAAAACTTCAATTCATCGAAGAACCCGTCGAAATAATGGATCGTGAGGTTAAAAGACTTAAGCAAAACAAGATACCAATTGTTAAGGTTCGATGGAATGCTTGTAGATTACCCGAGTTCACCTGGGAGCGTGAAGATCAGATGAAGAAGAAATACCCGCATCTATTTCCAGAAGATTCGTCAACACCTTCAACAGCTTAAAATTTCGGGACGAAATTTATTTAACGGGTAGGTACTGTAGTGACCCGAACTTTTCCATGTTTATATATATTAATTGAGATTGATATTTACATGATTAAATGTTTCCAACATGTTAAGCAATCAAACTTGTTAAGACTTGATTAATTGAAATATGTTTCATATAGACAATTGACCACCCAAGTTGACCGGTGATTCACGAACGTTAAAACTTGTAAAAACTATATGATGACATATATATGGATATATATATAGTTAACATGATACTATGATAAGTAAACATATCATTAAGTATATTAACAATGAACTACATATGTAAAAACAAGACTACTAACTTAATGATTTTTAAACGAGACATATATGTAACGATTATCGTTGTAAATACATTTAATGTATATATATCATATTAAGAGATATTCATACATGATAATATCATGATAATATAATAATTTAAAATCTCATTTGATATTATAAACATTGGGTTAACAACATTTAACAAGATCGTTAACCTAAAAGTTTCAAAACAACACTTACATGTAACGACTAACGATGACTTAACGACTCAGTTAAAATGTATATACATGTAGTGTTTTAATATGTATTTATACACTTTTGAAAGACTTCAATACACTTATCAAAATACTTCTACTTAACAAAAATGCTTACAATTACATCCTCGTTCAGTTTCATCAACAATTCTACTCGTATGCACCCGTATTCGTACTCGTACAATACACAGCTTTTAGATGTATGTACTATTGGTATATACACTCCAATGATCAGCTCTAAGCAGCCCATGTGAGTCAACTAACACATGTGGGAACCATCATTTGGCAACTAGCATGAAATATCTCATTAAATTACAAAAAAATGAGTAATCATTCATGACTTATTTACATGAAAACAAAATTACATATCCTTTATATCTAATCCTTACACCAACGACCAAAAACACCTACAAACACTTTCATTCTTCAATTTTCTTCATCTAATTGATCTCTCTCAAGTTCTATCTTCAAGTTCTAAGTGTTCTTCATAAATTCCAAAAGTTCTAGTTTCATAAAATCAAGAATACTTTCAAGTTTGCTAGCTCACTTCCAATCTTGTAAGGTGATCATCCAACCTCAAGAAATCTTTGTTTCTTACAGTAGGTTATAATTCTAATACAAGGTAATAATCATATTCAAACTTTGGTTCAATTTCTATAACCATAACAATCTTATTTCAAGTGATGATCTTACTTGAACTTGTTTTCGTGTCATGATTCTGCTTCAAGAACTTCGAGCCATCCAAGGATCCGTTGAAGCTAAATCCATTTTTCTCTTTTCCAGTAGGTTTATCCAAGGAACTTAAGGTAGTAATGATGTTCATAACATCATTCGATTCATACATATAAAGCTATCTTATTCGAAGGTTTAAACTTGTAATCACTAGAACATAGTTTAGTTAATTCTAAACTTGTTCACAAACAAAAGTTAATCCTTCTAACTTGACTTTTAAAATCAACTAAACACATGTTCTATATCTATATGATATGCTAACTTAATTATTTAAAACCTGGAAACACGAAAAACACCGTAAAACCGGATTTACGCCGTCGTAGTAACACCGCGGGCTGTTTTGGGTTAGTTAATTAAAAACTATGATAAACTTTGATTTAAAAGTTGTTATTCTGAGAAAATGATTTTTATTATGAACATGAAACTATATCCAAAAATTATGGTTAAACTCAAAGTGGAAGTATGTTTTCTAAAATGGTCATCTAGACGTCGTTCTTTCGACTGAAATGACTACCTTTACAAAAATGACTTGTAACTTATTTTTCCGACTATAAACCTATACATTTTCTGTTTAGATTCATAAAATAGAGTTCAATATGAAACCATAGCAATTTGATTCACTCAAAACGAATTTAAAATGAAGAAGTTATGGGTAAAACAAGATTGGATAATTTTTCTCATTTTAGTTACGTGAAAATTGGTAACAAATCTATTCCAACCATAACTTAATCAACTTGTATTGTATATTATGTAATCTTGAGATACCATAGACACGTATACAATGTTTCGACCTATCATGTCGACACATCTATATATATTTCGGAACAACCATAGACACTCTATATGTGAATGTTGGAGTTAGCTATACAGGGTTGAGGTTGATTCCAAAATATATATAGTTTGAGTTGTGATCAATACTGAGATACGTATACACTGGGTCGTGGATTGATTCAAGATAATATTTATCGATTTATTTCTGTACATCTAACTGTGGACAACTAGTTGTAGGTTACTAACGAGGACAGCTGACTTAATAAACTTAAAACATCAAAATATATTAAAAGTGTTGTAAATATATTTTGAACATACTTTGATATATATGTATATATTGTTATAGGTTCGTGAATCAACCAGTGGCCAAGTCTTACTTCCCGACGAAGTAAAAATCTGTGAAAGTGAGTTATAGTCCCACTTTTAAAATCTAATATTTTTGGGATGAGAATACATGCAGGTTTTATAAATGATTTACAAAATAGACACAAGTACGTGAAACTACATTCTATGGCTGAATTATCGAAATCGAATATGCCCCTTTTTATTAAGTCTGGTAATCTAAGAATTAGGGAACAGACACCCTAATTGACGCGAATCCTAAAGATAGATCTATTGGGCCTAACAAACCCCATCCAAAGTACCGGATGCTTTAGTACTTCGAAATTTATATCATATTCGAAGGGTGTCCCGGAATGATGGGGATATTCTTATATATGCATCTTGTTAATGTCGATTACCAGGTGTTCACCATATGAATGATTTTTATCTCTATGTATGGGATGTGTATTGAAATATGAAATCTTGTGGTCTATTATTATGATTTGATATATATAGGTTAAACCTATAACTCACCAACATTTTTGTTGACGTTTTAAGCATGTTTATTCTCAGGTGATTATTAAGAGCTTCCGCTGTCGCATACTTAAATAAGGACGAGATTTGGAGTCCATGCTTGTATGATATTGTGTAAAAACTGCATTCAAGAAACTTATTTTGTTGTAACATATTTGTATTGTAAACCATTATGTAATGGTCGTGTGTAAACAGGATATTTTAGATTATCATTATTTGATAATCTACGTAAAGCTTTTTAAACTTTTATTCATGAAATAAAGGTTATGGTTTGTTTTAAAATGAATGCAGTCTTTGAAAAACGTCTCATATAGAGGTCAAAACCTCGCAACGAAATCAATTAATATGGAACGTTTTTAATCAATAAGAACGGGACATTTCATGATTTCGGGAGGAGTATCGCACCTGCACCACGTATGGCGCTTACTAACCATTGGCTTTGAAACGTATGTCAAAACCGAGTTCTAAATTAAACCGTACACCGGAACGCTCATCAATTGAATTGACAAAGTACTGCAGATTTGATGGGTCATACAGATACTTTGGGTCCAAGAGTCCTCACTTTTTGGAAGTAGGGGTCGTGCTTGGTCATGCGTAGCCTTTTACATATTTTTCTCGAAAGAAATCTTTTGACATAAATCATGACAACAACAACAATACCCAATCCCATATGAGTGGGGTATGTGGGAGGTGGGATGTAGACAATCCTTCCTCTATCCTAGAATAAAGAGAAATCATTTCTCCACCCCGAGTTAAACACTCACAAGAGCGGAGAAAGTCCTCCCTCTCTCTATTTGACGGGTAAAGAGATTGCTTTCAAGGGGACCTCCGCCCATAAAGAATGAGAAAAAACAATAAAAAAAATTAAATAAATAGAGAAAAAAAAGTGAAATAAGCATGAAATAAATAGATAAATATATAAAAAATAGTAATAATAAATAAGAAATTAAAAATAAAAAATAAAATAAACAAAGACACCATGAAAATGGTAGAATCAAATTTTCATAGGATTTACATCGTGCCTGGAGTTCAATTTAGGCTCTAAGCGGCAGTCAAGTCGCCAATAAATCGACACTTGCTAGGCCTCGCTTAACAGAGCCGTGTATGGAAGGAAAAAAAACCTAATAGTAAGAGTATATATATATATATATATATATATATATATATATATATATATATATATATATATATATATATATATATATATATATATATATATATATATATATATATATCATGAGTTTTAGCTTAATCGTTCCGTTCTAGTGAATGTTCAGAAACTGATTTCTAGCAATTTTATAGAATCTTTTGGGTAAAACAAGGTAAGAATTTTTTGAAATTACCTAAATATTCTTTGCTGATAACTTTTTAGACAAAAGAATTTTTCAACACTTGTTTTACGGTTACTTGTCCTTAAACCTTTACCCAATACCCAACACTTAGAAGAACATTGTCCCTACTGTTCTCTGAAATAGAATATTTTAATATTTTATAAATTAATCACAGTATCATCTAGAATCTCTAGGTTTGTTGCGGAGATAACCCTACACTTAGAGATTTTAGTGCGTGATAATTGAAAGAGATTTGCGGAAAGATTACTTCCCTATGGTCAGGTTCCTCTCTTAGTGCTGGGCTTTCCTACGGTCGGGCTTCTAATGCTGGAAAGGACCAGTCTCTTTGATAAAATTCTGTATGAAGAACAAACGAGAGTAGCATTTTCACTAGATATATAACTTATACAATGCTTTTAAAAGATAAAACTAAAAGAAAATAAAGTAGTCTATGAAATACTCTCCTGGCCATTTTGTCGAGCGGTGTCTACGAAGTATCCATTAAGTCTGAAGGGATCATCATCATCCTCAAGTCTCGGCAAATACTCAAGCGGTTGTCTTGCATTCAACTCAGGGCTCGAAAGTGTGTCTAGACAAAGGTCCGATGGCAACTCCAGGTGTGATAGGCTCGGGAACGACTCCTCATCAGGGATGCTCCCGGTAATCTCAAAAACCTGGGCCATGGATGGTTCTACTGAGATAGGTATCGTGACTAAGTCACAGCCCTCAGGTAGCTCACGAACAGGGACTGTCTCAATGACTGGAGCAGGCGAAACAGCTAAAACAGGCGGCATGATAGGAGTTTTCTGAGATCTCGATTGTAACACCCCGTCAAAATCGACATTGACGCAGATGTTAACTCTGGTTTCAGTGCATGGCTTGACTTCTAAGTACATCAAAGTTCTACAGCGGAAGCATAATATATAAGTACCTGAGACAAAACATGCTTAAAAGTGTCAACTAAAAGGTTGGTGAGTTCATAGGTTTATCATAAACAATGATTTTGATAATAATGATAGATCACAAGATTTAGTTTAAAGTTGATTGATATAGAAATATCAATCTAAAAGTGTTGCTGCAGTTTGTAATATCGATACTAAACAAAAATTAACCTGTGACACCTTGTACTATCAGTGTCGTGGAATCATTATTATGTAACCAAAGACCAGCGGTCAAATGGTTAGAGACGTTACTCTCAATAGATCTATTCACAATAATTAAGTTTGCATTTAAACGTAGCAATTAACGATATTACAGTAGGGATTTAGCATGAATCAAAGCATGACAGCATAGTTAACAATTTAGTACATGTGTCTAAGCGTAAAACAGTTATAAAGCAAGCATGTGTCTCACCCCAAAAGTTGTAAAACAGTTATGAAACAGTAAAAAGTGGGGCTATGAAGTTCACCTTAATAGCATGTAAGTTATTCCACGCAAAGAAGAATGAACGGAGTAAGTGATCGGAGATCTTAACCTAGAAATATAATATTTGATTAGTTAATATCTAACAGACATAAAGTTTGTTTATTAATATAGCAACTATATTAACAGTGATAGTTTTCAAGAAAAGTTCCTATTTTTCAAAAGTTTCTATTTTTGAAAACCTACTATTTATGGAAAGCTTCCACTTATAGTAAGCTTCTAGTTTAAGAATGTTCGGGTTATAATCCTCAACAAAGACGTTGTACAATCTCGCCCAAACTTCATTGCTAACATGCAAGTCACTCGAATGTTCTATTGTTACCGAGCGGCCCAGGATCTATTGCTAACAGCCCTAGTCTTATATACTGACTACCCAATTCTAGTAAAATTTTTAATTTTTTTTCAAATAAATGAATTCAAAATCATGTTTATACATATTTATGAACGATAAAACTAGGTGTTAACACCGAAATTATTGTTACCTCGGAAAGGACATAAATTGAGAAACAACTCAAAATGCTTGAATTCATTTAAAATGGAATAGAGGAGAATAAAAAAGCAAAGAAAGAAAAATAAAAGCCAAGTGTGGTAAAAATTTACCAAGTTATTTAGAACATATATCACATATTTTTGTACAAATAATTGAAGATACTTTTATTTTGGACAATATTAATCATTTTTACCCAGTTTTTTGTAATACAAATAGAATTTAAAAGGAAGTAAAGTCTTCCGAGAAAAAAGACACGCGCTTCTTGATTTAGGTCAGGAAGTTGTCGTCCAGACCAGTTGTAGAGTCTACGAAAAACCTTGAAAAGTTTTCTCGAAAATCAGCTGGAAATCCACGGACCTCAGCATCAAACAGGGTCGCCAAGTGGTCAGACTTATCCTAACCATGAGAGGATCTGTCTCGTACAATGGGGGGCACCGTGAAAATTAGCTTATAAGACTAATGAATCAGATCCACAGAAAGGATAATCTACTTAAAGATCAAAAATTAGCTTTTAAGACTGATATTACTCAATCCTTGAGATTGACCAACAACATTATGATCAACACGTACCATACTATGAACTAGAACCACAATTTTTTATTGCCTACGTAGTATTTCCCGTTCACCATATAGTAGAACACCCAACAATTCATGAAGAACAGTTGCATCCCAATTTAAGATTTGATAGAAGTTGAAGAGATTACCCGACATACCAAAGTAACAAATTTAAGCTTTGGACCAAAAATGTAGAAGTACCAAGGGTAATAGATTGGGAGCATTTGGAAAGGGTCCACCTAGCTAACCCAGTTAGGCAGCATCTAATCCAAAGGTATGGCAGCTCTTCTTTTTCCGATTGGGAACGTTTATTTACCACTAGTAGGCCTGTATATAAAGAGTGGTGTGTTGAGCTAATGAGTACTATAGCTTTTAATAAGGATGTTGATAGGTTAGACGATAAGAGTTTTCTTAGATTTTTACTTGGCCGTAGGATGTACAGGATGTCCATGCTGGACATGGCCAAGGCTTTACAGATTTACACTCCCGCTGAATTACTATCACCTGATTGTACAAATTTGATTTATCATGGTGAGAGGGTAGATAGAAATTTTGACGCTAACGCCATCTGGAGGCGTATGTCAAATTATAATGTTTTTACGCGGGGAGGAAGACACTCCTATTTAGATATTAATAAAGCTGAGCTCTTTATATACAGGGAGAAAATGACCTTACACGATTTATTTTACCTTAAGTGCATTCGAGACACTATAAGATTTGTTAATATCCCCTACTTTGTTGGTTTTTATCTGTCCAAAATGGTGGAAGGTATACAGGACGGGGGAATAATAGGAGGAGGTATTTTTGTTACTCTCATTGGAGAGTATTTAGGTGTAGATAGGGAACAAAGGAGTCCGATGATGGTATGTAGGGAACAGGACGAGACTTTAGGTTTGAAAGTCTATCAAGGTGCAAATGTGTTGACTAGGAGACGCAATCAGGCAATACCATATCAGGGCCGCCATCCACAGGTAGAGAGGAGTTTGGATGATGAGATGGAGGAAGCAGATGACATTAGGGATGTCATTAGGGATAGTGCTACTGACGTTTTCCAGCGTATAGATGAGGTAGAAATGACTAATGAGGATAGGCATCGTCGGTATGAGCAGTGGCAAGCCGCGAATGAGTATGAGACTTCCAGGCGACGCCAACACGATAGCTGCCAAGTTCATCAGCACCAAATCATGAGCCAGCTATCATATCAGGTACCAAATAACTACATCCCGACTCAACCTGCTTACTATCCACCACATCAACCTGACATGCGACCACCCTATGACCTGTACGACCCAAATCAAGCATACCAGAACATCTATCACCAACCATGGAACCCGAACGACGATATGAATTGGAATCCTTATCCAAATCAATAGTGTTCCATTGGTGATTTCTTATCTTTTATTATTTTTATCTATTTATGTTAAACACTTAACATTTTGATACTTTTATGTAATGTTTAATATTTTTATTGTATACTAATATTTCATTTTTGTAATTTGAAAGTGGGATATTAAGTCTCATTTCAAATTACCATGCATGTTTATATTTGTATAGTATGTATTTTATTTTATGTACACAACAGGGTAAAACAGCGCATTTTCAAAGACTGGCATTAAGTTCAGCAAAAGCAACTAATTTTGACGACAAGATGCAAAATATATATGAAATAACAACTGCAGGAATGAACAAATGATGTGCACCATTTATCATTCAAAACAAACAATAATATGTTTGGAAACTTTGGTAAAATTTAATCATTTTTCTATGCTAATCACCCTCAATAATTTAAATTGTTACTGATTTCTTGCGAATGAGGGCATTGTAAGATCTTAAGTGTGGGAAGGGGTTAAATTCTTTCGGGTTTTAAAATTTTAATTTAAACACTTGGTTACCATTAAAAATACTAGTAACGCAGTAGTTGTATTAGAATCTAGTGCTCTCTGATAATAAAGAACAGCCCTAGTCTTATATACTGACTACCCAATTCTAGTAAGATTTGTAAATTTTTTTTCAAATAAATGAATTCAAAATCATGTTTATACATATTTATGAATGATAAACTAGGTGTTAACACCGAAATTATTGTTACCTCGGAAAGGACATAAATTGAGAAACAACTCAAAATGCCTGAATTCATTTAAAATGGAATAGAGGAGAATAAAAAGGCAAAGAAAGAAAAATAAAAGCCAATTGTGGGAAAAATTTACCAAGTTATTTAGAACATATATCACATATTTTTGTACAAATAATTGAAGATACTTTTGTTTTGGACAATATTAATCATTTTCACCCAGTTTTTTGTAATATAAATAGAATTTAAAAGGAAGTAAAGTCTTCCGAGAAAAAAGACACGCGCTTCTTGATTTAGGTCAGGAAGTTGTCGTCCAGACCAGTTGTAGAGTCTACGAAAAACCTTGAAAAGTTTTCTGGAAAATCAGCTGGAAATCCACGGACCTCAGCATCAAACAGGGTCGCCAAGTAGTCAGACTTATCCTAACCATGAGAGGATCTGTCTCGTACAATGGGGGGCACCGTGCAAATTAGCTTATAAGACTAATGAATCAGATCCCAGAAAGGATAATCTTCTTAAAGATCAAAAATCAGCTTTTAAGACTGATATTACTCAATCCTTGAGATTGACCTTAAAGATTGAGAATTACAAACTCATGGAATTCGATGATATCTAAACTCGAGCTTGAACGAGAAAATATTTTGATCAAATTACAAACTGATTTGTTTTCTGAAAACCCATTTTCAATGCGTTCATTACCTTTGAACGTAAAATCCTAAGAATTCACCGAAATTCATTAAGTCACCTGAACCAAATCGGGTGTCAACCGTAAGAACGGTGGTTGCATAGCATGGTTGAAGACAGGACCTTGTGCCAGACCGAAAAACTATAGGGTGATCTTTACTATTGCTCCTACAAAGGATAGTAATTGCATCCGACACGATATAGACCATAATCAAAAGCATGTCACGGGATATTGCCTTAACATTTGTTTGTTCAACGCTTTCCTTTACAACAGAACGGTAGTTTACCGAAAGGTAATATACGAAGCAAGTGTACTGGACGTGTTGCTTTCCCAATACAAGGTTAGCAAGTGGGTGACACAAAACCATAAGTTTTGAGCTAAAATTTTCAAATCTGAAACCCACAAAACCCATAAAAACAATTTGCAAACACCGGTGAAGGGTTATTCCGGAAAACTTATCTAGGGTAAAAGCTAGATTGAATTTTCCAAAAGATCAAATGTTTTCATAAAGATCTAATTTCCTTAAAGGATCTAAATTTTTATAGTCATGTGGGACTGTAAACCACATCGTTATTACCATTGTTCATACCGCCGTATCAAAATCACTGATGTACAAAGTGTGAAGAATAAAGAAGTGATTCTAGTAAAGTTATATTCAAGTTCTATATTGCTTGAGGACAAGCAACGCTCAAGTGTGGAAATATTTGATAATGCTAAAAACGAACATATATTTCATAGCATTATCCTTCAAGAAAGACAAGCTTTTGGTTGAAATTGTTCTATTTACAAGTGATATTCGTTTAAATATTAAAAGGTGAAGATAAAAGACAGATTCGACGAATTGAAGATGCAAATGACCAAAACGCTAAAAAGTACAAAGTACAATCCAAGAGGTTCAAATTATTGATGAGAAACGTCTAAAAGTTACAAGAGTACGAGCCGCGAAATGCAAAGTATAAGATATTAAATAGTACGCAAGGACGTTCGAAAATCCGGAACCGGGACATGAACCAACTATCAACGCGCGACGCAACGGAGCTAAAATTACAAGTCAACGATGCACATGAATATAATATAATATATATAATTATATATATTATATTATAAATATTAAATAATACGCAGCAGCCTACGTTTTTGGAAGCATTTGGACCAGTGGAAGGTGACCATGCGATCGCATAGCAATGAAGGCCTAAACCCATGCGATCGCATGAGTTACTGTAGCTGGCCAGGTTCTATAAAAAGTCAGTTTGCTCGACGAATTGTGTACACAATATATTCATCTATCTCTCACTCTCTTAAATATATATTATATTTTAATTATAATTGTAATATTAAAGTTTAATAATAATAAGGTTATGTTAGCGAATGTTTTAAGTTTGTAAGTCGAAATTCTGTCCGTGTAACACTACGCGATTAATACTCATTGTAAGTTATGTTCAACCTCTTTAAATTAATGTCTTGTAGCTAAGTTATTATTATGCTTATTTAAACCGAATTAATCGTGATGTTGGGCTAAATATTAAGATTGAATAATTGGGCTTTGTACCATAATTGGGGTTTGAACAAAAGATCGACACTTGTGGAAATTAGACTATGTGCTATTAATGGGCTTTATATTAACTAAATGATACCTCGTTAATTTAATATAAAGGTTACAATTTGACGTATCTATATATAACCACTGGGCGAGATATTTATAAATACGAATTATTGTTCATTTGACCGGATACGGGGATGGATTAATAGTTAATGGATTCATTAAAATAGGGGTGGATTACATTCAAGGGTAATTGGTGTAATTGTTAACAAAGTAGTAAAACCTTGGATTACACGCAGTCGATAACCTGGTGTATTCATTAAATAAAGTATTAAGACCTTGTTACAGTTTGAATCCCCAATTAGTTGGAATATTTGACTTCGGGTATAAGGATAATTTGACGAAGATCCTCGCACTTTATAATTATGACCGATGGACTATTATGGACAAAACCGTATGGACATATCGAATAATCCAGGACAAAGGACAATTAACCCATGGTAATAAACTAAAATCAACACATCAAACATCATGATTACGGAAGTTTAAATAAGCATAATTTCTTTTTTATATCTCATCGCACTTTTATTTACTGTCATTTTATTTATTGCAGTTTTAATTATCGTACTTTTTAATTATCGCAATTTTATTTATCGTCATTTTATTTATCGCACTTTAAATTATCGCACTTTTATTATCGTTATTTAATTTACGTTTTAAATTAAGTTATTTGTATATTTAATATTTTACATTAGGTTTTAATTGTGACTAAAGTTTTAAAATCGACAAACCGATCATTAAACGGTAAAAAAACCCCCTTTTTATAATAATAATAATACTACTTATATATATATATATATATATATATATATATATATATATATATATATATATATATATATACATATATATATTTATACAAATATAGTTTTAAAAAAAAATAAAGCGTTAAACTTGGCTAATTCCCTGTGGACGAACCGAACTTACTAAAAACTACACTACTGTACGATTAGGTACACTGCCTATAAGTGTTGTAGCAAGGTTTAGGTATATCCATTCTATAAATAAATAAATAACTTGGGTAAAATTGTATCGTATTTAATAGTATTTTGCAATAAAAATATAACTATTTCGTATACACCTCACATAACATCAAGTATTTTTGGCGCCACTGCCGGGGATGCCGAAGCAAAACGCTATATTTTATTATTACTATATTTTTGTAAAAATATATTATTTTCTTATTTCGTAAAAATATTTTTGTATAAGTGTTAAAAAGTATATATATATATATATATATATATATATATATATATATATATATATATATATATATATATATATATATATTTAAGTATTTAAAATAAAAAAGTTTTTTTTAAGTTACAAAAAACTAATAAGTATTTTTATTATAATTTTTATTTAAATTACATATTATTTTCTATAAATTTAAATAAGAAAAAAAATATAATAAAAACTGGAACTGGGCCGAGCCTTTCGAAGCCCAACTTCTGGCCTGGTATCCGATCCCATGCGGTCGCATGGAAATACAACTAGAACCTCATGCGTTCACATGAGGTGATTTGACAGAAGTGTTTCCTAGTCTGATCGAATTAGGGTTAATATTATTATTATTAATTAATCTAATTAGGGTTTAATTGTTTAATATATTTATATCTAGTTTTATTTAAGTTGTAATATTAAGTTTAAGTATTATTATTAATTATATTGATTAATATTTTTATAAAATAATAATATAAAAATAATATTTTTATAAAAATAAGTAATTTTATCATTTTTTTGTCTTTTTTTATAAATTATATATTTTGATCTTTTAATTTGTAATTTGTATTTTTATCGTTCGTAATTAGTTTAAACTTAGTTTTTGCCGTAGTATTTTATATTTCTAGATTTTTAGACTTTGCCGTAAAATCCCTTAAGTGCTTTTTCTTTAGATTAAGATTTAGGTGCTTTAGAATTTTACGACGTCGCTTATCGCTTTTATATTTAATAGATTTTAGTGCCTTTTTAAGTTATTGCCGTTTTGGATATAGAATTCCTTTTAAGCTTTAATACCTTTAGACGCAAGCTTTAATTTTTAGCTTTTAGACCTTTTAAGTTTCGACGCTTTACGTTCTTAATATTTTTTTTCGACTGTTTGTTTTCGACGTTTGTTTTTCGACTTCTTATTTTTCGACGCGCTTTTTCTTTCTCATTTCTACTCTCTAGTTTTTAGGACATAGACTTTTTATTTTCTTTAAACTTCGACGGAAAAATTATTTTATGCAATTAAATTGATAGATATCCAAAATTTTCTGCTTCGTAGTAATAGTTGGATTTGTTAGTGGCTGAGTTGTGGGCTTCCGATTTAAAGGGTCCTGGCTCCCTGCTGCATCTTTTAGCTATTCGAAACGTGGGCAAAAGCAGAAAAGTGTATTATTTTAATAACTTATATAATTTTTATTTTTATAACTAATAGGATATTCAGTGAATGCACCGAGCAAAACGTTCACCGCCTTTCATACGTTCACCACCTGTAACTCGATCAAGACATCTAGCCAACATTGTCGCCGTTGATTTTTCTTTAGAATCGTCATCTAGTTGACCAAGTACTCCAATTCAAATTTCTGACAATCCATTTTTTGAACCCGACCTCACAATTGAGAATTCGGAGGATATTCAGGGACAATTCAGAGATCCTGAACCACTAATCATTCCTCCTGAACCACAAATTACTCATCCAGAGATTGTCGAGGAAGAAACCATCAAATCAGAATCCTCTAGTAATTCAGATTCAAAAATTTCAATCATGGAAAATCTGGAACCTCTAAGTATGGAAGATCGAATGAGGGCTAAACGCACTGGCCAAGGTCATGCAATTACTCAACCAGACATTAATGCACCAGATTATGAAATCAAAGGACAAATCCTACACATGGTAACAAATCAATGCCAATTTAGTGGTGCACCGAAGGAAGATCCAAATTAACATCTTCGAACCTTAAATAGGATCTGTACTCTATTCAAAATAAGAGAAGTTGATGATGAACAGATCTATCTCATGTTATTTCCCTGGACTTTAAAGGGAGAAGCCAAAGATTGATTAGAATCATTACCTGAAGGGGCGATTGATACATGGGATGTCTTAGTTGAAAAATTTCTTAAACAATTCTTTCCGGCATCTAAAGCCGTGAGACTTCAAGGAGAAAATGTTATGTTCACACAGAAGCCAAATGAAACTCTATATGAGGCGTGGACAAGATTTGGAAAGTTGTTAATAGGATGTCCGCAATATGGTTTACACACTTATCAAATAGTACAAATATTCTACCAAGGATGCGATATTACTACACGAAAAGACATCGATATAGCAGCTGGTGGCTCCATTATGAAGAAAACTACAACTGAAGCTTACAAAATTATTGATAACACTGCTTCCCACTCACATGAGTGGCATCAAGAAAAAGACATGGTTAGATCATCTAAAGCAGCTAGAGCCGATTCTAGCCATGACTTTGATTCCATTTCCGCAAAGTTAGATGCTTTCGAGAGACGAATGGAAAAGATGACTAAAGATATTTACGCAATACGAATTAGTTGTGAGCAGTGTGGAGGACCACATTTGACAAAAGATTGTCTCATTATTAAAGAAACAATGGAACAAAGAGAGAATGTTTCATACATGAACCAAATGCCTGGAAATAATTATCAAAATAATTATCAACTGCCAAGATCAATCTACAATCAAAATCAGAATTATAACCGAAATGTTCCATACAACAACCAACTAGGTCCTAGCAATCAACAAGTATCCAATAATACTTACAATCAGCAAAGACCTATTTTTCAAAATAAACCACCACAAGCCGATGATAAAAAACCAAATTTAGAAGATATGATGTCGAAGCTAGTTGAATCTCAAACGCAATTTTTCACATCTCAGAAACAAACCAATGAACAAAAATGCTCAAGCATTTAGAAATCAACAAGCTTCTATTCAAAATCTGGAACAAGAAGTAAGCAACCTAGCAAGGTTGATAGGTGAAAGAAAACCAGGGAGTCTACCCAGCTATATAAATGCTAACCCCCAAAATGAAACAGCTAAAACCATTACCACAAGAAGTGGTATTACACTTAAACTACAAGAAATACCTGTAAATTCTGAGGACTCTATTCCTACTACACAAGAACCACAATCTGATCAAGAAAAGGAAACAAAACCGGTAGTTGAAAAGGTTAATGAAGATAACACAGTTAAAGCTAAACCTTATGTTAAACCATACCAACCACCACTTCCTTACCCGAGTAAAATGAGAAAAGAAAGAATTGAAGCCGAACAATCCAAATTCTTGGATATGTTTAAACAAATAAATGTTAATCTTCCTTTCATTGATGTGATTTCAGGAATGCCAAGATATGCTAAATTCCTGAAAGATCTAATCACAAATAGAAAGAAAATGGAAGAACTTTCGGCTGTTACTATGAATGCTAATTGTTCTGCAGTGCTGTTGAATAAGATACCAGAAAAATTATCAGATCGAGGAAGTTTCACAATTCCATGTTTTCTGGGTAGTCTTAGTTCAATAGAAGCATTGGCAGACTTATGTGCTAGTATAAATTTAATGCCGTATTCACTATACGCTAAATTAGACCTCGGAGAATTGAAACCAACAAGAATAAGTATACAACTAGCCGATCGATCAGTAAAATATCCTAGAAGGATAATGGAAAACATGCTAGTTAAAGTTGGTACTTTAGTATTTCCAGTAGATTTTGTTATTTTGGACATGGAAGAAGATTCTCGGGTTCCTCTCATATTAGGAAGACCATTCTTAAACACGGCTAAAGCAATAATAGACGTGTTCAGTAAGAAACTAACCTTAAGTATAGAGGACGAGAGTGTTACCTTTTCTGTTGATAGAGCCATGCCACAATCGCAATCTGCAGATGATACATGTTATTATATTCAAACTATAGATTCACATGCAGAATTGTTACAAGAATTTTCAGAATTACAAGGAACAGGGGAATGTTCTTTAGGAGAAGGAACTGAACCAATTGATGAAGCTGAAATGTTAGCTGCACTCATGGATAATGAATATGAACCAACAACAGAAGAACTTCAAATGCTAAAAGAGGAAGACAGATATCGATACAAATCATCGATAGAAGAACCATCGATATTAGAGTTAAAGCCACTTCCAACCCATTTGGAATACGCTTATTTACATGGTGAATCTGAATTACCTGTAATAATATCGTCTTCTTTTACTTAAAATGAAAAATCTTAACTCATTTCTGTGCTAAAAGCTCATAAACCAGCTATTGCATGGAAGATTCATGACATTAAAGGTATAAGTCCTTCGTATTGCACACATAAAATCCTTATGGAAGAAGGTCATAAAACCTATGTGCAACGCCAACAAAGACTAAATCCAAAAATGCAAGATGTTGTTAAGAAAGAAATTATTAAACTGCTCGATGCAGGTTTAATTTATCCAATCTCTGATAGTCCATGGGTAAGCCCAGTTCAATGTGTACCTAAGAAGAAGGGCATGACTGTCATCACAAATGAAAAAAATGAGCTTATTCCTACTAGGACTGTAACATGATGGCATGTTTGTATTGATTATAGAAAATTAAATGACGCCACCAGAAAAGATCACTTTTCCTTACCTTTCATTGATCAAATGTTGGAAAGATTAGCCGAATATAGTTACTATTGTTTTCTTGACGGTTTCTCCGGATACTTTCAAATTCCAATAGCACCCGAGGACCAAGAGAAAACTACCTTCACGTACCCTTATGGTACTTTTGCTTACAAACGCATGCCATTTGGACTTTGCAACGCCCCTGCAACCTTTCAAAGGTGCATGATGGCGATTTTTCACGACATGATAGAAGGTTGCATGGAAGTTTTCATGGATGACTTTTCAGTCTTCGGTGATACTTTTAAATCATGTCTAGTTAATCTTGAACGAATGCTTATTAGATACGAACAATCAAATCTAGTTCTTAATTGGGAGAAATGCCATTTCATGGTTAAAGAAGGGATCGTTCTTGGTCATAAAATTTCAAAGGAAGGAATTGAAGTGGATAGAGCTAAAGTAGATGTAATTGCTAAACTTCCACATCCCACCAATGTTAGAGGAGTTAGGAGTTTTCTAGGGCATGCCGATTTTTACCGACGTTTCATAAAAGATTTTTCTAAAATTGCCACTCCTATGAATAAACTCCTTGAAGAAGATGCTCCATTCATCTTTTCGGATGAATACATCAAATCTTTTAATATTCTTAAAGAAAAACTCACTAATGCGCCGATCATGATAACTCCAAATTGGAATCTACCATTTGAACTCATGTGCGATGCAAGTGATTTTGCAATGGGAGCCGTTTTAGGACAAAGGATTGAAAAATGATTTCAACCTATCTATTACGCTAATAAGACATTATAAGGAGCACAAATAAATTACACAACTACTGAAAAAGAACTCCTTGCTATTGTCTTTGCTTTTGACAAATTTCGTTCATATCTCGTTCTAGCTAAAACGGTGGTCTATACCGACCATTCTGCTCTTAGATACCTATTTTCAAAACAAGATGCCAAACCACGATTAATCCGTTGGATATTACTCTTACAAGAGTTCAATATTGAAATCCGAGATAAAAAGAGAGCAGAAAATCTCGCCGCTGATCATCTTTCTCGTCTCGAAAATCCCGAATTAGAAGTTCTAAATGAATAGGCTATACAAGATAACTTTCCTGATAAATATCTTTTGAAAATCGATTATAATGAAATTCCATGGTTTGCAGACTATGCAAACTATTTAGTATGTGAATTCCTTGAAAAAGGGTTGTCGTACCAAAAACGAAAGAAATTCTTTAGTGATATAAAACACTATTTCTGGGAAGATCCACATTTGTTTAAAAGTTGTTCCGATGGAATAATACGCCGATGTGTATTCGGAGATGAAGCTAGACAAATCTTAAACCATTGTCACACAGGACCAAGAGGGCATTATGGGCCTCAACTCACAGCAAGAAAAGTCTACGATACTGGATTTTATTGGCCTACAATTTTCAAAGACGCACACCTTCTCTGTAAATCATGTGATGCTTGTCAAAGTGCCGAAAAAATAAGTCAATGTGATGAAATGCCAAAAAATGTCATTCAAGTATGTGAAGTATTTGACGTTTGGGGTATTGACTTTATGGGTCCATTTCCAAAATCTCATAATAATCTCTACATTCTCGTTGCCATTGATTATGTATCTAAATGGGCGGAAGCACAAGCTCTCCCAACTAACGATGCACGAGTTGTAGTCAACTTCTTAAAACGTCTTTTTGCTAGATTCGGAACACCGAAAGCTTTAATAAGTGATCGGGGTACTCATTTTTGTAATAATCAACTTGAGAAAGTTCTCAAAAGATATGGAGTAACTCATAAAATCTCAACCGCTTATCATCCACAAACAAGTGGACAAGTTGAAAATACCAACCGAGCATTAAAACGTATTCTAGAAAAAATCATAGGATCAAATCCAAAGGAATGGTCCATGAAATTGGAGGATGCACTCTGGGCTTTTAGAACAGCCTACAAAACTCCAATTGGCACCACACCTTTTAGACTCATTTACGAAAAAGCATGTCACCTTCCAGTAGAAATTGAGCACAAAGCATTTTGGGCTTTCAAGACATGTAATCTTGATTTACATGAAGCCGGACGTCTACGGTTAAGTCAACTAAACGAATTAGAAGAATTGAGACATGAAGCATATGAAAATTCGTTAATCTATAAGGAAAGAACGAAGAAATGGCATGATACAAAAGAATTTAAGGAAGAAGATAGAGTTCTTCTTTTCAATTCACGATTCAAGCAATTTCCTGGAAAATTGAAATCAAGATGGTCTGGACCATTCATATTCAAAAGAGGTTTCTCATACGGAACAATAGAGTTAATAAATTCAAATGGGATTGAATTTAAAGTTAATGATCACCGAGTTAAACATTACATACTGAAGCGACCCAACCTAATCCATCCGGACGAAGTCCGTATTGATTATAAACTATTCACAATAGTTGATTTCATTGCGAGGTACTTGACCTCTATATGATACATTTTACAAACATTGCATTCATTTTTGAAAAGACAATATTTCATTACATCGAAAGTTGACGGCATGCATACCATTTCATAATATATCTAACTATAATTGACTTAATATTAATCTTGATGAACTCAACGACTCGAATGCAACGTCTTTTGAAATATGTCATGAATGACTCCAAGTAATAACCCTAAAATGAGCAAATGCACAGCGGAAGATTTCTTTCGTACCTGAGAATAAACATGCTTTAAAGTGTCAACCAAAAGGTTGGTGAGTCCATTAGTTTAACATAAATAACCATTATCGTCATTTTAATAGACCACAAGATTTCCATATTCAGTTCTCATAAATATACGTCCCATGCATAGAGACAAAATATCATTCATATGGATTGAACACCTGGAAATCGACATTCACAATATGCATATTAGAATATCCCCATCATTCCGGGATCCTCCTTCGGACATGATATAAATTTCGAAGTACTAAAGCATCCGGTACTTTAGATAGGGCTTGTTGAGCCCGATAGATCTATCTTTAAAGTTCGCGTCAATTAGGGTGTCTGTTCCCTAATTCTTAGATTACCAGACTTAATAAAAAGGGGCATATTCGATTTCGATAATTCAACCATATAATGTAGTTTCAATTACTTGTGTCCATTTCGTAAAATAGTTATAAAAGCAGCGCATGTATTCTCAGTCCCAAAAATATATATTGCAAAAGCATTTAAAAAGGGAGCAAATGAAACTCACCATACTGTATTTTATGGTAAAAATACATATGACTAAATTGAATAATGCAGGGTTGGCCTTAGATTCACGAACCTATATCAAGTATATATATTAACACTTATACTTATAATCAAACAACTAAAGTTTTAAGTTATGTTAATTATTGATTTGAATCTATTTATTTTTATATATACTATACTACAATGTGTAAATGTTTTCATACATAATTATATTAATATCTTATAATATATATATTCTTAGAGATGTTTATTTGTTATGATAACATAAAATAATAATAATAAAAATGATAATACTTATAATAGTAAAAATAATGATACTACTAATAATGATAATAATAATAATAATTTTTAATAAAAATACTAATTTTAAAAAGAATGATAATTTTTAATAATACAATACTTTTAATAAATATGATAATTTTAATGATGCTTTTAATGATAATAATAATAATAATAATAATAATAATGTAAAAATAATATTAATGTTAAAATAATAATAATAATGATAATAAAAAGAGTAATAATAATAATACTACCTCACATATCAAAAGTCTCCAAAAAGAACATAATTGCCTTTGACAAGGCTCGAACCCAAGACCTCTAGCTCGCCCATAACAACCCCTTTACCACTCTTCCAATTCTGTTTATCTTATAATGTTCGAACCATAATTTTATTTATCCCGTACAGTTTTTCTCCTTCTATCATCTGATTAGGTTTAGGCTTTTTGGCCCAAATAGAAAATCGAATATAGCGGCCCATCAGTAGGTATACGGCCCAACAGTAACTCGATCCAACAACAAGATTTCAAACCCAATCAATTAAAAAGCCCAATCATGATTAATTAGTGAGCCTGCTAAAAATCTGAATCTATGAAAAGAGTAAATCATTTGAAATGATGTAAACGAATCAGCAGAACAAACTAAAATTACGCAGGCCCTTATCATTATTTCATCATCATCGTACCCTACTTATCATCATCATCTACTCCATTCATCAATCATCATCTTTTATAACATGAACTTCATCCTCACACATCATCGTTCTTAACATCATACATCCATATCATAAAATCACGTATCATTATTGTTATCGTATCATTATTTATATCTTCTAAATCCCACGTCGTTCATTGTGGTCATTATAATCATCATCAATCATCCATCGATCCATGTATGGGATCCCGTCCCATTCAACAAATACACATTCTAACAATATACAAATCGGCCAATTTGATTAAACAAGTAAAAAGGGTCCGTTCCTTTTTGCTACTTTTTAGAAGTTGGGACGGTTTTAAAAAAAAAAATGACAGGGACACTCATAACTTTGGATACCATCTTGACCCCTCTTCATGATAGTCCATTATAAAAAGTATCGATTCTATGCATTTGCTTTTCATAATCGAATCAGTGGACACCCAAGAAATAAAAGAAACAACTAAATTGCCATATATGAGTTTCACTTTAATACCTTTCATTGTCCTTATTAACGAAAAGGATTAGTAAGTGGGGTAATCCCACTTGATAAGTGTCTGCCAACATCATAAAGAAAAAAATTACATGCGATATCCACATGCTTCTATAACCTTTTGTCTCTTTTTTTTATACCGCAAATAAATAATAATTACAAAAGGAAATTTGGTGGTGGTGAGTTTGAATGGGCTTGTGGTGTGTGGGTTGTGATTGATCAAACAATAACAAGAGAACAACCTGTAGTAGTTTAATAGCGATGAGCAGAAACAGTGGTGAAGGTTGTTGGTATCTTGATGATGTTTGTGAACAAGCAACCATATAATAAAGGAAAATGGTGGTGAACTGGTTTTGGTTAAACAACGATAGCAGTAGCAAAATAACAGGTGGTTGATGAAGGTGTGGTGTGATCGATCATAGAAGGAAGGAAAATAGAATAGCAGTAATTTTCTAACTACTCAAAGTGGTTTTTGATGATAGTGGTGATGGGTTTTGTGGAGATGTTCTTCGAATCAGAAACAGAAAGTAGCAGTAGTAAAGACAGCAATCGAAGAAGAAAGTTATGGGTTTTGATGTTTGTATTCGAATAAGAAGCAGGGAAATAAAAGGGTTTTGGTTTGGTGATCGAAGGGTGCAGTTAGAGCCGTAAAACATTGATCATAATGGTGGTAGTGATTCGGTTTGAAGGTCCTAAACAGAAACCGTGAATTGTTAATGGGTTTCATCATAGAAGGTAGTGGTTCATGTCGTTGGAGTTGTGGTTTAATGGAGCCAGAAAGAAAAGAAAACATAGATAGGTTGATCATGTTTTAAGGTGGTTACAGAAAAGATTCATGGTAGCTGCAGTCTGTTTGAATCATAGGAAGAAACACTAATTGGGTTTTGATGGTGTCGTGCCTGGTTAGACAGAAACGGATGAGATAGCAGCTAGCATATATGATGGTGAATGTGGGAGTGATGTAGTACATAGTTAATCACAATTGTTTGTGTTTGTTCATTGAAATCGACAGGTAACCGAATGGTACGATTGCAAACAAGATTTTAAATCAGGAGGATATAGAGAATAATTAGGTAGCTTTAATTCATCTGATTGGTACGATTTTGAGAGTGATATCTAACAACTGGGGATATCAAACAAATCAGATACTGTAGTATTAGCTGTAAAGTTTAATTCATACGTTTGATCTTATGTGTTAATAGTTAATAATTGTGATTAATTAAAATCCTAATAATGTGTATGTATTTATATAACTCTGCATATCGATTTTTTTATATAACTGTGTTTATATCCTATTGTTATATATATATATATATATATATATATATATATATATATATATATATATATATATATATATATATATATATATATATATATATATATATATATATATATATCTGTTACATCTATATATTTATTTTTTATAGATTATAAATTAATCTTATTAATTATGATAATAATACTCTTAATAAATAATAGTAATACAAATATAATAGTAATAATAAAAATATTATGATAATGATGATTATTACTAAAAATATATAACAATAATATAACAATAATACTAATTATAATAATACTAATATTATTGATGATAATATCAATAATAATAACAAATAATTAAATATTATAACTAATTATAACTCATATATATATAAATGAAAGTGTACATATAATAATTTGAATTAATAAAATACACTTTAATCAATTGGAATTAAGAATGTAAAATGATAAATAAAATAATTAAGTTACTATTAATATATATACAAAATCATTTACACATATTTGTTCGTGAATCGTCGGGAGAAGTCAAAAGGGCAAATGCATACATGAACACAGTTCAAAGTTTTCGAGACTCAACATTATAGACTTTGCTTATCGTGTCAGAATTATATAAAGATTAAGTTTAAATTTGGTCGAAATTTCCCGGGTCATCACAGTACCTACCCGTTAAATATATTTCGTCCCGAAATTTGAGTGAGGTCGTCATGGCTAACAATAAATATGTTTTCCTGACGAATATGAGCTGATAAATAGAGTTTTATCATTATTGAATAATACAGATAAAATAATTCGATTATTCGAAGAGCACGCATGAAGCTATCACAAAAGAGTGAAATGAATAAATGAAGTTTCGTTTTAACTTTTGACGTTGCCTTGGTTGAATTTAGAAAATAAGGTGCGTCTTAACCTTTGATGTGGTCACGTTTGAATTCCGAAATTCAAGAGATTTAAAGGAAATCTTTGAAATCTAAGAGATTTGATTCTTCGGCGAGTAAGGAAATTAAGATCTCAATAATTAAATGCGATGATCTGTATCGATTGCTTTGTCTGGTATCTTCACTATAAATGAACTTCTTCCGTTCCCTTATTTTCATCATTCCTATACTTTCATTCTTAATTCTTACTTCTAAAAGGTTGGGAAAATGCTTCATCCAGTTCTACTCCTTGATATTTTCTTAATTATCATTTCTATCATCCTTCTTTTTAATCTTCCACCATAAGAATCTGGTTACTTCTACTATTACCTTGGGGTGATACTATTCTTAATTCTACCGTGTCTTTATATTACTATTCGTATTAATATCCACGGTTTGTAACCTTCGGGTTGTTATTGGGCTTTATATTTTCTCTTATATTTTCGATCTCTTTGCCTTTTTATTGTCTTCTCGACCTCTAGTAAAGCGAGTAACGGTCCAGAATTCGTAAGTATGGAGTTTCGAATGAACTTAATGTTCTAAACAAGAAGGAATGTGATAGGACGATTTGATTTGTCAAATTACCTGAGTCACTGAGAATAGAACTATCAAGAATATACTTTCTTGATATGTTCAGAAGTTAAGTAGAATGAAAGAGTTATGTAACATGGCACATGATGACGTTATGATCTGTGAATCATCATGCTCCAATAGAACTTCTAGCATGGCTTACTGTAATATAATCACGTTGGCCAAGCGTCATTATATTATACTAACTCATGCTTTAATTCCCAACATTTCTCCACAATTCATTCATTATTTATACTTAGATTTTACAGAAGTTTCCAATATAATGGAATACAGAAAACACGAAGAGGTAGATAATTTCGGACGAGAATATTTATGAAAATATCCTCAGAAATATCAAAGATATTTATGATGATATTTTGGAATTTCCAAGTTCGAAGATTGATGAAGAAAAATTTTCCGCAAGATTTTAACATGACTTTGGAGCAAGATATTCTCTAAAGATTTCAACGGATCCAGAATTACCTGGATTCTTTGAATATAGGGTATGGTCCTTGTATTTGTCCTTGGTCTCCTTCGTGGTTAGCTCAATCCGTTTTCCAGTTCCAACTTTTCTGAGCTTTTCCAACATACTATTCTTTATCATCAAACTTCTGATGATTAAGGTCGTTTACAGTTGTCTACGGTTTCTGCTGCTTCATTCAGCTTTTTTAACATTCAGAGTATTGATTTGTAGACTGAGTGCTTTTTAGAATTTCAGAATGAAAGATCATAATTCTAAGAGATAAATGTAGTACATATAACTGTTGATGTAGATATGTTGTGAGTTTTCAAAGTACTGATTGCTGATTCCCGATAATTGGTATGGCAGTTCTCGTTACAAGATGCGTATGAGTATATGATAGAGTTTTAATGAATAAATATAATGATTTATCAGAAAGATTTAAGCCAAGAAGTAACGAGGTTGCTGGTACGTCTGCTGGTAATATGGTGGAATATAAAAGAATTCTCCGGTATCAAAAGGGTAATTGTATATATCAGGATTATAGTAAGACTACTTGAAATGAAAAGTCGAAGTTGACTTGCTGGAGCTGTGACAAAATTGGCTACTTTGAAAGGGGATCGCAAAGTTATTTTTGCTAATAAATGCCAAAGGATCTGACGCGGTTACGTGTTAAGCTTTTACTCAGTTGCCGAGAGTTTCTCAGGTGCATAACTATATGCATAAGTTTTTCCTTCCATAGATGAAGTGCGGTTGATTCATCCTATCGATTGAGGTGTTTTCAAGAATCATAAAGAGTTTGAACGCAGATTGTAATCGTCAAGATACAAATGAGGTTTAAGATGAAATCAAGTGGCAAACTTGAAGAGTTGTTTAGTTTCATATGTTATAATCAATATTTTAATTCATTTTAATTGTCCAATATTGGTAGTCCTCAGATGATAGTCCACAGTTAGCAATTCAATAATTCATATATAGTTTAATATATAACATTTGAATTAATTAATACGTATCGTGACCCGTGTACATGTCTCAGACTCGATCACAACTCAAAGTATATATATTATTATAGAATCAACCTCAACCCTGTATAGAGAACTCGATCATCACTGCATATAGAGTGTCTATGGTTATTTCAAATAATATATATATATATATATATATATATATATATATATATATATATATATATATATATATATATATATGCGTCGATATGATATGTCAAAACCTTGTATACGTGTCCCGATATTTAAAGTGCTTAAAAATAAATAACAAAAATTAAATGACGATAAATAAAGTGCGTAAAGTAAATAATAGACATTAAATGACGATAAATAAAATTGCGAGAATGTAATTTGCGATAATTAAATTGCGATAAATAAAATGTAACCAGTTAGCTAGGAACAATTAGCTAGGAACAGTTAGCGTGGATTCTTAACAAAATTTCTTATAGTTAATTCGTTTGTTTCTAACAAATTTTATTTTGTCAAATGTTTTCTTCATTATGCCACTTGTTGGATTCTGATAAATCAAAATCCCAATATGAAATTGGATGAATATGGTTATTCTGTGGTGAACGAATTTGTATATCGGTGGATGTAAGTAGGATAGTAAATGACTGTTGAATCAGCTTCGAAGAATGTACAGTATAACTTATTAATGCGAAATCTAAATATTCCTCGGGTATTACCTACCCGTTAAAATATTTTCACCATTAACAGTTTATACGAAAGAATTTTTAATTACAATCTTTATGAAAATATATATACACATAAATATTTTCTTCAGATGTAATTATGGATTTAATGAGTCAATATGATATTAAACTTATTTGATTTTCGATTTGAGCTAAGATAAATAATCTCTAAAACTTTTAGAAACCACATATTCTTCGCAGAATATTTCTTCAATGAAGTTATGAATTAATACTTCATCGTTCATTGTTGTTGGTACTCCTTGGTATTCATGGTGCGTATGACGTTGATGTTCGCGTGACAGATTGTGAAGTTGAGGTTTGCGATGCGGTTGTTTTTGGTGGTGGTAATGGTACTGTTGGCGTTGGTGGTGGTACTGGTTATGCTGCTGCTGCTGCTGCTGGTGGTGTTTGTAACCTTCGCACCATATTCTCTAAAGCCACTACCCGAGCGCGAAGTTCGTTGACTTCTTCTATTACACCGTGGTGATTTTTGGTTCGGATTAGCGGAAAAATATAATCTAGAATTTGGTATAGTATATAATCGTGGTGAGATACTCTGGAAATGAGAGAAAAGATGGTGTTTCAAACAGGTTCACCGGTAAGTGCTTCAGGTTCTTCATCAATTGGGCAATGTGGCGGATGGAAAGGATCACCTTCTTCTTGTCTCCAATGATTGAGGAGGCTACGAACCCATCCCCAATTCATCCAGAATAGATGATGACTGATTGGTTGATACATTCCGGTGACACTACTTTCGGAGCTTGAGTGGGATTCCATTTCGGAATCCGAGTGACTTGAACTAATGACGAATTCCATTTCGTACGATTGAATAAAGAATTCTTAGATATGAAATGATTTTCTGGCTAACGGATGGTATTCTAATTACATAGAATATCCATATATATAGAACAAAAGGTTTCGTAGATTACGGAGGAATTTACGGGACACGCCATGTAAGGTTTACAGTAACAGATACGCTAAGATATGAATTTTGTCTATACACTATTCATGCAATCAATGCAGCAAGACGTGTCTAGACTAAGAATGATAAACAGATAATTTTTGACACAAAATGATAAGCAAAACTTTTTCACATGCAGACCAGGTCAAAGTCCAGACTCACTAATGCATCCTAACGACTACTAGTTAGACATACTAATGCAAGACCTGGTTCGTTACGACCACCGCTCTGATACCAACTGAAGCGACCCAACCTAATCCATCCGGACGAAGTCTGTATCGATTATAAACGATTCACAATAGTTGATTTCATTGCGAGGTACTTGACCTCTATATGATACATTTTACAAACATTGCATTCATTTTTGAAAAGACAATATTTCATTACATCGAAAGTTGACGGCATGCATACCATTTCATAATATATCTAACTATAATTGAATTAATATTAATCTTGATGAACTCGACGACTCGAATGCAACGTCTTTTGAAATATGTCATGAATGACTCCAAGTAATAACCCTAAAATGAGCAAATGCACAGCGGAAGATTTCTTTCGTACCTGAGAATAAACATGCTTTAAAGTGTCAACCAAAAGGTTGGTGAGTCCATTAGTTTAACATAAATAACCATTATCATCATTTTAATAGACCACAAGATTTCCATATTCAGTTCTCATAACTATACGTCCCATGCATAGAGACAAAATATCATTCATATGGATTGAACACCTGGAAATCGACATTCACAATATGCATATTAGAATATCCCCATCATTCCGGGATCCTCCTTCGGACATGATATAAATTTCGAAGTACTAAAGCATCCGGTACTTTAGATAGGGCTTGTTGAGCCCGATAGATCTATCTTTAGAGTTCACGTCAATTAGGGTGTCTGTTCCCTAATTCTTAGATTACCAGACTTAATAAAAAGGGGCATATTCGATTTCGATAATTCAACCATATAATGTAGTTTCAATTACTTGTGTCCATTTCGTAAAACAGTTATAAAAGCAGCGCATGTATTCTCTGTCCCAAAAATATATATTGCAAAAGCATTTAAAAAGGGAGCAAATGAAACTCACCATACTGTATTTTGTAGTAAAAATACATATGACTAAATTGAATAATGCAGGGTTGACCTTAGATTCACGAACCTATATCAAGTATATATATTAACACTTATACTTATAATCGAACAACTAAAGTTTTAAGTTATGTTAATTATTGATTTGAATCTATTTATTTTTATATATACTATACTACAATGTGTAAATGTTTTCATACATAATTATATTAATATCTTATAATATATATATTCTTAGAGATGTTTATTTGTTATGATAACATAAAATAATAATAATAAAAATGATAATACTTATAATAGTAAAAATAATGATACTACTAATAATGATAATAATAATAATAATTTTTAATAAAAGTACTAATTTTAAAAAGAATGATAATTTTTAATAATACAATACTTTTAATAAATATGATAATTTTAATGATGCTTTTAATGATAATAATAATAATAATAATAATAATAATGTAAAAATAATATTAATGTTAAAATAATAATAATAATGATAATAAAAATAGTAATAATAATAATTGATCATGCATATTTTAACCGAGGGGTTTAATATGCCTGCTCAATACATAAAGAGGGGTTTAAGGATCTTAGAACGTGGCTCTCCGGTCCGGCTACCGTGAATAACCCTGGCCGACATGATGATGTCGGCGGGGTGGCCAAGTGATTAAGTCCACCTTCGATAGCGGTCGCTGATCGGAAGGCCCCAAATAAGGTCGTAGGTACTAGCTTACAAAAGACTAACCTGTTAACCTTGAAAAGATGCTGAATGATGCTGCTTTACGTAGTGTGTATCGTATGCGATGGTTACGTAATGTGCTGTGTCCGGTAAACGATGATCAGGGTTTGTATTTATAGGCAAACCCTAATTCTAGAACCGTCCCAGATCATGATAATCTCATCCATAACTGACTCCCCCGAATCACGGATATAATTATGGAAAAGATATTTACTTGACAGCTAAGCAACCGCCGTACCGGGAACAAAGGCATTCGCACGCCGCATACCGCACACAAGAACACGCATACGCATAATAGTGATTGTCCGCAAACATTCGCGGTGCGCCTGCGGGTTGAGGTATCATTATGTCCCCCCAGTTTGATGTTATATGGCGCGAGACGTATCATATCAAACTATTAAGCGAAAGAAAAAACAAGAAAACGGCTAGCATTTAATATTCCGCGTGCGCCTCGATGCCATTAAATGCCTGTCACAATCGCAGAAGCCCATTCGGCGGACATGACATAAAGTGGCAGTGTGTCAGGCACGTGCCAACCACGCGCATACATGTAATCATACCCAACTGGCATCCACGCGCATAAATAAAGTGCTGGCCGTCGATTGCGTAACACGTGTACAGCCACGATCACACCACTCCATCCAATCTGCCCTATAAATACTCCATTTCGCAGCTCATTTCCACTTTCCTGCTTCAAGCTTCCTCGTTACGCTGCCAATTTGAATTCCGATCAAAAATCGAACATTCCGGCCACCATTTAAAGGTTAGTATTCATCCGATTACTCCTAGAAAATGACTAAAGCTAACGAGACGTATGTAGATAGCGTAGAGTCTGTTATAGAGCAGAAGCACATAGATTACTTAGTGAAACAGTATCCTCCCTTAGCCAAGTACAATCCGGTGCCCCCTTTGTCCAATCAGCGAGCCCACGAGCCACCGGAGAAAAAGGTGGCTATTTACGAACATGCTTTTAAGCATGGCAACTTTAGGGCTCCTCCCACTGATTTCTTCCTGGGCGTGCTAGATCATTTTAAGGTCGGATTAGGTCAGTTACACCCTTACGCTATAGGAAAAATAGTCTTGTTCGAGATGTGGTGCGTTGCACTCAAGAAAGTGCCCCTGGTGAAGGTGTTTTGCCATTTATACCGACTAGCCCACCACCACAAATCGTGGTTCACCTTCTTCGCTCATCAAAACTTCACCAAGACCCCAAAATCGAATGCGGGGAATTGGAAAGAGACATTCTTTTTCGTCGACCAAACTGTGGTGAGTGCAAACTTCCCGCAAACGCTGATATGGTTCGAGAAGGTGGAGAAGGATGTAAACAAGACCCCCGCCCTGGATGAGGATGAAAGGAAACTATTAGCGGAGTGTGCAAACGCACAGCTAGTGCATCGATCATATGGGAACGTAATGCTGCGGCTAGGGAAGATATCCGCACACTGGCCATGGGAGGATGTGCGCCCAGCCATAGTCGGACCGGATGGAAAGGGTAGGAATAGTATAATCGCGTACTAAACTGTTTTTGTATGTATATTATCTAACGCATGCGCGTATCTTTGCAGAAATGAGGATGAAGAAGGTGCTGACTGCGGAAGAGATTGCGGGAATCTCCTTCCGCAAGCAAGATGTGAACGTACAGCTAGAGCAGGAGAAAACTAGCGAAAACATGGAGCAATTGCCGACGGCATCTGGCAACAAACGCAAAGCAGCTGAGACCTCTGCGGCTCAGCAGAAGAAGAAGAAGATGACTCCCAAATAAAGGGAGGACATGCGGAACGATAACTTTGTTCCAATCGAGCCACGCTCCGCAGAACTACTTCCCCCCATCACTGGTAAGCGTCCATTCCTTGCGTCTTCACCGCATAATAAAGTTCACGTTATAACTATTTACTGATATGCAGAGCATGTGGAGGAGACGCAGCCGTCCACCCCGCGGGTCAACCCAGATCTCCAAGCTACCGCCACATCAAAGGATAATACAATACACGTGGATTCCGATTCCACACCAACTCCTCCGCAAGGTAGCTTCCGCGTTGCCAACCTCAGCCAACTCACACAGTCTTCCGCAGAAAATGCCGCAGAGCAGTCTGCGTTCCTGCAGCAAATCTTTCCGGACGAATTCCGTGAGCAACTGGCCGCTCTACCGTTTAACCAGGCACACAATGCCTTCATTCAAAACGGCCTTGTATTTTTCGGCATGTTTGCGGATCAGGCCCGCCGCTCTTCCAGCATATACCAGCTAGCTTTGCGCAAAGAGGTAGAGCTAGGACTTCTGCAGGCGGGTGTAGATCAGGTCAAGAAGGATAGGGATGCTGCTGAGGAGGCGCGTAAGGCGGTTGAGTCGACCGCGAATGAAACCAAAGCCGCGCTGATCGAGGAAAGAAAAAAGAGTCGTGAGCTGGTTGGTGCGGTCGAGCAGGCGAAGGGGGATGCAGAACGTTTGTGGTCGGAGCTTGAGAAAGTTACGAGGGAAAGGGATGACGCGGTAACCAACCGCGAGCTGGCATAGGCGGACCTGGCGAAGCTGCGCACCGCACTCCCTACCATTGCGCAAAAGGTGATGGACTCAGAGCCTGTGTCCGACAAGTTCAATGCCTACGTTGATGCAGTCAGGGACCATGGGATCAACAAGGCTGTGCAGGAGGTAATCCAAGCTTGCGGTCTAACACCGCCGTTCCCCGACATCGTTCAAAAGAAGCTAAAAGAGAGAACGGCTGCAGCGTTAATGGAGGCGGAAGAAGCCATCAAGTCCATCCCTATCCCCCTAATCAACACATTCGCTGCGGACCCGAACATGTCAATCGATGGGTTTTTAAAGGAGGATTATTAGTGTTGGATTGCGCCGTAAGTCCTATGCTTAGGCAGGTATTTGTATTTTTGCAGCCCTAAGTCCCGTGTTGGGCAGGCGTTACAAACAATTACCTCTTATGTAACAACTTAATTTGATGTATATATATTCCTGATATGCATGCGTAGTGTGTTTATTTGTTTATATATCGCGAATCAAAACAAAATGTGAACCGGATGCCCATGCGCATAGTTAACCAAAACTCATGCGTATGCGGGTATTACTGCGTAAAATAAACCAATACTTTAACAATTACCCTTTAATAATTTAGACTCGAAAGCTACTGCGTTATCGCTTTGTCATGTACTAGAGGTGCACTATAGCTGTATGGTAAGCAACGCAACTAAAAACAAGCCAATGTTTTTATGCTTTGAGTTCCTCACGCAAACCAATGCGAGAGTAATTATGCACAAGCAAACCAATGCTTGTAATTTTTTAAGTCGACTTTGCAGCCATCTAGTCTGCGTGGCGCTTGGCTAGGGGAAAACCAATTCCATTTGCCTGCCATTAACGTCTAGCCTTGTAACCAAACAGGCTTCTGCCGCACGGGGGCTAGAGGACACCCCTTAAGTAGGCAGGAACCGCATACAAAAAAAAGATTTAAACAACAAAAGTATGCGCGAGTAAATATTTAATTGGCATTAATCACAATTACAACCGCGACACATCCAAACGGACGAAAAATACATAGAAAAAATAATGTGCTACAATAAACTGGAGTGATCAGGTCCACCTAGCTACATATAACATTTTTTCAATAACATCGCATGCCAAGTGCGTTTCACAGGTTTTCCATCTAGTGTCTCGAGATGGTACGCCCCGGTATTGTTTGCATTCGCTACCCTGTATGGACCTTCCCAACGGGGGCCCAGTTTCCCAGTATCCTCCGCATGACTTGCGTCGTTTTGACGCCAAACCAAGTCACCGCACTTGTAAGAGCGCGAACGCACACGCTGATTATAGTACTTTGCGATTTTTTGCTTGTTATTTGCTTCGTTGACAGCCGCAGAGAGTCTGCTCTCTTCCAGCAAATTAAGATTTTCCCGCAAAGCTTCAGAGTTATCTTTCTCATCAAAATTTTGTATGCGGAACGTTGGTACCCCAATTTCTGCGGGTACAACAGCTTCTGATCCATAGACCAAACTGAACGGGGTCTCACCAGTGCTTGCTTTGGGTGTTGTTCTATGCGCCCATAAAACCTTCGGTAGTTCATCCACCCAACCAACGCGACCATGAACCAACCTAGCTTTGATTCCAGCTACTATATCCCGGTTGGTGACTTCGCACTGGCCGTTCGCCTGCGGATGCGCGACAGATGTAAAAGTTTGCTTAATATTAAGCTCCGCGCACCAGCTGCGGAAAGGGTCACCCGCGAACTGCGTACCGTTATCGCTAACAATTTTGTTTGGTATACCAAATCGACAGACGATGTCTTCCCATACAAAATTTCGCACCCTTTTTCCTGAGATTGCTACCAGCGGTCTCGCTTCGACCCACTTTGTGAAATAGTCGATTGCAACAATCAAGAATTTGATGTTTCCTGCGTGTGCAGAATGTGCGTAAGGTACTGATGTGAGTAACATGTTAAGAAAATAAATGATAAAATTACCTCGGCCTTTTGGGAATGGTCCGACTATGTCGATTGCCCATTTGCAGAATGGCCACGGTGAGGAGACTGGTATCATTGGATGCGCAGGTGCTCTTCTAATAGGTGCATGTATTTGGCATGATTCACATTGCTTAACTATGAGCGCAGTATCCGCATACATGGTGGGCCAATAATATCCTAGCCGCATTATTTTTGACACAATGGACCTGTGCCCCGAATGGAGTGCGCATGCACCCTCATGCACCTCGCGTACAACTTCCTCCGCCTCTTTCGGGCCAATGCACCTTAAGTGCGGTCCCAAATAATTCTTTCGATATAGGACGTTACCCTCAAGGGCATACAGCGGTGCCTTAACGCGGACTTTCTTTGCATCAGCGGAATCTGCAGGAGAAGTGCCATCCCGCAGAAAAGCCACGATGGGCGTCATCCATGTTGAGCTTGACTCCTCAACTGGTGCCACTAAAGGCATCATAACAATGGATTTCGCATTGAGTTCTTCTATTAGAACTTTCTTCCCCATATGATCAAAAGCCAAGGCAGCCAGTTTGCTTAGCGCATCCGCTTTCTTATTTTGCCCCCGCATTACGTGGGAGATTTGAAAAGCTTCAAACTGGTCAGCGAGGTTGTGAACAAGCGATAGATATTGCTGCATGGCTATGTCATGCGCTTTGAAATCTCCGCTGACTTGACTGCATACTAGCTTTGAATCCACATAAGCGTGCAAAATTTTAACATTTAACCTATGCGCAATGCGCATACCTGCTAACAGAGCCTCATACTCTGCTTCATTGTTTGTAACAGCAAAATTAAACCGCAGTGCGTATGTATGCTCTTCGCCATCCGGGCCTGTTAAAATTACACCGGCACCTGCACCAGATGCGCTGCATGCACCATCGGTGTACAATTCCCATGGTGACAAAGTTGGTGCAGGTGGATCCTGATGTTCTGCTGATGCCTCGACCTCCGCAGGTAATTCTGCTAGGTAATCAGTAAGTATTTGACCCTTAACCGCACTGCGCGAAGAAAAATTTATTTCATGTTCACCTAATTCAACTGCCCACTTAGCCATTCGGCCAGAAATCTCAGGCTTGTACAACACCTGAAAGAAAAATGATTGCGTTAGTCAATGCGGTAACCCCGGTCATTGCCGCAAAGTAGGCGTTTACCAACCTGTTTGATTGGTTGATCAGTTTGAACCACGAATGGATGTGCTTGAAAATATCGGCGCAAACGCCGCGCCGTATGGACCAGCGCATATACAAGCTTTTCTATTGGTGAGTAGTTTACTTCGCTTGATGTCAGCGTCTTGCTTACGAAGTAGACCGGCATTTGCGTCTGAGAAAAACCTCAGTCGTTAAATTTCTGCGATATAAATAAAGCATGTAAATTAATGGATTACCTTTCCGCGATCCGCGATGAGGACTGAGCTGACAGCTTCCTTCGATGCCGCGAGGTAAGCGTTTCTCCTGATACTGGCGCAGTAAGTGTTGGTAATTCTGCAAGCACCTTTTTCATCTCCTGAAAGGCTGATTCCGCTTCCTGAGTCCATACGAAGTCTTTTTTCTTCAAACAATTTTTCAAAGTATTGAAGAATGGCAACTGTCGTTCTGCGGCTTTCGACAGAAACCGTGTGATAGCCGCAAGCTTCCCCTTTAGACTCTGCACATCTTTCTTTGTCTTCGGAGATGGAAAATTATCAATGGCTTCAATCTTTTTGGGATTGGCCTTGATACCCCGCGCTATCACCACATGACCTAAAAACTTGCCTTCCTCTTCCCCAAAACTACATTTTAGCGGGTTAAGCTTCATGTTGATCCTGCGCAGAGATGCAAACATTTCCAGGATGTCTGCGAGCATGTATTCCTCGGTGTTACTTTTAATTACCAAGTCGTCGACGTACGCTTCAAGATTTCTACCGATTTGGTGCTTGAATGCTGCGTCAATTACACGCTGATAGGTCGTGCCAGCATTCTTTAAACCGAAAGGCATCTTCGTGTAACAATAAATACCCT
The DNA here is from genome assembly GCF_046630445.1 of Rutidosis leptorrhynchoides. Taxonomy (NCBI): domain Eukaryota; kingdom Viridiplantae; phylum Streptophyta; class Magnoliopsida; order Asterales; family Asteraceae; genus Rutidosis; species Rutidosis leptorrhynchoides. The sequence goes on from NC_092336.1 coordinate 110,430,411, forward strand.
GCGGTGTATGAAAAGCAGTCTTGTCCTCATCTTCCGCAGCCATTAAGATTTGGTGATAACCCTTGTACGCGTCCAGAAAACACTTGTACCTAAATCCCGATAGTGATTCTACCTTCCAGTCTATCTCCGGGAGAGGGTAATTGTCCTTGGGACATGCCTTATTGATATCTTTGAAATCAACGCACATCCTCCAGTTACCGTCAGCCTTTTTTACCAATACAGGATTTGCAACCCATGTCTGATAACGCACTTCCCGCAGAATGCCTGCTTTGACAAGGTTGTCCACCTCTGCGCACAACCAATCACTGCGGTCTAGGGCCATATGCCGCTTCTTTTGCCTAACGGGTGTCAATGATGGATTAACGTTTAACTTATGTTCCGCAATATCCCGCGGAACCCCTATCATGTCTGACTCGTGCCATGCGAAAATATCTGCGTTAGCTGACAGTATTCCATGCAACTTGCCCTTCGTTTTGGCTGACAAGCCTGCGTCGATTTTAATTCGCTTATCCGGATGCAAGCGATTTGCTATTACTGCACAGTTTGCAAGTTGCTCTCCTACGCTAGGAGCGCTTACAGACGCGACAGAGCCACACAGCTCGGTTGCTTGATGTGACGCAACTGTGGCAACGCCTCCTACTGTGGGAAACTTAATCAAACCATGCACTACCGATGGGATAATGTTAAAACGCCGTATGAAGTTTCTCCCTAGCAGTGCGTTATATCGTGAAGTTGAACGAACCACATAAAAATCGACCAATTCACGCCTGATCATCTGCGGGTTCCTGTCATCCGCAAGCTCTATCATTAATTCTATTCGGCCTAGCGGCCACGAGTTTTCTCCAGAAAACCCTGATAGCGTAATATCAGGCTGACATAACTGCGCTTTGACTTCTGCCGGAAGGAAACGATAACAATGCTCATACATAATATCGACACCGCTGCCAGTGTCAACATGCATGCGCTTAACCTGGATTCCGCAATCGGGGATGCGACACTTGATGATAATGGGCTCATTAATAGAATTAATTGACATTACAGGAGGGAAAGTGATCGTGAGAAGCTCCCAATCCTGGTGATCGTTGTACTTTCTCCGCTGGCTGATTTTCTCTGCGTCAACCATGTTAATGGTTAAGTCGGCATTTTTCGCTTTGTCAACTTTCTGCCACGCGAAAGTCTTAGACTTCGGAGCCTCTTCTGCGGCCTTTCCCTTGTCCTTTTTAGGTGGTTTTAGATGATCCAATTTGCCTGCGCGAAGCGCTTCCAGAACCCGTTCCATCAAATTTTTACACCGATTGGTGTCGTGACCATAATCGTCATGAAATTCACAATACTTTGTTTTATCCCGCTTGCCAAATTCTGTAAGCGGAGTTGGAACCGCGAAGGTCGCGCATACTGGCTCCGTTGCCAAAATTTCCTTGGGCATTTTGGACAAACTTTTGAGTAGCGCATAGTTCTGATTATTGATGCCGCGCTGATTATTGTTTCGATAATTGCCACTTGATTTCCCTTTATCATTCCTGATGGGACCACCGCTAGGATACCTTCCACGAGAGTTGTTACCGAGACTTTGATCGCGCGAACGATCATCATCGTCCTTTCTCTCGTTGCGTGAGTTAGCTGTTGGAATGTCATTATCTTCGCCACTCCGCATATAGTCGTGGCATTCATTAAGCGCCTCAGCATAAGTTGTTGGGACTGTATGGCGCAGATGCCTTACCAGTGTTGGATGACGTTCTGAGTTTATACCATGTATGAGTCCGGAAATCTGTTGCTCTGGTTTGAGATCTGGTATACGCAGGCACTCATTAGTATACCTTGTGAGAAATTCGCCCAAAGATTCCTTGGGCTTCTGCACGATGTCATGGCATTCAATGTGAGTGCGCTTGCGTGGTCTCTGATTCTGATATTGCAGTAAAAACTTCGTCCGCAGATCCATAAACCCGGCAATACTACCCGCCGGCAACTTATTAAACCACTCACGAGCAATACCCTGTAGTGTCATAGGAAATATCTGACACGCAACCGGATCCACCCAGCCTTGAGTGCGCATTGCGCCTTCGAAGCGCTGTAAAAAATCATCTGGATCGGTCAGGCCATTGTAAGTACCCAACGTGCTAGGTATCTTTGGTGCTGATGGAAACGGGTATGCGGATATATGCGGAGGAAACTTCTCAAAGGTAGTCGGTAGCTCGAAGGGTGGTTTAACAGGATCCTCTTTCAAATTTGCAAAGAAACACTTCATCATGTCCTGAACAAAGTCAGGTTGTGAAAATAAGTGAACCATATCGGGAGGTGCGGCCTGCATGAATTGACTTGCAAGATTTGCCTGCCCTTGAACATTTTGCCAAGGTTGACCCTGCGTCTGCGGATATAACCAAGGCTGCTGCGTTGGAAAAGAGGGATAACTTGAAGACGCAGAGTACACAGGTGGCTGTAAAGGAAGCGAAACCTGTGGCGCAGATATCTGCGAAACTTGAGGATACACACTTAAAAGCCCAACTGTATGCGCTGTGCTTTGCTGCTGCGCTGTTATCGGCGCCCAATGAGAGTTCGCATCTGGGATGACCCCAAATCCCCAACTATTAAGTAACGCCTGCGCATCCGCAGGAGTTAAAAATTGTGAAACTGGGCGCGGTGGTTGCCAAGGTTGCAACGGTGTAAATGACGAATTCTGCTGAATGCTCTGCGTATGCAGAGGTATTGAAACAGTGGTACTGTAAATAGGTACCTGGCCGCAGCAAACCACATGCGGCCCCGTTGTTCCACCGCCAGCGCCTGCAAAGATGACCCTTGGATCCACTGACGAAAAGTCCAGCCGCGTGGTTGTGACTGGTGAGTTTGCTCTTGGCGGTGTGACCCCGTCTGAATATATCGGCTTGTACCTCTGAAAGGGTTCGCCGGATATAGGTGGAGGGTATATCGTGTATCCCGCCTGAGTAGCGGCCTCCGTAGTCATAACCGGTGTATGTTGACTACCAGAAGGTGCGTTCTGAACATCTGTTTGGGTATGTTCCGATGATTCCTCGGAAGTCATGATACTGTTAAAGAAAAAATTCAAAAATTTTGTAAATAACGAGTCATACAATTCAAAACCTTAAAAGAAAAAGCAATTAAACAGTCTTGAATTAATTCGACTCTCAATGAAAGCACCACTTGATCATGCATATTTTAACTGAGGGGTTTAATATGCCTGCTCAATACATAAAGAGGGGTTAAAGGATCTTAGAACGTGGCTCTCCGGTTCGGCTACCGTGAATAACCCTGGCCAACATGATGATGTCGGCGGGGTGGCCAAGTGATTAAGTCCACCTTCGATAGCGGTCACTGATCGGAAGGCCCCAAATAAGGTCGTAGGTACTAGCTTACAAAAGACTAACCTGTTAACCTTGAAAAGATGCTGAATGATGCTGCTTTACGTAGTGTGTATCGTATGCGATGGTTACGTAATGTGCTGTGTCCGGTAAACGATGATCAGGGTTTGTATTTATAGGCAAACCCTAATTCTAGAACCGTCCCAGATCATGATAATCTCATCCATAACTGACTCCCCCGAATCACGGATATAATTATGGAAAAGATATTTACTTGACAGCTAAGCAACTGCCGTACCGGGAACAAAGGCATTCGCACACCGCATACCGCACATAAGAACACGCATACGCATAATAGTGATTGTCCGCATACATTCGCGGTGCGCCTGCGGGTTGAGGTATCATTAATAATACTACCTCACATATCAAAAGTCTCCAAAAAGAACATAATTGCCTTTGACAAGGCTCGAACCCAAGACCTCTAGCTCGCCCATAACAACCCCTTTACCACTCTTCCAATTCTGTTTATCTTATAATGTTCGAACCATAATTTTATTTATCCCGTACAGTTTTTCTCCTTCTATCATCTATTAGGTTTAGGCTTTTTGGCCCAAATAAAAAACCGAATATAGCGGCCCATCAGTAGGTATACGGCCCAACAGTAACACTATCCAACAACAAGATTTCAAACCCAATCAATTAAAAAGCCTAATCATGATTAATTAGTGAGCCTGCTAAAAATCTGAATCTATGAAAAGAGTAAATCGTTTGAAATGATGTAAACGAATCAGCAGAACAAACTAAAATTACGCAGGCCCTTATCATTATTTCATCATCATCATACCCTACTTATCATCATCATCTACTCCATTCATCAATCATCATCTTTTATAACATGAACTTCATCCTCACACATCATCGTTCTTATCATCATACATCCATATCATAAAATCACGTATCATTATTGTTATCGTATCATTATTTATATCTTCTAAATCCCACGTCATTCATTGTGGTCATTATAATCATCATCAATCATCCATCGATCCATGTATGGGATCCCGTCCCATTCAACAAATACACGTTCTAACAATATACAAATCGGCCAATTTGATTAAACAAGTAAAAAGGGTCCGTTCCTTTTTGCTACTTTTTAGAAGTTGGGACGGTTTTCAAAAAAAAAATGACAGGGACACTCATAACTTTGGATACCATCTTGACCCCTCTTCATGATAGTCCATTATAAAAAGTATCGATTCTATGCATTTGCTTTTCATAATCGAATCAGTGGACACCCAAGAAATAAAAGAAACAACTAAATTGCCATATATGAGTTTCACTTTAATACCTTTCATTGTCCTTATTAACGAAAAGGATTAGTAAGTGGGGTAATCCCACTTGATAAGTGTCTGCCAACATCATAAAGAAAAAAATTACATGCGATATCCACATGCTTCTATAACCTTTTGTCTTTTTTTTTTTATACCGCAAATAAATAATAATTACAAAAGGAAATTTGGTGGTGGTGAGTTTGAATGGGTTTGTGGTGTGTGGGTTGTGATTGATCAAACAATAACAAGAGAACAACCTGTAGTAGTTTAATAGCGATGAGCAGAAACAGTGGTGAAGGTTGTTGGTATCTTGATGATGTTTGTGAACGAGCAACCATATAATAAAGGAAAATGGTGGTGAACTGGTTTTGGTTAAACAACGATAGCAGTAGCAAAATAACAGGTGGTTGATGAAGGTGTGGTGTGATCGATCATAGAAGGAAGGAAAATAGAATAGCAGTAATTTTCTAACTACTCAAAGTGGTTTTTGATGATAGTGGTGATGGGTTTTGTGGAGATGTTCTTCGAATCAGAAACAGAAAGTAGCAGTAGTAAAGACAGCAATCGAAGAAGAAAGTTATGGGTTTTGATGTTTGTATTCGAATAAGAAGCAGGGAAATAAAAGGGTTTTGGTTTGGTGATCGAAGGGTGCAGTTAGAGCCGTAAAACATTGATCATAATGGTGGTAGTGATTCGGTTTGAAGGTCCTAAACAGAAACTGTGAATTGTTAATGGGTTTCATCATAGAAGGTAGTGGTTCATGTCGTTGGAGTTGTGGTTTAATGGAGCCAGAAAGAAAAGAAAACATAGATAGGTTGATCATGTTTTAAGGTGGTTACAGAAAAGATTCATGGTAGCTGCAGTCTGTTTGAATCATAGGAATAAACACTAATTGGGTTTTGATGGTGTCGTGCCTGGTTAGACAGAAACGGATGAGATAGCAGCTAGCATATATGATGGTGAATGTGGGAGTGATGTAGTACATAGTTAATCACAATTGTTTGTGTTTGTTCATTGAAATCGACAGGTAACCGAATGGTACGATTGCAAACAAGATTTTAAATCAGGAGGATATAGAGAATAATTAGGTAGCTTTAATTCATCTGATTGGTACGATTTTGAGAGTGATATCTAACAACTGGGGATATCAAACAAATCAGATACTGTAGTATTAGCTGTAAAGTTTAATTCATACGTTTGATCTTATGTGTTAATAGTTAATAATTGTGATTAATTAAAATCCTAATAATGTGTATGTATTTATATAACTCTGCATATCGATTTTTTTTATATAACTGTGTTTATATCCTATTGTTATATATATATATATATATATATATATATATATATATATATATATATATATATATATATATATATATATATCTGTTACATCTATATATTTATTTTTTATAGATTATAAATTAATCTTATTAATTATGATAATAATACTCTTAATAAATAATAGTAATACAAATATAATAGTAATAATAAAAATATTATGATAATGATGATTATTACTAAAAATATATAACAATAATATAACAATAATACTAATTATAATAATACTAATATTATTGATGATAATATCAATAATAATAACAAATAATTAAATATTATAACTAATTATAACTCATATATATATAAATGAAAGTGTACATATAATAATTTGAATTAATAAAATACACTTTAATCAATTGGAATTAAGAATGTAAAATGATAAATAAAATAATTAAGTTACTATTAATATATATACAAAATCATTTACACATATTTGTTCGTGAATCGTCGGGAGAAGTCAAAAGGGCAAATGCATACATGAACACAGTTCAAAGTTTTCGAGACTCAACATTATAGACTTTGCTTATCGTGTCAGAATTATATAAAGATTAAGTTTAAATTTGGTCGAAATTTCCCGGGTCATCACCCATACATGGTCCAATGGAAGTTGACAATGAAGTCAATCATAATTTCAACACCCAAGAAAACCCTCAGAATGAAAACATAAATATGTTAACAACAACATATGAAAAACCAAAATTGGAAGACGGGAAAGCTTCAAATTGGAGTGATGAAGAAGAATTCCTATACAAACCTCCCATTCCAAGAAACGAAGAAAATTATGAACAAGAAGTTCAAGTAGAAGTAAAAGAACCAAGAAAAGATCACCCGGAAAAGGTTAACACACAAACTCTACTTACTAAAGTAGGAGACCCAGGTGAATTTATCATTTATTGCTTGCTTAATGATGGTGCTATGTATAATGGACTCGCAGATTTAGGAGCAAGTGCAAATGTTATGCCTCTTTCCTTATACAAAAGATTAGGTGTGGGTAAATTAAGATCAACCAGAATAGGTGTTCAATTATTTGATCAAACCATTAAACACCCGGTTGGAATAGCCAATAATTTACTTGTTAAAGTGGGAAGTTTAACCTTTGTTGCAAACTTTATAGTTATTAATATAGAGGAAAACCTTGATATTCCTCTAATTTTAGATCGCCCATTTTTAGCAACCACCGAAGCATTCATTGATGTAAGCGAAGGTAGAATGACACTTAGGGATGGTGACAAATCGGTTACCTTTGTGAACCGAAAGTTTAGATCTCCACCAACCAAAACTGTTGAACCAATAAAAACACCTAAGTGTGGGAAAGATGAAGCAACAACCAATGATGACCTGATAACAAAGAACCCCGTTATTGATACGAAATTAAATGAACCCGTTCTTGACAGTTCAATGAAGAAACTTTATAAACGGATTCAAGATGCTAGGATTAAGGGGAACTTTAAGTTATGTAACCGATTAGTATCCAATTTGTCGCCTAAAAAAAAGGCAATGTTAGTGGAATTTATGAAAGTTACAGAGGAAATCAACAATTAGCTTGAAGCAAAAATCAGAGATATACAAGTTGTTAATAGTCCAATTGAAAACGAAGTTAATCATAAATTCGACACCACAGCTAACTAAATGTGGGGAGAATCAAGTCTTTTAAGGGTAATATGTATTTCTGTTAGAGTTAGATTTTCTGTAGTTCTCGAAAATGGAATCCAAATGGTCTTTCCCTAGCAGACCCTAAAGAACTAGTCTTCTCCCCCCATTCTGAATTTTTATTTTTTTTAGGTTTTACGAGATGAAGAATTCCTTTAATCTGAACCATGGTCTACTACTACACGCTATGATTACTAAACATAATAATAACATCTTTTCGAGTGAACTGGTATCCTTTATAAGAGGCAAAATGGACGAAGTAAGGAGAGAACTCTGGAAGAATCATCATAAGATACATTTTGGTAAAGGAAAATCAAAATCCGCAACAAAAAGAAGAGCACGACACCTTGAAAGATGTCATAAATGCGGAAAATGGTCACTCGAAGGTAAATGTTCGAACAATCAAACATATTCAAATACCGAATTTGTTACTCTATGCAGAGAAGGACAGTTCATATGTTTAGAAGAAAAGTTATTGAAAAATCGAGGTTACGCTTATGTAGCTATGGAAAATCAAATCACACGACTCTCCTATGAGTCGGCTAAAGCAAGTCTCTGAGAATTCTATCTCACAGGTAAGTATGTACAGTTTTTATTTATTTTTATATATTGCTTTTAACCTTTTGATAATAAACGCTGAATCGTTCGCTATAAAGTATTAAATTGATATTCAATAAAATTAGGTATGCGAAACCGAAATTATTGATATCATACAAAAATTTATTACATCACTGCGAATTTTACCGTTTATTCATAAGGTATAAATATCTTTAATCAATCAATCCAAAATATTTCAAAAATTCATTAGGAGTAAAACTAGGTAAAATAGCCGAAATTACTTTACCCAAAAGAGGGGCGTATATTTTTGTTAATATTTGATTGATTAAAGTGGGATAAAAGACCAAAAAGATTTTTAATTTTAATTTTTACCTTGTTTTTAAATTAATATTAAATTATTATTATAAATTTCTAAAACCAATATATTTAATTTTTTAAATATTTTAAAAATTAATATTTTCAATATAAGTTTGTAAAATTAATGTATATAAATATTATTAATATTTATATAAAATTTTAATATGCATTTTAAAATTTAAGTTTGGTGTGAATTTAAAAACAAAAATGTACCTTATTTCATTAAGTTAAAAATTTGATATTTAAAATTCGTCGTGAGTTGAAAAGTAGGTCGTTGAACCGAAATTGCTTTACCCGAGGGCGGGACGAGAAATTTTATTATCACTATTTTTAATTTTATTGATCTAAAGTATGCCAAAAACATTAAAAAATCCAAAAATCTTAACTTTTAAAACAATCGCTTTAAAATGACAAATTTTAAAATTTTGTCGAGGGACGGACTAGGTAAATTTACTGAAACGACCTCGTCCTAAATACCAAGGAAAACAAAATTTTAATTAATGTTTTAATAAGTGAAGGTTTTTATATATATATAAAAAAAAGGATCAGACCCCATGCGATCGCATGGGGTTTCCTTTTCAAAGTCATGCGGTCGCATGACCCCATAAAACTGGGCAGATTACAAAAACTCATCGAGCTGTGTTCTGTCTCATTTCACAATACACACACATACGCGAATACTCTCCCAAATCACTCCTAAAATCAACAATTTTTCACCAAATTCAACCAAATTTCGTTCTATAATCCACTATAATCACGCCTTTTCTCAAATGGGAAAGCAAAAAGGTAAAAATTTCACCCCTAAACTCTTAAATTTCTCAGTTTTAGTGATAATTACAACTATTTTACCTAATTTGATTTTGTTAATTTCTAGTGTAATTAGAGTTAAATTGTTAGTTTATTATGCATGTATAACCTAGATTGATGCTATTTAACATGACTTGAATCCTTAAACTTCAAATTTTTTAGAAATCTAGGGTTTGTGTTCTTGAGCAATTTGGGACTTTTTGATATAAACAGGTTATGGCCGATTTTTGTTATGGATTATTGCTAAATTAAGTAGTGTAACATGTTTAGGTTGCTAAATGATCCAAACATTGATCCTAAACATGATTTTTAAGCATCAAAGTGGACTTTTTAAGTCTAAAATTCATGAACTTAATTAATTTGATATAAATGCCATTTGAAACTTGTTTAATTGCTAGTAATGATTATTTTGACATGTTATTTGAGATAAAAGCTTATGAACTTTGTAAACATTTTCATATATGCTTATTTGAAAAATTGTAGAATTGATAAAAATATGAAAATGAGTATAAGTTTAATATGGATTAAACATGTTATTGTAATTGTTTTAATTTGTTATTTTGCTAACACTAATGCATATTTGGATGCACAAATTTTTTTGTTTAATGTGTTTTGCAGAGAAATACAGATACGAACGGTGCATCATCGTCTAGGCAACCTGATCCGGAACCACAGCCAGAGATGCAATATCATGAACCGGAACAACAACCTGAACAACAACAACATTATGATCAACACGTACCATACTATGAACCAGAACCACAATTTTTTATTGCCTACATAGTATTTCCCATTCACCATATAATAGAATACCCAAAAATTCATGAAGAACAGTTGCATCCCAATTTAAGATTTGATAGAAGTTGGAGAGATTACCCGACGTACCAAAGTAACAAATTTAAGCTTTGGACCAAAAATGTAGAAGTACCAAGGGTAATAGATTGAGAGCCTTTGGAAAGGGTCCACCTAGCTAACCCAGTTAGGCAGCATCTAATCCAAAGGTATGGCAGCTCTTCTTTTTCTGATTGGGAACGTTTATTTACCACTAGTAGGCCTGTATATAAAGAGTGGTGTGTTGAGCTAATGAGTACTATAGCTTTTAATAAGGATGTAGATAGGTTAGACGATAAGAGTTTTCTTAGATTTTTACTTGGCCGTAGGATGTACAGGATGTCCATGCTGGACATGGCCAGGGCTTTACAGATTTACACTCCCGCTGAATTACTATCACCTGATTGTACAAATTTGATTTATCATGGTGAGAGGTAGATATAAATTTTGACGCTAACGCCATCTGGAGGCGTATGTCAAATTATAATATTTTTACGCGGGGAGGAAGACACTCCTATTTAGATATTAATAAAGCCGAGCTTCGTATAATACATAGATTCTTAGCAAACTCGATTACACAAAGAGGTAACAACAAGGAGAAAATGACCTTACACGATTTATTTTACCTTAAGTGCATTCGAGACACTAGAAGCTTTGTTAATATCCCCTACTGTGTTGGTTTTTATCTGTCCAAAATGGTGGAAGGTATACAGGACGGGGGAATAATATGAGGAGGTATTTTTGTTACTCTCATTGGAGAGTAATTAGGTGTAGATAGGGAACAAGGGGGTCCGATGATGGTATGTAGGGAACAGGACTAGACTTTAGGTTTGCAAGTCTATCAAGGTGCAAATGTATTGACTAGGAGACGCAATCAGGCAATACCATATCAGGGCCGCCATCCACAGGTAGAGAGGGGTTCGGATGATGAGATGGAGGAAGCGTATGACATTAGGGATGTCATTAGGGATAATGCTACTGACGTTTTCCAGCGTATAGATGAGGTAGAAATGACTAATGAGGATAGGCATCGTTGGTATGAGCAGTGGCAAGCCGCGAATGAGTATGAGACTTCCAGGCGACGCCAACACGATAGCTGGCAAGTTCATCAGCACCAAATCATGAGCCAGCTATCATATCAGGTACCAAATAACTACATCCCGATTCGACCTGCTTACTATCCACCACATCAACCCGACATGCGACCACCCTATGACCTGTACGACCCCAATCAAGCATACCAGAACACCTATCACCAATCATGGAACCCGAACAACGATATGAATTGGAATCCCTATCCAAATCAATAGTGTTCCATTGGTGATTTCTTATCTTTTATTATTTTTATCTATTTATGTTAAACACTTAACATTTTGATACTTTTATGTAATGTATAATATTTTTATTGTATACTAATATTTCATTTTTGTAATTTGAAAGTGGGATATTAAGTCCCATTTCAAATTACCATGCATGTTTATATTTGTATTGTATGTATTTTATTTCATGTACACAACAGGGTAAAACAGCGCATTTTCAAAGACTGGCATTAAGTTCAGCAAAAGCAACTAATTTTGACGATAAGATGCAAAATATATGTGAAATAACAACTGCAGGAATGAACAAATGATGTGCACCATTTATCATTCAAAACAAACAACAATATGTTTGGAAACTTTGGTAAAATTTAATCATTTTTCTACGCTAATCACCCTCAATAATTTAAATTGTTACTGATTTCTTGCGAATGAGGGCATTGCAAGATCTTAAGTGTGGGAAGGGGTTAAATTCTTTCGGGTTTTAAAATTTTAATTTAAACACTTGGTTACCATTAAAAATACTAGTAACGCAGTAGTTGTATTAGAATCTAGTGCTCTCTGATAATAAAGAACAGCCCTAGTCTTATATACTGACTACCCAATTCTAGTAAGATTTGTAAAAAAAATTTCAAATAAATGAATTCAAAATCATGTTTATACATATTTATGAACGATAAAACTAGGTATTAACACCGAAATTATTGTTACCTCGGAAAGGACATAAATTAAGAAACAACTCAAAATGCTTGAATTCATTTAAAATGGAATAGAGGAGAATAAAAAGACAAAGAAAGAAAAATAAAAGCCAAGTGTGGGAAAAATTTACCAACTTATTTAGAACATATATCACATATTTTTGTACAAATAATTGAAGATACTTTTGTTTTGGACAATATTAATCATTTTTACCCAGTTTATTGTAATATAAATAGAATTTAAAAGGAAGTAAAGACTTTCGAGAAAAAAAGACACGCGCTTATTGATTTAGGTCAGGAAGTTGTCGTCCAGACCAGTTGTAGAGTCTACGAAAAACCTTGAAAAGTTTTCTCAAAAATCAGCTGGAAATCCACGGACCTCAGCATCAAACAGGGTCACCAAGTGGTCAGACTTATCGTAACCATGAGAGGATCTGTCTCGTACAATGGGGGGCACCGTGAAAATTAGCTTATAAGATCAATGAATCAGATCCCCATAAAAGATAATCCCCTTAAAGATCAAAAATCAGCTTTTAAGACTGATATTACTCAATCCTTGAGATTGACCTTAAAGATTGAGAATTACAAACTCATGGAATTCGATGATATCTAAACTCGAACTTGAACGAGAAAATATTTTGATCAAATTACAAACCGATTTGTTTTCTGAAAACCCATTTTCAATGCGTTCATTACCTTTGAACGTAAAATCCTAATAATTCACCGAAATTCATTAAGTCACCTGAACCAAATCGGGTGTCAACCGTAAGAACGGTGGTTGCATAGCATGGTCGAAGACAGGACCTTGTGCCAGACCGAAAAACTATAGGGTGATCTTTACTATTGCTCCTACAAAGGATAGTAATTGCATCCGACACGATATAGACCATAATCAAAAGCATGTCACGGGATATTGCCTTAACATTTGTTTGTTCAACGCTTTCCTTTACAACCGGATGGTAGTTTACCGAAAGGTAATATACGAAGCAAGTGTACTGGACGTGTTGCTTTCCCAATACAAGGTTAGCAAGTGGGTGACACAAAACCATAAGTTTTGAGCTAAAATTTTCAAATCTGAAACCCACAAAACCCATAAAAACAATTTGCAAACACCGGTGAAGGGTTATTCCGGAAAAATTATCTAGGGTAAAAGCTAGATTGAATTTTCAAAAAGATCAAATGTTTTCATAAAGATCCAATTTCCTTAAAGGATCTAAATTTTTATAGTCATGTGGGACTGTAAACCACATCGTTACTACCATTGTTCATACCGCCGTATCAAAATCACTGATGTACAAAGTGTGAAGAATAAAGAAGTGATTCTAGTAAAGTTATATTCAAGTTCTATATTGCTTGAGGACAACCAACACTTAAGTGTGGGAATATTTGATAATGCTAAAAACGAACATATATTTCATAGCATTATCCTTCAAGAAAGACAAGCTTTTGGTTGAAATTGTTCTATTTACAAGTGATATTCGTTTAAATATTAAAAGGTGAAGACAAAAGATAGATTCGATGAATTGAAGACGCAAATGACCAAAATGCTAAAAAGTACAAAGTACAATCCAAGAGGTTCAAATTATTGATGAGAAACGCCTAAAAGTTACAAGAGTACGACCCGCGGAACGTAAAGTACAAGATATTAAATAGTACGCAAGGACATTCGAAAATCCGGAACCGGGACATGAACCAACTATCAACGCGCGACGCAACGGAGCTAAAATTACAAGTCAACGATGCATATGAATAGAATATAATATATATATATATATAATTATATATATTATATTATAAATATTAAATAATACGCAGCAGCCCACGTTTTTGGAAGCATTTGGACCAGTGGAAGGTGGCCATGCGATCGCATGGCAATGAAGGCCTAAACCCATGCGATCACATGAGTTACTGTAGCTGTCCAGGTTCTATAAAAAGTCAGTTTGCTCGACGAATTGTGTACACAATATATTCATCTATCTCTCACTCTCTTAAATATATATTATATTTTAATTATAATTTTAATATTAAAGTTTAATAATAATAAGGTTATGTTAGCGAATGTTGTAAGTTTGTAAGTCGAAATTCTGCCCGTGTAACACTACGCGATTAATACTCATTGTAAGTTATGTTCAACCTCTTTAAATTAATGTCTTGTAGCTAAGTTATTATTATGCTTATTTAAACCGAAGTAATCGTGATGTTGGGCTAAATATTAAGATTGGGTAATTGGGCTTTGTATCATAATTGGGGTTTGGACAAAAGATCGACACTTGTGAAAATTAGACTATGGGCTATTAATGGGCTTTATATTAACTAAATGATACCTCATTAATTTAATATAAAGGTTATAATTTGACGTATCTATATATAACCACATACGCTTAATCGGGTACGGTGGGCGGGATATTTATAAATACGAATTATTGTTCATTTGACCGGATACGGGGATGGATTAATAGTTAATGGATTCATTAAAACAGGGGTGGATTACATTCAAGGGTAATTGGTGTAATTGTTAACAAAGTAGTAAAACCTTGGATTACACGCAGTCGATAACCTGGTGTATTCATTAAACAAAGTATTAAGACCTTGTTACAGTTCGAATCCCCAATTTGTTGGAATATTTGACTTCGGGTATAAGGATAATTTGACGAAGATCCTCGCACTTTATAATTATGACCGATGGACTATTATGGACAAAACCGTATGGACATATCGAATAATCCAGGACAAAGGACAATTAACCCATGGTAATAAACTAAAATCAACACGTCAAACATCATGATTACGGAAGTTTAAATAAGCATAATTTCTTTATTTTATATCTCATAGCACTTTTATTTACTGTCATTTTATTTATTGCAGTTTTAATTATCGTACTTTTAAATTATCGCAATTTTATTTATCGTCATTTTATTTATCGCACTTTAAATTATCGCACTTTTATTATTGTTATTTAATTTACACTTTAAATTAAGTTATTTGTATATTTAATATTTTACATTAGGTTTTAATTGTGACTAAAGTTTTAAAATCGACAAACCGGTCATTAAACGGTAAAAAAACCCCCTTTTTATAATAATAATAATACTACTTATATATATGTATATATATATATATATATATATATATATATATATATATATATATTTATATATATTTATATTTATATATATATTTATATTTATATAAATATAGTTTTAAAAAAAATATAGCGTTAAACTTGGCTAGTTTCCTGTGGACGAACCGGACTTACTAAAAACTACACTACTGTAAGATTAGGTACACTACCTATAAGTGTTTTAGCAAGGTTTAGGTGTATCCATTCTATAAATAAATAAATAACTTGTGTAAAATTGTATCATATTTAATAGTATTTCGCAATAAAAATATAACTATTTCGTATACACCTCGCATAACATCAGTTATTATACCTAAATTACTTCAAAAATAATAGTGTTTTATTAATCGAACATTATCCAAAAATGTCTATATAATTAATTAAATATCTAAAAATTATATACATAATTTTTGTCGTCTTAGTTAATCATATAGATTAGTAGAAAAATTTAAGAAAACATTTTTATTATATTTTTTGTATTTATTTTTGTTTTTACCCTTAATTTATTCACAAAACAAGTTTAATTCTATATAATTACTAAATAAACCTAAATAATTATTTTTATAATTTTTATAAGTTTCTATCAGTCTAATAACCTGTAAAAAAATTATTTTTTATATTTTTATATTTATTCTTAATTTACCTTCGAATTAAATAATAATAGAGTTTAATTATATAATAATTACCTATTCGACCCAAGTAATTATTTTTATAATTTTTGCAGATTTATATAAGTTTTATAAACTCAGAAAAAAATTATATATATTTTATTTTTGGTTAAAAAATATTTATTACGAATTTTACATTGTTTTTACGTTTAAATACTAAATAATTCGTATTTAATTATAAATAATATTTCATAAATTATCAAAATTATTTTTATACATCATAATACTTATAATACTAATTATAACATATACACATAATTTATTTCAAATTTTACAAAGAATATACAATAAATATAAATATAATCGACAATATTAAAAAAAAAAAAAAATAGAAAGTACCTCAAATTTGCTTCAAGGTTTTGAGAGAATAACTTAAGTTTTTGTTTTTGGCAAGAAAAAATGAATGAGGAGCCATGTATTTATAGGTAAAAATGTTTGGTGAAAAGAAAAAAATAAAATAAAATAAAGGTGCCAATTTTGACAAAAAAAGAAAACATGTTAAAAATGTTATTAATAAGTTTTATCTTTGAAAATATTTAGTCAAAATTTATGGGCTCATTATTTAATTTATAAAAAAAATCTTTTTAATAAGCTAAAAATATATATAATGATTAAAATAACTTCTGATTTAATTAATAATTATGTTACATATAGTTTTAAATATAATACACATTAATATTAATATTAACTAAAGTTATTTTATATAATTAGTGTAAACTTTAGTTAACAAAACGTGTCGACTAAAAATAAATATCTGATCAACGTTGAATTTAATTATATATTACGTATGGATAACAACCCTATAGGCAAATTAGTCAATTCAAGTATGGAAATGTGAGGGTTGTTATAGTACCTCCCCGTTAAAGAAATTTCGTCCCGAAATTTGATTGTGGTCATCATGGCTAATAATAAAAATGTTTCCATGACGAATATGAGTTGAAAAAAAATAGAGTTTTATCACTTATTGAGTAATAATTCGATTACGTAAAGAGTATGAGTGAAGGTATCACAAAAGAGTGAAATGAGGAAATTAAATGTTCGCCTTAACTTTTGACGTAGTCACAGTTGATTTCCGAAATTCAAGGAATTTAAAGAAATCTTCGTGATCTTTACAAGATTTTATTCTTCGGTAAATAAGGAAATTAGGATTTTCTTTAATTAAATTCGTAATCTGCCTCGATTACTATGTCTGATATTTTCACTATAAATTAACCTTTTCCGTTTCATTATTTTCATCACTCAAATATTTTTTTTCTTAATTCATACTTTAAAGCATTCATCAATATGCTCCATCCAGTTCTGATTCTTGATATACTCCTAACTTTCATATCTGTCATTCTTCTTTTTCATCTGCCGCCAGAAGAATCTATTTATTTCTACTATACTCTTGGTTTTATAGTGTTTTTAGTTCTCCCGTATCTTTATCTTGCTATTCGCATAGATATACACGGTTTGTAATTTCTGTGTTGTTATTAGGTTTTATATATATTTTTTTCCTTCTATTTCGGAGTTCCATGCTTTTATTTCTTCTTCCCGACTTCAAGTCAAGCGAATAATGGTCCAGAATTCGTAGATATGGGGTTTTAAATGATCATAATATACAAAGTAGAAAAAAAAGGTAATAGCACGATTTGATTTGTCAATTTACCATAATATCCAAAAAAGACCGAATCATCAAGAAAAATATTTTCTTGAAAGTTTAGAGGTTAAATAGAATGAAAGAGTTATGTAACATGGTTTACGTTCCATTAGAAACTCATCATGACTTACTGTAATATAATCACGTTGATCAAGTGTCATTATATTATACTAACTCATGCTTCAATTCCCAACACTACTTCAAAAACATTCGAATTTAAACTCGAAGGTTTACAGAATATAGAAACTAAACAGTTTCCTTTATGATGTAATACAGATAAGGCGAGGAGATAAATGATTTCAGATAAGAATAGTTATGAAAATATCTTCAGAAATATCGAGGATATTTATAATAAAAGATACGATGATATCTTAGAATTTCTAATATCAAAGGATGATGAAGAAGATTTATCCGCAAAGGTTTAGAGTCAGGAGCAAGATATTCGTTAATGACTTCAGTAGATACTGGATCATTTGGATTCTTTGAATGCAGGTTTAGTCTTTGTGATTTGTCCACAGCCTCCTTCATGGTTTGCTCAATCCGTTTTCCAGTTCCAACTCTTCTGAGCTTTGCCAACACACTATTCTTTATCATCAAACCTTTGACTGTTAAGGTTGTTTACAGTTTTTGCTGCTTCATTTAGCTTTTTCATCATTCAGAGTATTGATTAGTAGACTGGGTGCTTTTCAGAATTTAAGAATGGAAGATCATAATTCTAAGAGATAAATGTTATATGTATACATATAACTGTTGATGTAGAAACGCTGCGAGATTCGAAATACTGATTACTGATTCTTGGTAATTGGCATGGCAATTATCGTTACAAGATGCAGATGAGTAGATGATGGGGATTCAATGAGTACATATAATGATTTTTTGGAGAGGCTTACGCCAAAGAGTAACGAAGTTGCTGGTACATCTGCTGATAATGTGGTGGAATATAAAAGGTTCCTCGGTAACAATGACATACAGGGCAACGTATATATCAAGGTTATAATAAGGCTAATCCGAATGAAAAGTTGAAATTGATTTTGCTGGAGGTGTGACAAAATTGGCTATTTTGGAAAGGAGTTGCAAAGTTATTTTCGGTAATAACAACGCCAATGGATCACGGATTTGCGTTAAACTTCTACTTAGGTTCTAAAAGTTTTCCAGGTGCATGACTGTGGATAACATGTGGTTAGATCATCCCCTCGATTGTTTCTTAATTGAGGTGTTTTCAAGAATCATGAAGAGTTTGAATGCAAATTGTAATCGTCAATATACATATGATGTTCTAGAATTTTGAATGATACGAATATTTTTCTGGGTCTTATGAATAGAAGTGATGTTCTATCACAGTTTTGAAGTCAAAGTATAGCTTTGAAAGATGTAAGAATCCGAGAGGGATGATATCGGTTATATCTCGACATGGATTCTGATCTGTTAAAATCAGAATATGTAATTGGATTTGAATGAGTATGGTTGTTCAGATTTCTATGATAGAATGTATATCGTCGTGAAAGTAGTGAGTATAGTTGATGATTTTTAAATCAAAATTGAAGAATGTACAGTGTAACATATTTAATTGTGAACTTAAATATTTCTCGGGCATTACCTACTCGTTAAAAATTTCACAAGTAATATTTTGTACAAGAGTATTTTTATTACAGTCTTTATGAAAATGTATATTTTCTACAGATGTAATATAGATTTAATGAGTTAATATACTATTAAACTCATTTAATTTTAGCTGGAACTATAAATGAATAATCCCTAAAACTTTAGAGATTACATAATCGTCGCGAAATATTTCTCCAATGAAGTTATGAATCAATACTTCATCAGTTATTGTTGTTGGTATTCCTTGGTATCTATGAGGCGTATGATGTTGATGTTCGAGGTACCGAGTGTGATGTTGAGACATGTGATACGGATGTTGTTGTTGGTGGTGGTAATGGTACTGTTGGTGTTGATGCTGGTGATGCTGCTGGTGCTCGTAAATTTTGCACCATATTCTACAAAGCCACTACTCGAGCGCGAAGCTCGTTGACTTCTTCTATTACTCCGGGATAATTGGCGGTTGGAACAAGGGGATGAAAAAGATCTAGAATTCTAGATATTATATACTTGTGGCGAGATATCCTGGAAATGAGGGTGAAAATGGTGTTCCGGATTGGTTCGCCGGTAAGTGCTTCAAGTTCTTCGCCAATAGGACAATTTGGTGGGTGGAAGGGATCACCTTCTTCTTGTCTCCATTGATTAAGTAGACTATGAACCCACCCCCAATTTATCCAGAAAAGATGATGACTAATTGGTTGGTTCATTCCGGTTACGCTGCCATTGGAGCTCGAGGAGTTCGAGGAATCAAGTGAGAAATCCATATTATATGATCGAATAAAGGGTTTTCGATATGAGATGGGTGTTGAATACTGAATGATATCTCCGTCTCCTCGAATACGTATATATAGCAAAGAGATTCCGTAATTTACGGAGAAAATTTAGGAAAAGTGTTAGACAAAGTCTATTGGGATAGATATGATAAGATATGATTTGTCTATACTCCATTTATGCAATAATTGTAGTATGACGTGTCTAGATTAAAAATGATAAGTATGTAATCAGATAAACTTTCGATTAAAGACTTTCAATTCGTTATGGCCTATTCAGGTCTAGGGGCTTAAGCTATAGGATCCTTTAAATCAGTAATCCAAACCCTTCCATCCTAGAGTTTCGTAGAAACCACCTGTCAAGAAAGTTCAATGATCATAAATAACGAGAAAACAAAATTTTAAAAGTAATGAATATGAATATTGATGACATTATAATGTCTTTGAGTTATCGAGAATCTTTATGAGTCAATAATGACATTTTTCGGTTCGAAAACTAATGCACAAAGGCATAAGGGAACATAGGTACGTAATAAAACAGGGAGTTATATACGTTTGAGTATGAGTAGTAACAAACATAGAAATTTCAAAAATCATAGATAACATTTCATGTAATACATACGTAATACACAAAACCATGATAGATGACATAGAAATGTCAAGAATTTCAGAAATCATGAGTGACATCCCTTGGTTCCCTTAACCAAGGTAGGTTTATAAAGATAACTCGCGTGAGTTATAGAATATTTTGAATTACAATGGGAGTTTCCTCCCAGAGTTACAGAATAAGAGATATGTATATGTATAATGCAAGTAATAATATCTTAAAGCTATAGGTCAGGCTATAGACTAGACTTTAATGCACCCTATTAATCTGGGTTATCCACATTAAGACTGCCTAGTTCCCTACAACTACCGCTCTGATACCAACTGTAACACCCCGTCAAAATCGACATTGACGCAGATGTTAACTCTGGTCCCAGTGCATGGCTTGACTTCTAAGTACATCAAAGTTCTACGGCAGAAGCATAATATATAAGTACCTGAGACAAAACATGCTTAAAAGTGTCAACCAAAAGGTTGGTGAGTTCATAGGTTTATCATAAACAATGATTTTGATAATAATGATAGATCACAAGATTTAGTTTAAAGTTGATTGATATAGAAATATCAATCTAAAAGTGTTGCTGCAGTTTGTAATATCGCTACTAAACAAAATTTACCCTGTGACACCTTGTACTGTCAGTGTCGTGGAATCATTATTATGTAACCAAAGACCAGCGGTCAAATGGTTAGAGACGTTACTCTCAATAGATCTATTCACAATAATTAAGTTTGCATTTAAACGTAGCAATTAACGATATTACGGTAGGGATTTAGCATGAATCAAAGCATGACAGCATAGTTAACAATTTAGTATTTGTGTCTAAGCGTAAAACAGTTATAAAGCAAGCATGTGTCTCACCCCAAAAGTTTAAAACAGTTATGAAACAGTAAAAAGTGGGGCTATGAAGTTCACCTTAGTATCAAGTAAGTTATTCCACGCAAAGAAGAATGAACGGAGTAAGTGATCGGAGATCTTAACCTAGAGATATAATCTTTGATTAGTTAATATCTAACAGACATAAAGTTTGTTTATTAATATAGCAACTATATTAACAATGACAGTTTTCGAGAAAAGTTCCTATTTCTCAAAATTTTCTATTTTTGGAAACCTACTATTTATGGAAAGCTTCCACTTATAGTAAGCTTCTAGTTTAAGAATGTTCGGGTTATAATCCTCAACAAAGACGTTGTACAATCTCGCCCAAACTTCATTGCTAACATGCAAGTCACTTGAATGATCTATTGTTACCGAGCGGCCCAGGATCTCTTGACCCGAATCTAAGTCTTGGCATTCGAGATCCACAAGCGTCCTATAATGGTAACTAGGATCACCCTAGGCTACAAGTAGCGGTGATGTTTGTAGTCTTTTTACGCTATCTTTAATTATAACCTTCGCGTTATAGGTGTATACACACAACGAATTATTATTGTACTTAATAATGATAACATAACCTAAATATTATTTAATATTTAGTTATTATATCTAAATTACTTCAAAAATAATAGTGTTTTATTAATCGAACATTATCTAAAAATGTCTAAATAATTAATTAAATATCTAAAAATTATATACATAATTTTTATAGTCTTAGTTAATCATATAGATTAGTAGAAAAATTTAAGAAAACGTTTTTATTATATTTTTGTATTTATTTTTGTTTTTACCCTTAATTTATTCACAAAACAAGTTCGATTCTACATAATTACTAAATAAATCCAAATAATTATTTTTATAATTTTTATAAGTTTCTATCAGTCTAATAACCTGTAGAAAAAATATTTTAAAAAAATATTTTAAAAAAATATTTTTTATATTTATTCTTAATTTACATTCGAATTACATAATAATAGAGTTTAATTATATAATAATTACCAATTCGATCCAAGTAATTATTTTTATAATTTTTTTAGATTTATATAAGTTTTATAAACTCATAAAAAAATTATATATATTTTATTTTTGGTTAAAAAATATTTATTACAAATTTTACATTGTTTTTACGTTTAAATAATACATAATTTGTATTTAATTATAGATAATATTTTATAAATTATAAAAATTATTTTTATACATAATAATACTTATAATACTAATTATAACATATAAACATAATTAATTTTGAATTTTATAAAGAATATACAATAAATATAAATATAATCGACAATATTAAAAAAAAATAGAAAGCACCTCAAATTTTCTTCAAGGTTTTGAGAGAATAACTTAAGTTTTTGTTTTTGGCAAGAAAAAATGAATGAGGAGCCATGTATTTATAGGTAAAAATGGTTGGTGAAAAGAAAAAAATAAAATAAAATAAAGGTGCCAATTTTAACAAAAAAAGAAAACATGTTAAAAATGTTTTTAATAAGTTTTATCTTTGAAAATATTTAGTCAAAATTCATGGGCTCATTATTTAATTTATAAAAAAATCTTTTTTTTATAAGCTAAAAATATATATAATGATTAAAATAACTTATGATTTAATTAATAATTATGTTACATATAGTTTTAAATATAATACACATTAATATTAATATTAACTAAAGTTATTTTATATAATTAGTGTAAACTTTAGTTAACAAATCGTGTCGACTAAAAATAAATATCTGATCAACGTTAAATTAAATTATATATTACGTATGGATAACAACCCTATAGGCAAATTAGTCAATTCAAGTATGGAAATGTGAGGGTTGTTATATCGATAAAGTCTCTGCTGGTCTCTAAGTAATGCCCATGTAATATCTGGGTCGATCAAGGTGGCTCCGTAATGAATCACAGTCTGCGGCTTACGTTCAAGGTGGCTCCGTAATGAATCACAGTCTGAGAGCTCAGCGGGTCTCGAAGCTAAACGCCTGGAGCGTCGTACTGGTGGAGCTGGTGGTGCCGTACTGATATCCTCCTCAACACTCTCAAGGATCGAACGCCTTGGGCCTAACTGTCCCATTGAAGGCATATGCTGATCTGTGCTGCTCTCTGATAGGTAAACTCTAGGTGTCCTTCTCCTGCCAACTGGAATGCAATAGGAAGCTCCTGAACTTGGCATTTTGCCTGAATACATTCAACAAACTAGTAAGTACTAAGCGAGAGTATGGCGCTTAGGGTTAGTGCACAGTAAAGAATTATTTTTTTAGACTGAAAAATAATTTTGAAAATAAAAATCAAGAAAATAAAAATGATAAGTAAGGTTTGCCTTCCAAGAGCGCTTTGTTTATCAAGTCGTTATAGCTCGACTTTTTCTGGTATGTCTTCAGAATGGATCAAAGGAGAAGAGATGCTCCTCCTTGTAGTGGTCTTCTAGGTAAGCTTTTAATTGGTGGCTGTTGACCTTGAAATTGCCAGTAGGTCCTTCTAATTTCACGGCTCCGTGAAGAAAAGCGTGTATTACTTTATAAGGCCCACTCCATCTTGATCTGAATTTTCCAGCGAATTTTTTTAATCGAGAATTAAAGAGTAGAACTTTATCCCCAGGAGCGAACTTTGTAGGTATCAGTTTTGCATCGTGTGTCAGCTTCGTTCGTTCCTTATAGATATATGACGTCTCGTAAGCTTGATCTCTTAATTCAGCGAGCTCATTCATTGGCATCTTCTGATGCCTAGTGTTTACTGAAGGATCAAGGTTACAGGTTTTCAATGCCCAGAGAGCCTTATACTCTAGTTCCAGCGGAAGGTGACAGAATTTTCCATAGATCATGCGGTAGGGTGTAGTTCCTAGAGGATTCTTGTAAGCAGTCCAGAATGTCCACAGAGCATCATCTAGTTTCTTGGCCCATTTATTCCCATGATGTCCGACGGTGCATTCTAGAATTCTCTTGAGTGCTCTGTTAGTGACCTCTGCCTGTCCGTTAGTATCCGGATGATAGGCAATGAACATTTTGTGGGTATTATCTTTTATATAACTTGTACGATTTATATTATAAATGCATATGTGTATCTTTTATATAAAAGGGTAAATTGGTAATTGAGTCTTCTGCTGTAATTTAAATTTAAAAGGTCGGTGTTACAAGTTGGTATCAGAATATAGGTTTGGTCGCATTTACATTGTGTTGAATGTCATGTCATAATCCGACCTTAACCATAAGGACGAATACAATAACATATGATTTCATCGCGAGTTATTGACCTCTATATGCGACATTTTTCAAAAACTGCATTCGTTTTTACAATACAAACCATAGCTTTTATTACAAATACAAGGTTTAAATAACTTAATAATGATTATCGTTTAGCGATAATCTTAGACTTACAAACTTTACATGTGATAATAACAATACGACTTCCAACATATTTTACATTACAAATCCTCCGAAATGCAGTTTTATTTTTGACACAAATATGCATACTCAAGATCATGCTTAAATTCAACATGTTTTAGCGGAAGCTTTTAGTTATCACCTGAGAATAAACATGCTTAAAACGTCAACATAAAGTTGGTGAGATATAGGTTTAATGCCGGCAGCATTATAAATATAGACCACAAGATTTCATATATAAACGTTTTAATAAAAATATTCTAAGTTGTTGAGCACTTGATAACCATACTTAACATTTAATCAATGTCGCATATTCCCTTTATTATGAAATCTTACTACACCGTACCAAGTGTAGTCACCGAAACGAAGTACTGTGCAACCGTTGAATACTGGTCGTCCAGTCCGGTTGGGGTTGTCAGGCCCGATAGATCTATCAACAGGATTCGCGTTTACAATACCTCATGTAAATAGTAGTTACCAAGTTACAGGGAAGTATGCCAGTGGTACAACTCAACGTAGAATATATATTTTTAATCACTTGTGTCCATAACGTAAATCATAAAATGCATGTATTCTCATCCCGAAATATTTAGAGTTTAAAAGTGGGACTATATACTCACTTTTGCCTTGAAGGTATTTATCACGACTTGGTCTCCGATTGATATCACAAACCTAACCATATATATAATATATCAACATATATTCTTTTCAAGTAATCGTTACATATATATATATACTTTTAATACTTTTAATATTTTCTTAGTCCGTAGTTAGCAGTCCGATGTTAGTGGTCCACAATTAGTTGCTTAAATAAAATAAATAAAGACCCCATCGTATTCGTATTGATTAGAATTAATCTCGACCCATGGTACCATGTTGTCAAGTGACGTGTTGCGTACATAAAGTACCGTGTTGTCAAATGACGTGTTGCGTACAATCATGAGGTCTTATGATTAATCTTCTCGTGTTGTTTACGGGTGGTCCTGAAATATATAAAATCAAATCATAAGTAAATATATATGAAATATCATATTAATTAGAAATATATGATTAATTTAATTTTTCTCCAAATATTTTCGTAGCTAAACTAGCTTCGGATACCCGATCTTGTTTTAGTCGTAGTTTCTTCATTACAACTCCGTTTTTGTTGGTTCAACTTGCCACTTCCTTGGATCGAGTCAAATTTTAAGAATATGAACTGAAAATACCTTAGGTTATATTCGAAGTCACAGGTTATAGGTCAAACTTTGGTGAAACTTATGAAAGTGATCATTTTCCATCATAAAAACAACATTTAATGATCATTTTTCTAAAAATACTTACACTTTGAGTTAAACCATGAAATTTTTATGTGTTAACATATTCATAAGAAATATCATTTTTCCAGAACATGAACCTCCAATTCAAAGCTTAAGATGGTTTTTAATTATCCAACCCAAAACAGCCACCGGTTGCACTCCGACGACGTAGATTCAGTTTTTAAGATGTTCTTTGTAAAACCAAGTTATATCATTATGATATATTACAGGTCTTGAAGTGTTTTAAAAGTTAAATTAGAAGGATCTATTTAGTTTGCAAACAAGTTTGAAATCATTCAAACTATGTTCTTGTTGTTAAAATTTTACAACACAAAATAAGATAGCTATATAAATATGAATCGAATAAGGTTATTGATGTCAAAGCAGAGGGGTATAAAATACTATTAATTTTTACAAGGAAATACTATTGAATACGATACAATTTTACACAAGATATTTATTTATTTATAGAATGGATATACTTAAACCTTGCTACAACACTTATAGGCAGTGTACCTAATCGTACAGTAGTGTAGTTTTTAGTAAGTCCGGTTCGTTCCACGGGGAATCTGTTTAAACAAAGCTTAACGCTATATTAGTTTACTTTTATAAAAATACAAATATATATATATAAGTAATATTATTATTATAAAGGGGGGTTTTTTTTACCGTTTAATGACCGGTTTGTCGATTTTAAAACTTTAGTCGCAGTTAAAACCAAATAAATACAAGACTTTAAATTAAAGCATAAAGTAAATAACGATAATGAAATTGCGAATAATAAAAGTGCGATAAAATAAACTTGCGATAATTAAAAAGTACGATAATTAAAAGTGCAATTAAATACAATAACAATAAAAATGCGATAATTAGAAGTGCAATTAAATATAAAATAAAGGAAATTAAATATGAAATAAAAGAATTATGCTTATTTAAACTTCCGTAATCATGATGTTTGACGTGTTGATTTTAGTTTTATGCCCATGGGTTAATTGTCCTTTGTCCTGGATTATTTAATATGTCCGTCTGGTTTTTGTCCATAACAGTCCATCAGTCATAAATATAAAGTGCGAGTGTCCTCGTCAAATTATCCTTATACCCGAAGTTAAATATTCCAACTAATTGGGGACTTAAACTGTAATAAGATTTTAATACTTTGTTCAATAATTACACCAGGATGTCGACTGAGTGTAACCCAAGGTTTTAATATTTTGTTATCAATTATACCAAGTGTCCTTGTACATAATTTCACCCCTGTTTTAATTATTCTAGTGGCTATTAATCCATTCCCGTGTTCGGTTAAATGAACGATTATTCGTACATATAAATACCCCGCCCATCGTGTCCGATTGAGTGTATATGGTAATTTATAGGGACGCCCAATTATAAATCTTTATATTAACATTAACAAACTATCATTTAGTTAAACAAATATAAAGCCCATTAATAGCTCATAGTCTAATTTCCACAAGTGTCGTTCTTTTGTCCAAACCCCAATTATGGTACAAAGCCCAATTACCCAATTTTAGTAATTAGCCCAACATCATGATTACTTCGGATTAAATAAGCATAATAATAACTTAGCTACAAGACATTAATGTAAAAAGGTTGAACATAACTTACAATGATTAAAAATAGCGTAGCGTTACACGGACAGAATTTCGACTTACACCCTTACAACATTCGCTAACATACCCTTATTATTAGAATTATAATTAAAATTAAAATATAAAATATAAATATATATATATATGTTTTACGTATGAATGAGAAAAGAGAAAGATAGATTATGATTTTTGGTGCACCAAAGCTCGATTTTTATAGGCATGTGGGCTGGAACTGGGGCTCATGCGATCGCATGGATTTATGCCTTCCAGGCCATGCGATCGCATGGCCAGCTGGGGAGGCTCATTTTTGGTTGTTTTCTTCTGCCGACGGTTTTATAAATAATATAATATATTAAATAATTATAAGAATTATTTAAATATTATATTATATTTATGTGCATAGTTGACTTGAAATTTTTAGTCCGTTGCGTCGAGGGTTGAGAGTTGACTCATGTCCCGGTTCCGGATTTTCGAACGTCCTTGCGTATAATTTAATATCTTGTACTTTGCGTTTTGAATCTTGTACTCTTGTAATTTCGAGACGTTTCTTATCAATAATTGGAACCTCTTTGATTGTATTTTGTACTTTTGAGCTTTTTGGTCGTTTGTGTCTTCAATTCGTCGAATCTGTCTTTTGTCTTCACCTTTTATTATTTAAACGAATATCACTTGTAAATAGAACAATTGCAACTAAAAGCTTGTCTTTCTTGAGGAATAATGCTATGAAATATATGTTCGTTTTTAGCATTATCAAATATTCCCACACTTGAGCTTGCTTGTCCTCAAGCAATATCGTCTTGAAATACTAGAATCACTTCTTTATTCTTCACACTTTGTACATCAGTGATTTCTATACGGCGGTATAAACAATGATAGTAACGATAGAACCATGGTTAAAGGTGGGTGTGTCATCCACAGTTGCCTCGGGTTTAGGTCAACGACACTTGCAATCAAATAGCCGATTTACTTTCAGTTTCCAAAGCAAAGTGCACATTTGAAAGGCGGTTTACAGTCCCACATGACTATGAAAATGTAGATCCTTAAGGAAATTGGATCTTTATGAAAATATTTGATCTTTTGAAAATTCAATCTAGCTTTTACCCTAGATAAGTTTTCCGGAATAACCCTTCACCGGTGTTTGCAAAATATTTTTGTGGGTTTGGTGGGTTTCAGATTTGAAAATTTTAGCTCAAAACTTGCGGTTTTGTGTCACCCACTTGCTAACCTTGTATTTGGAAAGCAACACGTCCAGTTTACTTGTCCCGTATATTACCTTTCGATAAACTACCGTCCGGTTGTAAAGGAAAGCGTTGAACAAGTAACTGTTAAGGCAATGTCCCCTGACATGCTTTTAATTATGGTCTATAACGTGTCGGATGCAATTACTATCCTTGGTAGGAGCAATAGTAAAGCTCACCCTTATGATTTTTCGGTCTGGCACAAGGTCCTGTGTTTGACCACTATGCAACCACCGTTCTTACGGTTGACACCCGATTTGGTTCAGGTGACCTAATGAATTCTAGGTGAATTCCTAGGATTTTATGTTCAATGGTAATGAACGCATCGAAAATGGGTTTTCAGAAAACAAATCGGTTTTAATTTGATCAAAATATTTTCTCGTTCAAGCTCGAGTTTAGATATCATCGAATTCCATGAGTTTGTAATTCTCAATCTTTAAGGTCAATCTCTAGGATTGAGTAATATCAGTCTTAAAAGCTGATTTTTAATCTTTAAGGAGATTATCCTTTCTGGGGATCTGATTCATTAGTCTTATCCAGCTAATTTGCATGGTGCCCCCCATTGTACGAGATAAATCCTTCTCATGGTTAGGATAAATCTGACCACTTGGCGACCCTGTTTAATGCTGAGGTCCGTGGATTTCCTGCTGATTTTAGTGATGACTTTTCTAGATTTTTCGTCAACCTACAGCTGGTCTGGACGCCAACTTCTTGACCTAAATCAAGAAGCGCGTGTCTTTTTCGGAAGACTTTACTTCCTTTTAATGATGGAATTGATTCATCGTGTAGATCCATCTCATCTTTTCTTTCATCGGGTAAAATGGTTTAGTTTAGTCCAAAGCAAAAGTATTTTCAGTTATTTGTTACAGATATATGTGACATATGTTTAACATAACTTGGTAAATTTTCCCACACTTGGCTTTTATTTTCCTCTTTATCGTCCTCTATTCCATTTTAAATGAATTTCAACATTTTGGTTTGTTTCTCAATTTATGTCCTTTCCGAGGTAACAATAATTTCGGTGTTAAAACCTAGTTTTATCGTTCATAAATATGTATAAACATGATTTTAAGTTCATTTAATTGAAAATTTTGAAAAATTTTACTAGAATTGGGTAGTCAGTATATAAGACTAGGGCTGTTCTTTATTATCAGAGAGCACTAGATTCTAATACAACTACTACGTTACTAGTATTTTTAATGGTAACCAAGTGTATAAAGATAAAAATTTTAAAAATCCGAAAGAATTTAACCCCTTCCCACACTTAAGATCTTGCAATGCTCTCATTTGCAAGAAATCAGTACAATTTAGATTATTGAGGGTGATTAGCGTAGAAATGATTAAATTTTACCAAAGTTTCCAAATATATTGGCGTTTGTTTGCTGAATGATAAATGGTGCATAGCATTTGTTCATTTCGTCTGTTGTTACATCACATTTATTTGTCATCTTGTCGTCAAAATTAGTAGCTTTTGCTGAACTTAATGACAGTCTTTGAAAATGCGCTGTTTTACCCTGTTTTGAACAATCGATAATATACATACATACAAGTATAATCATGCATGGCAATTTGAAATGGGACTTAATATCCCACTTTCAAATTCTAAATATGAAATATTAGTACACAATAATAATAAAATAAAAATTACACAAATTTATCCAATAACATAAGTTTAAACATGAAAAAGTCAAAAGATAAAAACATAATAATCATAAAAATAACCAAATGGAACTAAATCAGTCTGGATAGGGGTTCCAGTTCATCTCATCGGGCGGGTTCCATTGTTGGTTATAGGTGTTCTGATAGGCTTGGTTATAGTCATACCGGTTAAAGGGTGGTCGGATATCGGGGCTATGTGGCGGAAAATGAGCAGGTCGAGTAGGTACATAGTTATTTGGTACCTGATATGATAGCTGGCTCATGATTTGGTGCTGATGAACTAACCAGCTATCATGTTGGCGTCGCCTATAATCCTCGTATACTCGCTCAGAGTTCCACTGCTCATACATACTATGTCTTGCCGCGTTCGTCATTGCTTCCTCATCTATACGAACGTGGACGTCAAGAATAGCATCTCGAAAGACATCCCTAATGTCTTCCGCCTCCTCCATTTCCTCGTCTGAGCCTCTCTCTACCTGAGGATGAGATCCCTCATAGGGTACTGCCTGGTTACGTCTACTTTTCAATACCTTAGCACCCACATAAACTTTCAATCCTAAGGGCTCAACCTGTTCTCTACAAATCTGTAATGGACCCCCTTGGTTCCTATCAACACCTAAATACTCTCCAATGAGAGTAACAAAAATACCTCCTCCTATTATACTCCCGTCCTGCAATCCCTCTACCATTTTAGATAAATAAAAAGCAACACAGTAAGGG
Source organism: Rutidosis leptorrhynchoides (assembly GCF_046630445.1). Classification (NCBI taxonomy): domain Eukaryota; kingdom Viridiplantae; phylum Streptophyta; class Magnoliopsida; order Asterales; family Asteraceae; genus Rutidosis; species Rutidosis leptorrhynchoides. Next base: position 110,461,790 of record NC_092336.1, read on the forward strand.
ATATTGACAAAGCTTCTAGGATCCCGAATACACTTTAGGTAGAATAAATCATATAAGGTAATTTTTTCTTTTTTATGACCTCTTTGTGTAATCGAGTTAGCCAAAAATCTATGAATAATACGAAGCTCGGCTCTGTCAATATGTGTATAGGAGTGTCCTCCTGCTCGTGTAAAAACATCAAAATGTGACATACGCCTCCAAATGGCGTCAGCGTCAAAGTTACTATCTACCCGTTCACCATAATGAATCAAGTTTGTACAATCGGGTAATAGTAACTCACCAGGAGTATATATCTGTAAGGCCCTGGCCATGTCCAGCATGGACATTCTGTACATCCTACTGCCAAGGATAAACCTAAGAAATCTTCTATCATCTATCCTAACTATATTTGTATCAAGTGATACAGTACTCATCAACTCAACACACCATTCCTTATATACAGGTCTACGAATGGTGAAAAGACGTTCCCAATCTGTAAAAGAAGAACTGCCATACTTTTGAACTAAAAGCTGTCTAACACGGTCAGCTAGATGGACCGTTTCCAAAGGGGCCCAATCAATTACCCTTGGCACCTCTACATTTTTTGTTACCAATTTGAATTTGTTCCTTTGATATGTCTCGTAATCTCTCCATCTTCTATCAAATCTCAGATTAGGATGTAGAGTGTGCTTAGGAATCGTTGGGAATTCTACTGGCGGCCTCATTGGGAATACTATGAATTCATCAACAAACTGTATTGGATCATAATAAGGTATGTGCTGATCAGGCTGTTGTTGTTCCTGTTGTGGTTCTTGTTCGTGTTGCATTTCTGGTTCTGGTTCTGGTGCTGGTGCTGGTCGTCTAGATGATGATGCTCCTAAACCTCCAGTATCGGCTCTCTGTAAAACACATTAAACACAAAATTTGTGCATCCAAATATGCGTTAGTTTTAGCAAAATAACAATTTAAAACAATCACTATAACATGTTAAATCAAAATTAAACTTATACACATTTTCACAATTTTTCACAATTCTACACTTTTCAAATAAGCACATATGAAAATGTATACAAAATTCATAAGCATTTAACTCAAATAACATGTCAAAATATTCATTACTAATAATTAAACAAGTCTCAAATGGCAAATATATCAAATTAATCAAGTTCATGAATTTTGGACTTAAAAAGTCCACTTTAATCTCTAAAAATCATGTTTAGGATCATTGTTTGGATCATTTAACTATCTAAACATGTTACACTACTCAATTTAGCAATAATTCATGACAAAAATCGACCATAACCTGTTTATATCAAAAAGCCCCAAATTGCTCAAGAACACAAACCCTAGATTTCTAAAAATTTTGAAGTTTTTGGCTTCAAATCATGTTAAATAGCATCAATCTAGGTTATACATGCATAAAATACTAACAATTTAACACTAATTACACTAGAAATTAACAAAATTGCATTAGGTAAAAAATTGGTAATTATCACAAAAACTAGGAATTTATAGAGTTTAGGGGTGTAATTTTTACCAATTTGCTGAAGAATGAGAATCTAGGCATGATTAGAGCAAGAAAAATGACGAATTACGGTGGAAAAATGGCGAAAATTGGTGAATTTTTGGAGTTGGTTCGTGAATGTGTGTGTGTTGTGGTGAAGAGCAGAACTCGCTGCTGTATTTGTTTCTGACCTGCATTTGGTCCCCATGCGATCGCATGGGTTCCAAGTGCAAACCCCATGCGATCGCATGGGGTGCCGGCTACAGTGTTTTCAGTTTTTTTTTTTTTTTTTTTTTTATATAAAACCTTATGCTTTATAAAACTTATAATTAATTAAATTTTAAAAATTTTGTTTTCCTTTAGGAGCGAGGGCGTTTCGGATCGTTGTCCTAGTCTGTCCCTCGACAAAATTTTAAAATTTGTCAAATCAAAGCGCGGTTTTTGAAAGTAAAGAGTTTTGGGTTTTTTTTTAATGTTTTTGGCATACTTTAATTCAATAAGATTAAAAATAATGATAATAAAAGTTCTCGTCCCTTCCTCGGGTAAAGCAATTTCGGTTCAAAGACCTAGTCTTCAACTTACGAAGAATTTAAAAAATCATATTTTTAACTTAATGAGATAAAGTAAATTTTTGTTTTTAAATTCACACAACTTAAATATAAAATTCAAAATTAATATTAAAAATTCACACCAAACTTAAAATTTGAAATGCATAAAATTAAAAATTCATATTTTAAAAATTAAAAATTCACACCAAACTTAATTTAAAAATTCAAATATTTACAATTTTAAAAATATTGTTTTTACAGAGTTTACAATATTAATTTAAGATTTAAATATTAATTTTAAAAACATGGTAAAAATAAAATTAAAAATCTTTTTGGCTTTTTATCCCACTTTAATCAATCAAATATTATCAAAAATATGCGCCCCTCTTTTCGGTAAAGTAATTTCGGTTCCAAGACCTAATTTAACTCATGACGAATTTTTGAAATATTTTGGGTTGATTGATTAAAGATATTTATACCTTAAGAATAAACGTTAAATTTCGCAGTGATGTAATAAATTTTTGAATGATATCAATAATTTCGGTCGCCAAACCTAATTTTATTCAATACCAATTTAATACTTTTTAGCGAACAAATTAACGTTTATTATCAAAAGGTTAAAAATAAAAATAAAAATAAAAACTGTACAGACATACCTGTGAAATAGATTTCTTAGTTATATGATCTATCCCATTCATAAGATAGTCGGTTTAATTGGTTTTCCATGGCTACATAGGCGTAACCTCGAGCATTCAGTGTCTTTTCTTCTAAACATATGAACGGTCCGTCTCTGCATAAAGTAACAAATTCGGTATTTGAATAGGTTTGATTATTTGAACATTTACCTCCATGTGACCATTTTCTGCATTTGTGACATCTTTCTAGGTGTCGTGCTCTTCTTTTTGCTGCGGATTTTGATTTTCCTTTACCAAATTGTAATTTATTATCTTCGCATCTGGATTCTTTTCTAACTCCGTCCATTCTTTCTCTAATTACTGATACTAATTCACTCGGTAGTATGTCATTATTACGTTTAGTGATCAAAGCGTGTAGTATTAGACCATGGTTTAGTTCACAGGCAGTCTTCATTTCGTAAAAACCTAAAAAAAAATAAAAATTCAGAATGGGGGGAGAAGACTAGTTCTTTAGGGTCTGCTAGGGAAAGACCATTCGGGTTCCATTTTCGAGAACTACACGAAAACAGACAATCTAACTCTTACAGAAATACATATTATCCTTTAAAGACTTGATTCTCCCCACACTTAGTTAGCTGTGGTGTCGAAATTGTGATTAACTTCGTTGTCGACTTCCATCGGACCATGTATGTAATGTTTAACTCTGTGACCATTAACTTTAAATTCCATCCCATTTGAATTTATTAATTCTATCGTTCCGTATGGGAAAACTCTTTTGACTATGAATGGTCCAGACCATCTTGATTTCAATTTTACAGGAAATAGCTTGAATCTTGAATTGAAAAGAAGAACTCTGTCTCCTTCTTTAAATTCTTTTGAACTTCTGATTCTTTTATCATGCCATTTCTTCGTTCTTTCCTTATAGATTAACGAATTTTTGTATGCTTCATGTCTTAATTCTTCTAATTCATTTAGTTGACTTAATCGTAGACGTCCAGCTTCATGTAAATCAAGATTACATGTTTTCAAAGCCCAAAATGCTTTGTGTTCAATTTCTACTGGAAGATGACATGCTTTTCCATAAACAAGTCTAAAAGGTGTGGTTCCAATTGGAGTTTTGTAGGCTGTTCTAAAAGCCCAGAGTGCATCCTCCAATTTAATGGACCATTCCTTTAGATTTGATCCTACGGTTTTCTCTAGAATACGTTTTAAAGCTCGGTTGGTATTTTCAACTTGTCCACTTGTTTGTGGATGATATGCGGTGGAGATTTTATGAGTTACTCCATATATTTTAAGAACTTTCTCAAGTTGATTATTACAGAAATGAGTACCCCGATCACTTATTAAAGCTTTCGGTGTTCCAAACCTTGCAAAAAGACGTTTTAAAAAGTTGACTACAACTCGTGCATCGTTAGTTGGGAGAGCTTGTGCTTCCGCCCATTTAGATACATAATCAATGGCTACGAGTATATATAGATTATTATGAGATTTTGGAAATGGACCCATAAAGTCAATACCCCAAATGTCAAATACTTCACATACTTGGATGACATTTTGTGGCATTTCATCACGTTGACTTATTTTTCCAGCCCTTTGACAAGCATCACAGGATTTGCAAAGAAGGTGTGCATCTTTGTAAATTGTAGGCCAATAGAATCCAGCATCATAAACTTTTCTTGCTGTTAGTTGAGGCCCATAATGCCCTCCTGTTGGTCCTGTGTGACAATGGTTTAATATTTTACTAGCTTCATCTCCAAATACACATCGGCGTATTATTCCATCGGGACAACTTTTAAACAGATGTGGATCTTCCCAAAAATAGTGTTTTATATCACTGAAGAATTTCTTTCGTCTTTGGTACGATAATCCTTTTTCAAGGAATCCACATACTAAATAGTTTGCATAGTCTGCAAACCATGGGATTTCTTTATAATCTATCTTCAATAGATATTCATCAGGAAAGTTGTCTTGTATGGCTGATTCATTTAGAACTTCTAATTCGGGATTTTCAAGACGAGAAAGATGATCAGCGGCGAGATTTTCTGCTCCTCTTTTATCTCGGATTTCAATATCAAACTCTTGTAAGAGTAAGATCCAACGGATTAATCTTGGTTTAGCATCTTGTTTTGAAAATAGGTATCTAAGAGCAGAATGGTCGGTATAGACCACCGTTTTTGCTAGAACGAGATATGATCGAAATTTGTCAAAAGCAAAGACAATAGCAAGGAGTTCTTTTTTAGTAGTTGTATAGTTCGTTTGTGCTCCTTGTAATGTCTTACTAGCATAATATATAGGTTGAAATCGTTTTTCAATCCTTTGTCCTAAAATGGCTCCCATTGCAAAATCACTTGCATCGCACATTAGTTCAAATGGTAGATTCCAATTTGGTGTTATCATGATCGGCGCATTAGTGAGTTTCTCTTTAAGAATATTAAAAGATTTGATACACTCATCTGAAAAGATGAATGGCGCATCCTTTTCTAGGAGTTTATTCATAGGAGTGGCAATTTTAGAAAAATCTTTTATGAAACGTCGGTAAAAACCGGCATGCCCTAGAAAACTCCTAACTCCTCTAACATTGGTGGGATGTGGAAGTTTAGCAATTACATCTACTTTAGCTCTATCCACTTCAATTCCTTCTTTTGAAATTTTATGTCCAAGAACGATGCCTTCTTTAACCATGAAATGGCATTTCTCCCAATTAAGTACTAGATTTGATTGTTCGCATCTAAGAAGCATTCGTTCCAGATTAACTAGACATGATTCAAATGTATCACCGAAGACTGAAAAGTCATCCATGAAAACTTCCATGCATTCTTCTATCATGTCGTGAAAAATCGCCATCATACACCTTTGAAAGGTTGCAGGGGCGTTGCAAAGTCCAAATGGCATGCGTTTGTAAGCAAAAGTACCATAAGGGCACGTGAATGTGGTTTTCTCTTGGTCCTCGGGTGCTATTGGAATTTGAAAATATCCGGAAAATCCATCTAGAAAACAATAGTAACTATTTCCGGCTAATGTTTCCAACATTTGATCTATGAAAGGTAAGGGAAAGTGATCTTTTCTGGTGGCGTCATTTAATTTTCTATAATCAATACATACACGCCATCCTGTTACAGTCCTAGTAGGAATAAGCTCATTTTTCTCATTTGTAATGACAGTCATGCCACCCTTCTTAGGTACGCATTGAACTGGGCTTACCCATGGACTATCAGAGATTGGATAAATTAGACCTGCATCTAGCAGTTTAATAATCTCTTTCTTAACTACATCTTGCATATTAGGATTTAGTCTTCGTTGGTGTTGCACATACGTTTTATGACCTTCTTCCATAAGGATTTTATGTGTGCAATACGAAGGACTTATTCCTTTAATATCATGAATCTTCCATGCAATGGCTGGTTTATGGGCTTTCAACACAGAAATGAGTTGTGATTTCTCATTTTCAGTAAGAGAAGACGATATTATTACAGGTAATTCAGATTCACCATGTAAATAAGCGTATTCCAAATGGTTTGGAAGTGGCTTTAACTCTAATTTCGGTGGTTCTTCTATCGATGATTTATATCAATATCTGTCTTCTTCTTTTAGCATTTGAATTTCTTCTGTTGTTGGTTCATATCCATTAGCTATAAGTGTAGCTAACATTTCAGCTTCATCAATTGGTTCATTACCTTCTCCTAAAGAACATTCTCCTGTTCCTTGTAATTCTGGAAATTCTTCTAATAATTCTGCATGTGCATCTATAGTTTGAATATAATAACATGTATCATCTGCAGATTGTGGTTGTTGCATTGCTCTATCAACTGAAAAGGTAACACTCTCATCCTCTATACTTAGGGTCAGTTTCTTACCGAACACGTCTATCATTGCTTTAGCCGTGTTTAAGAATGGTCTTCCTAATATGAGAGGAACTTGAGAATCTTCTTCCATGTCCAAAACAACAAAATCTACTGGAAATACTAAAGTACCAACTTTAACTAGAATGTTCTCCATTATCCCTCTAGGATATTTTATTGATCTATCGGCTAGTTGTATGCTTATTCTGGTTGGTTTCAATTCTCCAAGGTCTAGTTTAGTGTATAGAGAATACGGCATTAGATTTATACTAGCACCTAAGTCTGCCAATGCTTCTATTGAACTAAGACTACCCAGAAAACATGGAATTGTGAAACTTCCTGGATCAGATAATTTTTCTGGTATCTTATTCAACAGCACTGCTGAACAATTAGCATTCATAGTAACAGCCGAGAGTTCTTCCATTTTCTTTCTATTTGAAATTAGATCTTTCAAGAATTTAGCATATCTAGGCATTCCTGAAATCACATCAATGAAAGGAAGATTTACATTTATCTGTTTAAACATATCCAAGAATTTGGATTGCTCGGCTTCAAGTTTCTCTTTCTTCATTTTACTCGGGTAAGGAAGTGGTGGTTGGTATGGTTTAACATAAGGTTTATCCTTAACTATGTTATCTTCATTAACCTTTTCAACTACCGATTCTTTTTCCTTATCTTGATCAGGTTGTGGTTCTTGTGGAGTAGGAATAGTTTTATCAGAAGTTACAGGTATTTCAGGTGGTTTAAGTGTTGTACCACTTCTTGTGGTAATGGCTTTAGCTGTTTCATTCCGGGGGTTAGCATTTGTATCACTAGGTAGACTTCCCGGTTTTCTTTCACCTATTAACCTTGCTAGGTTACTTACTTCTTGTTCTAGATTTTGAATAGAAGCTTGTTGATTTCTAAATGCTTGAGCATTTTGTTCATTAGTTTGTTTCTGAGATGTGAAAAACTGCGTTTGAGTTTCAACTAGCTTCGTCATCATATCTTCTAAATTTGGCTTTTTATCATCGGTTTGTTGTGGTGGTTTGTTTTGAAAATTAGGTCTTTGCTGATTGTAATTGTTATTAGATACTTGTTGATTGGTAGGACCTTGTTGGTTGTTGTATGGAATATTTCGGATATAATTCTGGTTTTGATTGTAAATCGGTCTTGGCGGTTGATAATTATTCTGATAATTATTTCCAGGCCTTTGGTTTATGTATGAAATATTCTCTCTTTGTTCCATTGTTAATTCAATACTGAGACAATCTTTTGTCAAATGTGGTCCTCCACACTGCTCACAACTAATTCGTATTGAGTGAATATCTTTAGTCATCTTTTCCATTCGTCTCTCCACAACATCTATCTTTGCGGAAATGGAATCTAAGTCATGGCTAGAATCGGCTCTAGCTGCTTTAGATGATCTAATGATATCTTTTTCTTGGTGCCACTCATGTGAGTGGGAAGCAGTGTTATCAATAATTTTGTAAGCATCAGTTTCGGTTTTCTTCATAATAGAACCACCAGCTGCTATATCTATGTCTTTCCTTGTAGTGATGTCGCATCCTTGGTAGAATATTTGTACTATTTGACAGGTGTCTAAACCATGTTGCGGACATCCTCTTAACAACTTTCCATATCTTGTCCATGCCTCATATAGAGTTTCATTTGGCTTCTGTGTAAACGTAACAATTTCTGCTTGAAGTCTTACGGCTTTAGATGCAGGAAAGAATTGTTTAAGAAATTTGTCAACTAAAACATCCCATGTATCAATCGCCCCTTCAGGTAACGATTCCAACCAATCTTTGGCTTCTCCCTTTAAAGTCCAGGGAAATAACATGAGATATATCTGTTCATCCTCCACTTCTCGGATTTTAAATAGTGTGCAGATCCTATTAAAGGTACGTAGATGTTCATTTGGATCTTCCTTCGGCGCACCACTAAATTGGCATTGATTAGTCACCATGTGTAGAATTTGTCCTTTGATTTCATAATCTGGCGCATTAATGTCTGGATGAGTAATTGCGTGACCTTGGCCAGTGCGTTTAGCTCTCATTCGGTCTTCCATACTTAAAGGTTCCAGATTCTCCATAATTGAATTTGTTGAATCGGAATCACTAGAGGATTCTGATTTAATGGTTCGTTCCTCAACAATCTCTGTTTGAATGATTGGTGGTTCCGGGGGAAAGTTTAGTGGTTCAGGATCTACGAACCGTTCCTGAATATTCTCCGGATTCTCAATTGTGAGGTCGGGTTCAAAAAATGGATTATCGGAAATTTGAACTGAAGTACTTGGTCGACTGGATGACGATTCTAAAGAAAAATCAACGGCGGTTATATTTGCTAAATGTCTTGATCTAGTTACAGGTGGTGAACGTACAAAAGGTGGTGAACGTCTTGCTCGGTGCATTCACTGAATATCCTATTAGTTTTAAAAAGGAAAGAAAAATTATAATAAGTTATCCAATTAATAGACTTTTCTGATTTTGCCCACGTTTCGAATAGCCAAAAGATGCAGCAGAGGGGCAGGATTCGTTTGGTCTCAATATAATTGAGGACTGTTTGGCTCCAATAACCCGGTCCACGTACAAATCCAACTATTACTACGAACCAGAAAATTTTGATGTCTATCAATTTAACCACTCAAAATAAATTTTCGTAATTTTAAGAAATTTAGATAAGAAGTAGAATAAAAATCTATGTCCTAAAACTAGAATAGCGAGAAATAAGAAAGAAAAAGAGTTCGTCGAAAAAGGTCGAAAAAGAAAAATGGTTGAAAAATAAAAGGTGACGGAAAAATAAAAGAAACTTATAAAACTTAAAAATACTTGACTAACCTAACCTTATTACTACAACTAACTTAAAATTATAATCGCAAATTGAAATTACTAATTGGAATGATAATTGATACATAGGTAAAAGTCGTCTAAAAATATTAAAGCTTACAGGAAAAACTAAATCCCAAATGGAAATATCTTAAAAAGAAACTAAAACTTAAAAAGGCGTTGCAAAATTCTAGAGTACCTAAATCTTAGTCTAAAGAAAAAGCACTTAAGGAATTTTACGGCAAAGCCTAAAAATCTAGAAGTAAAAATAACTATGGCAAAAACTATGAATTAAAACTAAATATGAGCTAAAAATACAAAAGTTAAGCTAAAACGATTAAAAAGGAAAAAAATATAAAAATATATAAAAAGTTATAAAAAGTACAATTTTTATAAAAATATTATTTTTATATTATTTATTTTATAAAACTATTAATTTTACAATTTAAATAAACTAATTAAACTAAAAATACAAATTAAACTTAAACTAATAACTAATTAAATAATAAAACTTAATTAGGGTTAATAATAAAATTAATAATTAATTAAAACCCTAATCGCATTAATTGCTGTACGATGATGGCCCGTCAGATACGCTCATGCGATCGCATGAGTTCTAAGTTACCCAGCCATGCGATCGCATGGGCTAGGGTTTCGGGCCAGAGTTGGGCTGCTACAGTACAGGCCGATTAAAATTTTATTTTATTTTTTTTTCTGTTTTTGCTGTAAAATATAAAATATATTTATTAATTAAATAAAACTTATATTTTTACAAAATAAAAAAAAATAGAAATAAAGAAACTTTATAAAACTTAAATATTTACCAAACTCTAAGAAAAAATATTTATATTTTTGTTTTTCTTTTTTTTTTATTTTTGAATATTTAAAACGTATTTTTACAAAAGCGTACTAAAAGTAAAAATCTTTTTTTTTTATAGCGTTGTGCTTCCGGCTTTTAAGACGATCCCCGGCAGCGGCGCCAAAAATACTTGATGTCAAAGCAGAGGGGTATAAAATACTATTAATTTTTACAAGGAAATACTATTGAATACGATACAATTTTACACAAGATATTTATTTATTTATATAATAGATATACTTAAACCTTGCTACAACACTTATAGGCAGTGTACCTAATCGTACAGTAGTGTAGTTTTTAGTAAGTTCGGTTCGTTCCACGGGGAATCTGTTTAAACAAAGCTTAACGCTATATTAGTTTACTTTTATAAAAATACAAATATATATATATATAAGTAATATTATTATTATAAAGGGGGGTTTTTTTTACCGTTTAATGACCGGTTTGTCGATTTTAAAACTTTAGTCGCAGTTAAAACCAAATAAATACAAGACTTTAAATTAAAGCATAAAGTAAATAACGATAATGAAATTGCGAATAATAAAAGTGCGATAAAATAAACTTGCGATAATTAAAAAGTACGATAATTAAAAGTGCAATTAAATACAATAACAATAAAAATGCGATAATTAGAAGTGCAATTAAATATAAAATAAAGGAAATTAAATATGAAATAAAAGAATTATGCTTATTTAAACTTCCGTAATCATGATGTTTGACGTGTTGATTTTAGTTTTATGCCCATGGGTTAATTGTCCTTTGTCCTGGATTATTTAATATGTCCGTCTGGTTTTTGTCCATAACAGTCCATCAGTCATAAATATAAAGTGCGAGTGTCCTCGTCAAATTATCCTTATACCCGAAGTTAAATATTCCAACTAATTGGGGACTTAAACTGTAACAAGATTTTAATACTTTGTTTAATAATTACACCAGGATGTCGACTGAGTGTAACCCAAGGTTTTAATATTTTGTTATCAATTATACCAAGTGTCCTTGTACATAATTTCACCCCTGTTTTAATTATTCTAGTGGCTATTAATCCATTCCCGTGTCCGGTTAAATGAACGATTATTCGTACATATAAATACCCCGCCCATCGTGTCCGAATGAGTGTATATGGTAATTTATAGGGACGCCCAATTGTAAATCTTTATATTAACATTAACAAACTATCATTTAGTTAAACAAATATAAAGCCCATTAATAGCTCATAGTCTAATTTCCACAAGTGTCGTTCTTTTGTCCAAACCCCAATTATGGTACAAAGCCCAATTACCCAATTTTAGTAATTAGCCCAACATCATGATTACTTCGGATTAAATAAGCATAATAATAACTTAGCTACGAGACATTAATGTAAAAAGGTTTAACATAACTTACAATGATTAAAAATAGCGTAGCGTTACACGGACAGAATTTTGACTTACACCCTTACAACATTCGCTAACATACCCTTATTATTAGAATTATAATTAAAATTAAAATTAAAATATAAATTATAAATATATATATATGTTTTACGTATGAATGAGAAAAGAGAAAGATAGATTATGATTTTTGGTGCACCAAAGCTCGATTTTTATAGGCATGTGGGCTGGAATTGGGGCTCATGCGATCGCATGGATTTATGCCTTCCAGGCCATGCGATCGCATGGCCAGCTGGGGAGGCTCATTTTTGGTTGTTTTCTTCTGCCGACGGTTTTATAAATAATATAATATATTAAATAATTATAAGAATTATTTAAATATTATATTATATTTATGTGCATAGTTGACTTGAAATTTTTAGTCCGTTGCGTCGAGCGTTGAGAGTTGACTCATGTCCCGGTTCCGGATTTTCGAACGTCCTTGCGTATAATTTAATATCTTGTACTTTGCGTTTTGAATCTTGTACTCTTGTAATTTCGAGACGTTTCTTATCAATAATTGGAACCTCTTTGATTGTATTTTGTACTTTTGAGCTTTTTGGTCGTTTGCGTCTTCAATTCGTCGAATCTGTCTTTTGTCTTCACCTTTTATTATTTAAACGAATATCACTTGTAAATAGAACAATTGCAACTAAAAGCTTGTCTTTCTTGAGGAATAATGCTATGAAATATATGTTCGTTTTTAGCATTATCAGTTATGAACAAGGTTACTACCTCAAGTTACTTGGACAAAGTTACTGTAAAAGATGAGAAAAATCCTAGAATCAAAAGAGTGGTGGAGTTGGATCAAAAGGTTGGAAGTAAACTTGTATTTTTGGAAGGATTATTGAAGTTTTCTTGTAAGGGATTTATTATGATGATTAAGGCTTGTTTTTGAAGCTAGATCTTCATGGTTATTTGCTGAGATTGTGAAGAACACTTAAGGTTCCTAAGAGTGTGTTTTTGGTTAGAGAAAATGTGTAGTAAAAATGAAATTGGAATGGAGTATAAATGGTGGTGAAAAGATGTATAAATTTGTAATATTGTGCAAAAGTCTTGTAATATGCCAAATTGATTAATCATGCATGCTAAGATCCAAAATTGGCTGACTCATGGCTGCTAATAAAGTGATTGTGATGTGTATAAACTAATAGTAAATACGTATAGAAGCTGGGTATGATACGAGTACATATACCCTAGATATACGTATAAAAATCTTGAGAAAACGGAACGAGGATTTAAATATAGCTATCTTTTGTAAATATACTTATATTGTTTTAGGTATATAAATCCTTTAAAAGTGATAAAATACATATCTATACGATACATGTATAAGTATTATAAGTTTTAAGTATTTAAGTCGAAGAACGTCACATATAGTTATCGTTTTGAAAACTTAAGTTAGTAGTCTCAAAATATACTTATAACTCATTGTTATTAGTACACAATGAGATGTTAAAACATTCTTAGATCATGTTAAATATATAAAAATACATATATATACACAAACGTATAATTATCGTATGTTATATAGTTCGTGATATCATCGGTCAAATTGGACGGTCAAACGTTGTGTAAAACTCTTTTCAAAAACATAAGTCTCAACAATTTAGATTACTTATCATGTTGGTAAGGTTTAATTTATGTAAATATTAATCTTATAAGTGTAAAACGATCGGAAAAATCCGGGTCGTTACAGTACCTACCCGTTAAATAAATTTCGTCCCGAAATTTTAAAGTTGTACCTATTTTGCGTTCTCGGGAAACAAATGTGGGTACTTTTGTTTCATATGATCCTCTTGTTCCCAAGTAAACTCGGCACCCCTTCGAGCATTCCAACGATCCTTAACGATCGGTATGTTGCTCTGCTTGAGTTGTTTAACTTCACGGTCCATGATTTCGGCTGGTTCTTCTATGAATTGTAGTTTCTCGTTGACTTGGATTTCTTCAAGAGGAATGGTGAGATCTTCCTTTGCAAGACATTTCTTAAGGTTTGATACGTGAAATGTATTATGTACTCTGGCGAGTTGTTGCGGTAACTCGAGTCGATAAGCTACCGGTCCAATGCGTTCGATGATCTTGAACGGGCCTACATACCTTGGGTTTAGTTTACCCCTTTTACCGAAACGTATTACACCTTTCCAAGGTGACACCTTTAACATAACCATGTCACCGATCTGAAACTCTAATGGTTTCCTTCGGACATCGGCGTAGCTCTTTTGGCGACTACGGGCTGTTTTCAATCTCTCCTTGATTTGTACTATCTTCACAGTCGTTTTGTGTATGATCTCGGGACCAGTTAATTGTCGATCTCCTACTTCATTCCAACAGATAGGGGATCTACACTTCCTTCCATACAATGCTTTGAATGGTGCAGCTTTAATGCTCGCATGATAACTGTTATTATACGAGAATTCTGCTAATGGTAGATATTTATCCCATCCGTTTCCAAAATCGATCACACATTCCCTGAGCATGTCTTCAAGAGTCTAAATTGTTCTTTCACTCTGCCCGTTAGTTTGTGGATGATATGCGGTGCTCATATCCAAACGAGTTCCCAGGGCCTCCTGTAGTGATTGCCAAAACTTTGATGTAAATCTACTATCACGATCGGATATAATGGAAATAGGTATTCCATGCCTTGAAACAATTTCCTTTATGTATAATCGTAATAGTTTCTCCATTCTATCCGTTTCCTTTATAGGCAAGAAATGTGCAGATTTGGTGAGACGGTCAACTATTACCCAAATGGTGTCATAACCCCAGGCAGTCTTAGGTAACTTTGTGATGAAATCCATGGTAATACCGTCCCATTTCCATTCTGGGATTTCTGGTTGTTGAAGTAACCCTGACGGCTTCTGGTGTTCTGCTTTGACTTTGGAACAAGTTAAACATTCCCCAACATATGTTGCAACATCTGTCTTTAAATTAGGCCACCAATAATGCGTCTTAAGATCTTGATACATCTTTCCAACTCCAGGATGTATCGAGTATCTTGTCTTATGTGCCTTATTCAATATCAACTTCCTTAATCCACCCAACTTCGGTACCCAAATACGGTTTTCAAAATATCGAATTCCGTCTTCCCGTATAACGAGTTGTTTCCCATACTTCTTCATTATTTCATTTCCTATGTTTTCTTTAGTAAGAGCTTCTCGTTGAGCCTCTTTGATTTGTGAGTTGAGATTCATACGAATTTTTATGTTCATCACTCGTACTCGAATTGGTTCCCGTTCCTTTCTGCTTAGAGCGTCGGCCACTACATTCGCTTTCCCGGGATGATAGTGAACTTCACAATCATAGTCATTTATCAGCTCGACCCACCTACGTTGCCTCATGTTCAGCTATTTCTGATCGAAGATATGTTGAAGGCTTTTATGATCGGTAAACACAGTGCATTTAACCCCATATAAGTAGTGTCTCCATATCTTCAATGCAAACACTACTGCTCCCAGTTCTAGATCATGCGTCGTGTAATTCCGCTCGTGAATCTTCAATTGACGAGATGCGTATGCAATAACTTTCTTTCGTTGCATAAGGACGCAACCAAAACCTTGTCGCGAAGCGTCACAATATATCTCAAAATCATCGTTCCCTTCAGGTAACGATAAAATAGGCGCCGTAGTCAACTTCTTCTTCAGTAATAGAAATGCACTATCCTGCTCAGAAGTCCATTCGTACTTCTTTCCTTTTTGTGTTAACACTGTTAATGGTTTAGCTATTCGGGAAAAATCTTGAATAAACCTTCTATAATAACCAACTAAACCTAAAAATTGGCGTATCTGCGTTGGTGTCTTAGGAGTCTCCTATTTTTCAATGGCATCAATTTTAGCTGGATCAACCTAAATTCCTTTGCTACTAACAACGTGGCCAAGGAATTGCACTTCTTTCAACCAAAATGCACACTTAGAAAATTTGGCATATAACTGTTCTTTTCTTAACAATTCTAATACCAACGTTAAATGCTGCTCATGCTCTTGCTCACTCTTGGAATAGATAAGAATATCGTCAATAAAAACGATAACAAACTTATCTAAATACGGACTGCAAACTCGATTCATGAGGTCCTTGAATACAGCTGGCGCATTTGTCAACCCAAACGGCATGACCAAAAATTCGTAATGACCATAACGTGTCCGAAAAGCAGTTTTCAGAATATCTTCTTCTTTGACACGTAATTGATGATAGCCCGATCTTAAGTTGATTTTCGAGTACACACATGATCCTTGCAGTTGATCAAATAAGTCGTCAATTCTCGGTAGTGGATACCGATTCTTGATAGTTAACTTATTTAATTCACGATAATCTATACACATCCTAAAAGATCCATCTTTCTTCTTGACGAATACAATCGGAGCTCCCCACGGTGAAGTACTTGGTCGTATGAATTCACGGTCCAGTAATTCTTTTAACTGACTCTGAAGTTCTTTTAACTCAGACGGTGCAAGTCTATATGGAGCACGAGCCACTGGTGCAGCTCCTGGTACTAGATCTATTTGAAATTCTACAGATCTAAATGGAGGTAATTCCGGTAACTCTTCCGGAAATACTTCAGGAAAATCTCTTTCCACAGGCACGTCGTTGATGCTCTTCACTTTTTTCCTTCGTTTCAACTTTATTAACATATGCTAAGATGGCATAGCACCCTTTCTTCAACAACTTTGAGCTTTCAAACAACTAATGAGTTTTAGCTTTGAGTTACCCTTCTCTCCATAAATCATTACTGGCGTTTTATCCTTACGAGGAATGCGAATTGCCTTCTTGGCGCACACAACTTCAGCTCCTATTTTGGACATCCAGTCCATGCCGACTATTACATCAAAACTTCCTAATTCTACGGGTATCAAATCAATCTTAAATGTTTCTCCGGCTAAATTTATTTTACAATCACGGCAAATTTTATCGGCTTTAATTAGTTTACCATTAGCTAACTCAATCATGTACTTAGCATCTAGAGGTAATGATGAACAATTCAATTTAGCATGAAAGTCTCTACACACGTAACTTCTATCAGCACCAGTATCAAATATAATAGATGCGGATAAGTTATTAATGGTAAACGTACCCGTAACAAGCTCCGGGTCTTCGCACGCCTCTCTAGCATTAATAACAAATACTCTTCCACGTGCAGATCCGTTATTCTTCTCTGGATTCGGGCACTGACTCTTATAATGACCCTGTTTCCCACACCCATAACAAGTAACAGTGGCCAAGGCAGTTCTATTTGCATTGGTGGCAGGAGTCTTGGTACCGTTTGTATTTGTAGCGGGAACCCTAAAATCTTCAGCAAGATGACCTTTTCGATTACAATTGTTGCACACCACATTACAATAACCAGAGTGATGTTTGTGGCATCTGTTACATAAAGGATTTTGTCCTTTGTAACCTGAGTTCGAACCGCTACCCGCACCTTGCGTGGTTTCTTGTTTCTTGTTGGATTGTTGATGATTACCTTCCCACTTTATTTTGTTTCCCGATGTCTTGACATCGGTGTTCTTATCTAGAATAATCTGGTCCATCAACTCGTTCGCCATGGTGATGGCTTCGTGAATAGTCTTGGGTTTCGATGCTGTAACATTTGCTTTGACATTTTTAGGCAAACCATCTTTGTACAGTTCTATCTTCCGTTCTTCGGTTGGTACCAATTCGGGACATAGCAAAGCTAATTCCATGAATCGCTGATTGTAGTTGGTGAGTTCAGTACCAACAACTTTCAGGCTTCGTAATTCAGCTTCCAACTTCCTAACCTCGTTCCTTGGACAATACTCGTTGATTAGCATTGTTTTGAATTCTTCCCAGGAAGTATCATAAGCTACATCTCCTCCTACGGCCTTCACATAGTTTTTCCACCACGTGAGTGCACTATCTTGTAGGGTGCACGATGCATACTTGGTCATGTCCTTCTCAATACAACCACTGATTTTAAACACAGACTCAATCTTTTCGATCCACCAGGTTAAACCAACCGGTCCTTCTGTTCCACTGAATGATGAGGGCTTGCAACCTTGAAAAGTTTTGTAAGTGCATCCCACACGAGGATTTGGGTTAACTGCAACACCTCTTGCAGCCTCCACCCATAACATTCTGTCGTTCACTCGCTGATTGATGAGTTCCTGGATTTCTTGTTCCGTCATTCGGTTCAATCGCGCCATAATCTTCAATAAGAATGAAAAAAAATAATTATTCACATGGAATATTATAGATGTAGTATGTATTTACAGTACATCATAGCTTATTAATAATATGAACCAGTTATTATTATAAAAGCATTTTCTTCTTATTAGCGTTTTATAATTATACCAAGGGTAGTACCTACCCGTTAAAGTTCATACTTAATAGCTTAGTACGAAAATCAATTACTATCACCCAAATAATACTCAACCATGGAAAATTATTGCATTTCACACTTCACTATTTTACATATGCTTATCTTACATCAAACATTAAGCAAACCACACTAGTAATATTATACAAAACGTTATATGATCCCATGGTTTAAAACAACAGCGTGTCATTTAACCCAAAGCGTTCGTGTTCAAAGAAATCGCTTAAAGGTTATCCTGGTTGTCTCCCTGCGTTTTGGCTGAGGAACCGAAGAACTGGATGCCGGGATAGAACTAATAGGAATAGCGGGAATAGGTGTGGAAGTATCTGGTGGAGTTGGTGCCACAACATTCTCTCTAGACTCGGGATTTGGTTTTTTCAATTCAGTAGCCTTTCGTTTCTTTCCTCTTTCAAACTTGTCTTTCGTAATTTCCTGTATTTCTTCCTCCTCAGGATCACTTTCCGGTTCCTCTTCAATTGATTCATCCAAAAATTTTGAGTCTTCCCCAAAGGTATTGTTTTTATCATCGGACAGGTTAATGACTGGAACACCATCTGAAGATTCTGGTTCGGAGTCGCTGAATGTGATAACAAGTTCTAAGCCAGACATCTATCACATAACAACTAGCACGTTAGTACCACATAATATTTACATATTAATTTTTTTTAACCAACAAGGATAAGCAATAGTTTTCGAAATCAAACACGGTCAAAGTCCAGACTCACTAATGCATCCTAACAAACTCGATAAGACACACTAATGTAAATTTTCTGGTTCTCTAAGACCAACGCTCTGATACCACATGTCATAATCCAACATTAACCATAAGGACGAATACAATAACATATGATTTCATCGCGAGGTATTGACCTCTATATGCGACATTTTTCAAAAACTGCATTCGTTTTTACAATACAAACCATAGCTTTTATTACAAATAAAAGGTTTAAACAACTTAATAATGATTATCATTTAGCGATAATCTTAGACTTACAAACTTTACATGTGATAATAATAATACGACTTCCAACATATTTTACATTACAAATCCTCCGATATGCAGTTTTATTTTTGACACAAATATGCATACTCAAGATCTTGCTTAAATTCAACATGTTGCAGCGGAAGCTTTTAGTTATCACCTGAGAATAAACATGCTTAAAACGTCAACATAAAGTAGGTGAGATATAGGTTTAATGCCGGCAGCGTTATAAATATAGACCACAAGATTTCATATATAAACGTTTTAATAAAAATATTCTAAGTTGTTGAACACTTGATAACCATACTTAACATTTAATCAACGTCGCATATTCCCTTTATTATGAAATCTTACTACACCGTACCAAGTGTAGTCACCGAAACGAAGTACTGTGCAACCGTTGAATACTGGTCGTCCAGTCCGGTTGGGGTTGTCAGGCCCGATAGATCTATCAACAGGATTCGCGTTTACAATACCTCATGTAAATAATAGTTACCAAGTTACAGGGAAATATGCCAATGGTACAACTCAACGTAGAATATATATTTTTAATCACTTGTGTCCATAACGTAAATCATAAAATGCATGTATTCTCATCCCGAAATATTTAGAGTTTAAAAGTGGGACTATATACTCACTTTTGCCTTGAAGGTATTTATCACGACTTGGTCTCCGATTGATATCACAAACCTAACCATATATATAATATATCAACATATTTTCTTTTCAAGTAATCGTTACATATATATATATATATATATATATATATATATATATATATATATATATATATATATATATATATATATATATATATATATATATATATATACTTTTAATACTTTTAATATTTTCTTAGTCCGTAGTTAGCAGTTCGATGTTAGTGGTCCACAATTAGTTGCTTAAATAAAATAAATAAAGACCCCATCGTATTCGTATTGATTAGAATTAATCTCGACCCATGGTACCATGTTGTCAAGTGACGTGTTGCACACATAAAGTACCGTGTTGTCAAATGACGTGTTGCGTACAATCATGAGGTCTTATGATTAATCTTCTCGTGTTGTTTACGGGTGGTCCTGAAATATATAAAATCAAATCATAAGTAAATATATGTGAAATATCATATTAATTAGAAATATATGATTAATTTAATTTTTCTCCAAATATTTTCGTAGCTAAACTAGCTTCGGATACCCGATCTTGTTTTAGTCGTAGTTTCTTCATTACAACTCCGTTTTTGTTGGTTCAACTTGCCACTTCCTTGGATCGAGTCAAATTTTAAGAAGATGAACTGAAAATACCTTAGGTTGTATACGAAATCACAGGTTATAGGTCAAACTTTGGTGAAACTTATGAAAGTGATCATTTTCCATCATAAAAACAATATTTAATGATCATTTTTCTAAAAATACTTACACTTTGAGTTAAACCATGAAATTTTTATGTGTTAACATATTCATAAGAAATATCATTTTTCCAGAACATGAACCTCCAATTCACAGCTTAAGATGGTTTTTAATTATCCAACCCAAAACAGCCCCCGGTTGCACTCCGACGACGTAGATTCAGTTTTTAAGATGTTCTTTATAAAACCAAGTTATATCTTGTTAAGTTAGCATATCATTATGATATATTACAGGTCTTGAAGTGTTTTAAAAGTTAAGTTAGAAGGATCTATTTAGTTTGCAAACAAGTTTGAAATCATTCAAACTATGTTCTTGTTGTTAAAATTTTACAACACAAAATAAGATAGCTATATAAATATGAATCGAATAAGGTTATGAACAAGGTTACTACCTCAAGTTACTTGGACAAAGTTACTGTAAAAGATGAGAAAAATCCTAGAATCAAAAGAGTGGTGGAGTTGGATCAAAAGGTTGGAAGTAAACTTGTATTTTTGGAAGGATTATTGAAGTTTTCTTGTAAGGGATTTATTATGATGATTAAGGCTTGTTTTTGAAGCTAGATCTTCATGGTTATTTGCTGAGATTGTGAAGAACACTTAAGGTTCCTAAGAGTGTGTTTTTGGTTAGAGAAAATGTGTACTAAAAATAAAATTGGAATGGAGTATAAATGGTGGTGAAAAGATGTATAAATTTGTAATATTGTGTAAAAGTCTTGTAATATGCCAAATTGATTAATCATGCATGCTAAGATCCAAAATTGGCTGACTCATGGCTGCTAATAAAGTGATTGTGATGTGTATATACTAATAGTAAATACGTATAGAAGCTGGGTATGATACGAGTACATATACCCTAGATATACGTATAAAAATCTTGAGAAAACGGAACGAGGATTCAAATATAGCTATCTTTTGTAAATATACTTATATTGTTTTATGTATATAAATCCTTTAAAAGTGATAAAATACATATCTATACGATACATGTATAAGCATTATAAGTTTTAAGTATTTAAGTCGAAGAACGTCACATATAGTTATCGTTTTGAAAACTTAAGTTAGTAGTCTCAAAATATACTTATAACTCATTGTTATTAGTACACAATGAGATGTTAAAACATTATTAGATCATGTTAAATATATAAAAATGCATATATATACACAAACGTATAATTATCGTATGTTATATAGTTCGTGATATCATCGGTCAAATTGGACGGTCAAACGTTGTGTAAAACTCTTTTCAAAAACATAAGTCTCAACAATTTAGATTACTTATCATGTTGGTAAGGTTTAATTTATGTAAATATTAATCTTATAAGTGTAAAACGATCAGAAAAATCCGGGGCGTTACAGTCTGAAAGGACCGCTACTAATCCATCCGAACGAAGTCCTTAACATTTGGTCCCATTGCGATGATCGACTCCAAGTAATGTCCTTAAAATGAGCAAATGCACAGCGGAAGACTTAATTCGTACCTGAGAATAACATGCTTTAAAACGTCAACATAAAGTTGGTGAGATATATAGGTTTGATGCTAGCAGCGTTATAACTATGGACCACAAGATTTCATATATTTAAACATAATACACTCGCAAGTGTATGTAAAAGTAGTTGAGCACTTGGTAACCATACTTAACATTTAAATCATCGCAGCATATTCTTAAATAATCGCTACACCGTATCAAGTGTAGTATACAGAAACGAAGTACTGTGCAACCGTTGAAAACTGGTCATCCAGCCCGGTTGGGGTTGTCAGGCCCGATAGATCTATCAACAGATTCGCGTTTACATTTCTCATGTAAATACTAGCTACCAAGTATAAAGAAATATGCCATGGTACAACTCAACATAGAATTTATTTTTGATCACTTGTGTCCATAACGTAAATCATAAAATGCATGTATTCTCATCCCAAAATATTTAGAGTTTAAAAGGGACTATATACTCACCATACTGTATTTTGTAGTAAAAATACATATAACATCATTGAACAAGTGTAAGGTTGGCCTCGGATTCACGAACCTATATCAATTATATATATTAACTCATAGAATCGTAATCAAATAAGTTTACATATTAATATTAGTAATGTATTTATATTTTCATTTTCTATCTCGTAAATAAATAATTAATATCTATCTTTAACTTAAGTAAGTTTTTAATATTAATATATCAAATACTTATTAAACTATTTTAATTAACAAATTTATTGGTAGTTGATATAAATATAATATAGTAATGACTAATATTTAGTTGATAAAATACTATTATTTTTACAATAAAAACAATCATAATGATAATAGTACTTAACAATAATACTTGATAATAATAACAACAATAATGATAAAAATGATAATTTTACTAATAATGTTAATTTTAGGTAAAATGATAATTTTAATTAATAATGATAATAATAATAATAATAATGGTAAATACTACCTTAAGAGAGAAAAGCTCCAAAAGTATAAAAACTATTATTGCCTGGGTTCGAACTCATGACCTCACGCTTAACACACAACACCCTAGACTACTCGTCTGATCCTTTTTATCTTACAAAATCCCATACGCAAATTGTTTTAAACCGTAATTCTTGTTCTATGTCTTGTTTGCCATCGGCCCAACTTCATTTTTGGGCTAACTGAGATAAAAATCTCGGCCCAACTACACCACTAGTATACAGTCCGCTATACTTTTGTAATCCCTTTAATTGATACAAGGTTGGTGGCATCAAACTCCAACCATCAACGTGCAAAACAACAAAAGGCATATAACATGCGTTGTTGTTTTTTTTTTTTTTTTTTAAATTCAGTTTCCCACCTTATCCTTTTACAACCGGGTGTTTTTAAAAAATAATAAAGGGCACATCCAATAAAGTATTTTGGTTGGCCATGATCTTAATTATGTTTAGTGGCACCAGCAAAATTTGTCTCCATAATTGCTTATTCCATGTATTTAATATTCAAGCATCCCTTTTGACAAAACCATAAAATGCAACGTTTTCATTTTTGCTGTTATAACTGGAAACGGGAAAATAGAGATAAACACTTAGCAGCAGCAATTCGTGCTATGGTGGTTCGTTTAGTGTGACGTTTTATGTGAGTTAAAAGTAGTGGTGATTAAATGAGGGTAGTTCTAATGGGTTCACGAGGGTGGTGATCGTCATCGAAGGTTTAAGAGGGATGAAGGTGGTGGTAATGTTCAAAGGTTGGTTTGATCTTCTCGACAGTAAATTGAAACCGATGTACAAGTGATGGTGTTTAAATAAGTGGTTTTCGTAGTTGTGGTGTCGAGTTTGTGGGTCGAAGATATTAATGGTGGGTTTTTCGATGATGATGATACAACAGTAACATTTAACGAATTCATGTGCATGTGTAAAATTTGATGATCGAGGATTATTTATGATGGTCTTGATATTGGGTTCGTTGTGGGTCGTTAAACAGAAAGATAGAAATATTAATCGTAGCGGTAATATATAAACGATGAAGGTGGGGGAAAGGTGATCGTAGGGTGGTGATGAATGGTTACCGAAAGATGGAAGGAGAAGAGTAGTGATGGCTTGGGTGTGTTTGACATCTCCATGCATATGTATTTGTGTATAACATATATAGAGATTGAATAAGTAATAATACTTGGACATATAACCACGGGTGTAACAGGATATCAGAAAAAAATAAAAGATACAGATAGTGACTTGTGACCACAATTTTTGGCGTAATATATGTAATATCTGTATTCATTTTTTTTATATACAATAAATATTAATAACTACTAGTAATAAATATAGGTATATCTTAATAATAATAACTCTTTTAATATTACAAGTAATAATGATAATAATAATTATTAATAATAATGTTAATAATAATATTAATAATAATTATAATATTAATGATAATAATAATAAATTGTATCTAATAAAAAAATAACAATACGTATAATAATTTTTAATAGAAATAACACTTTTGTTAATTATGATAATGATAAAAATACATTAATATTGATAAAAATATTAACATAACAATTTATACATATCAGATTTATACATAATAATATTGCTAATACAAATATTAATAGCAATAATAATAATGAAAGTAATGTTAATAATGTTAATATATCAATTATATTCAACCTTATAATTTAATGTAATGTCATTTATTATTTGTGTAATATTATATGTTGATATTTAATGAATAGCTAATATATATTATATATATATATATATATATTTAATAGAAATAATAGATTTATAATAATATATACATATTTATATAAATTAACAATACTTAATTATTCTAATTGTTATATTACATTTTAAATTCCTATTATTTAAAGTATACTTTATTAAATCAAAATATTATATATCTTTATATTTATAATATATATTTATTTACAATAATGTTCGTGAATCGTCGGAAGTAGTCAAAGGTATTTGATTACATGAATATAGATTTAAAAGCTTTCGAGACTCAACATTACAGATTTTGCTTATCGTGTAGGAAACATATAATGATTAAAGTTTAAATTAAATCGGAAATTTTCGGGTCATTAAAGTACCTAACCGTTAAAGAAATTTCGTCCCCGAAATTTGATAGAGGTCGTTATAGATAGTAGTAAGAATGTTTTCATGACAAATATGAGTTGATAAAATAGAGTTTTATCGTTATTGAGTAATATAGATAAAACAATTTGATAACGCGAAGAGTATAAGCGAAGCTATCGCAAAAGAGTGAAATGAGTAAATACGGAATCGTTTTAACCGATGACGTAGTTATGATTGATTTCCGGAATTCATGGAATTTAGAGAAAATCTTTGTAATAAGATTTGGTTCTTCGGCGATTAAAGAGATCAGGATCTTCTTTGATTAAATGCAATAATCTGTTCCGATTTCTCTGTCGGATATATTACTATAAATCCACCCTCTTCATTTCCTTTATATTTGGAGTTCCAAAATTTTGTTTTCTCTTCCCGACTTTAAGTCAAGCGAATAATGGTCCAGAATTCGTAGGTTGCAATTCGGAATGAGCATACCTAATGTGCTAAGAAAGAAATGGTAATGGCACGATTTTGATTTTTCAGATTACCAGAATATCCTGGAAAGATAGAACTATCAAGATGATATGTTCTTAATATGTTTGGAGATTGGGTATAATGTAAGAGTCGTGTAACACGGCACATGATGATGGTACTGTGTATCATCACATTCCATTAGAAACTCCTATATCGTTTTTCATAACCCGACCTTAACCATAAGGACGAATACAATAACATATGAATTCATCGCGAGGTATTGACCTCTATATGCGACATTTTTCAAAAACTGCATTCGTTTTTACAATACAAACCATAGCTTTTATTACAAATACAAGGTTTAAACAACTTAATAATGATTATCGTTTAGCGATAATCTTAGACTTACAAACTTTACATGTGATAATAACAATACGACTTCCAACATATTTTACAAGATTTCATATATAAACGTTTTAATAAAAATATTCTAAGTTGTTAAGCACTTGATAACCATACTTAACATTTAATCAACGTCGCATATTACCTTTATTATGAAATCTTACTACACCGTACCAAGTGTAGTCACCGAAACGAAGTACTGTGCAACCGTTGAATACTGGTCGTCCAGTCAGGTTGGGGTTGTCAGGCCCGATAGATCTATCAACAGGATTCGCATTTACAATACCTCATGTAAATAATAGTTACCAAGTTACAGGGAAGTATGCCAGTGGTACAACTCAACGTAGAATATATATTTTTAATCACTTGTGTCCATAACGTAAATCATAAAATGCATGTATTCTCATCCCGAAATATTTAGAGTTTAAAAGTGGGACTATATACTCACTTTTGCGTTGAAGGTATTTATCACGACTTGGTCTCCGATAGATATCACGAACCTAACCATATATATAATATATCAACATATTTTCTTTTTAAGTAATCGTTACATATATATATATATATATATATATATATATATATATATATATATATATATATATATATATATATATATATATATATATATATATATATACTTTTAATACTTTTAATATTTTCTTAGTCCGTAGTTAGCAGTCCGATGTTAGTGGTCCACAATTAGTTGCTTAAATAAAATAAATAAAGACCCCATCGTATTCATATTGATCAGAATTAATCTCGACCCATGGTACCATGTTGTCAAGTGACGTGTTGCGTACATAAAGTACCGTGTTGTCAAATGACGTGTTGCGTACAATCATGAGGTCTTATGATTAATCTTCTCGTGTTGTTTACGGGTGGTCCTGAAATATATAAAATCAAATCATAAGTAAATATATATAAAATATCATATTAATTAGAAATATATGATTAATTTAATTTTTCTCCAAATATTTTCGTAGCTAAACTAGCTTCGGATACCCGATCTTGTTTTAGTCGTAGTTTCTTCATTACAACTCCGTTTTTGTTGGTTCAACTTGCCACTTCCTTGGATCGAGTCAAATTTTAAGAATATGAACTGAAAATACCTTAGGTTGTATTCGAAATCACAGGTTATAGGTCAAACTTTGGTGAAACTTATGAAAGTGATCATTTTCCATCATAAAAACAACATTTAATGATCATTTTTCTAAAAATACTTACACTTTAAGTTAAACCATGAAATTTTTATGTGTTAACATATTCATAAGAAATATCATTTTTCCAGAACATGAACTTCCAATTCAAAGCTTAAGATGGTTTTTAATTATCCAACTCCAAACAGCACCCGGTTGCACTCCGACGACGTAGATTCAGTTTTTAAGATGTTCTTTGTAAAACCAAGTTATATCTTGTTAAGTTAGCATATCATTATGATATATTACAGGTCTTGAAGTGTTTTAAAAGTTAAGTTAGAAGGATCTATTTAGTTTGCAAACAAGTTTGAAATCATTCAAACTATGTTCTTGTTGTTAAAATTTTACAACACAAAATAAGATAGCTATATAAATATGAATCGAATAAGGTTATGAACAAGGTTACTACCTCAAGTTACTTGGACAAAGTTACTGTAAAAGATGAGAAAAATCCTAGAACCAAAAGAGTGGTGGAGTTGGATCAAAAGGTTGGTAGTAAACTTGTATTTTTGGAAGGATTATTGAAGTTTTCTTGTAAGGAATTTATTATGATGATTAAGGCTTGTTTTTGGAGCTAGATCTTCATGGTTATTTGCTGAGATTGTGAAGAACACTTAAGGTTCCTAAGAGTGTGTTTTTGGTTAGAGAAAATGTGTAGTAAAAATGAAATTGGAATGGAGTATAAATGGTGGTGAAAAGATGTATAAATTTGTAATATTGTGCAAAAGTCTTGTAATATGCCAAATTGATTAATCATGCATGCTAAGATCCAAAATTGGCTGACTCATGGCTGCTAATAAAGTGATTGTGATGTGTATATACTAATAGTAAATACGTATAGGAGTTGGGTATGATACGAGTACATATACTCTAGGTATACGTGTAGAAATTTTGAGGAAACGGAACGAGAATTCAAATATAGTTATCTTTTGTAAATATACTTATATTGTTTTATGTATATAAGTCCTTTAAAAGTGATTAAATACATATTTATACGATACTTGTATAAGTATTATAGGTTTAAGGTATATATGTCAAATAACGTTACGTATAGTTATCGTTTTGAAAACTTAAGTTAGTAGTCTCAAAGTATACTTATAACTTATTGTTATTAGTACACAATGAGATGTTAAACCATTCTTAGATCATGTTAAATATATATAAATACATATATATACACAAACGTATAATTATCGTTTGTTATATAGTTCGTGATATCATCGGTCAAATTGGACGGTCAAACGTTGTGTAAAACTCTTTTTAAAAACATAAATCTCAACAATTTAGATTGCTTATCATGTTGGTAAGGTTTAATTTATGTAAATATTAATCTCATAGGTATAAAATGATCAGAAAAATCCGGGTCGTTACAGTACCTACCCGTTAAATAAATTTCGTCCTGAAATTTTAAAATTGTACCTATTTTGCGTTCTCGGGAAACAAATGTGGGTACTTTCATTTCATCTGATCCTCTCGTTCCCAAGTAAACTCGGGACCCCTTCGAGCATTCCAATGAACCTTAACGATCGGTATGTTGCTCTGCTTGAGTTGTTTAACTTCACGGTCCATGATTTCGACTGGTTCTTCTATGAATTGTAGTTTCTCGTCGACTTGGATTTCTTCAAGAAGAATGGTATGATCTTCCTTTGCAAGACATTTCTTAAGGTTTGATATGTGAAATGTATTATGTACTCCGGCAAGTTATTGCGGTAACTCGAGTCGATAAGCTACCGGTCCAATGCGTTCGATGATCTTGAACGGGCCTACATACCTTGGGTTCAGTTTACCCCTTTTACCGAAACGTATTACACCTTTCCAAGGTGACACCTTTAACATAACCATGTCACCAATCTGAAACTCTAATGGTTTCCTTCGGACATCGGCGTAGCTCTTTTGGCGACTACGGGCTGTTTTCAATCTCTCCTTGATTTGTACTATCTTCTCAGTCGTTTCGTGTATGATCTCAGGACCAGTTAATTGTCGATCTCCTACTTCATTCCAACAGATAGGGGATCTACACTTCCTTCCATACAATGCTTCGAATGGTGCAGCTTTAATGCTCGCATGATAACTGTTATTATACGAGAATTCTGCTAATGGTAGATATTTATCCCATCCGTTTCCAAAATCGATCACACATGCCCTGAGCATGTCTTCAAGAGTCTGAATTGTTCTTTCACTCTACCCGTCAGTTTGTGGATGATATGCGGTGCTCATATCCAAACGAGTTCCCAGGGCCTCCTGTAGTGATTGCCAAAACTTTGATGTAAATCTACTATCACGATCGGATATAATGGAAATAGGTATTCCATGCCTTGAAACAATTTCCTTTATGTATAATCGTAATAGTTTCTCCATTCAATCTGTTTCCTTTATAGGCAAGAAATGTGCAGATTTGGTGAGACGATCAACTATTACCCAAATGGTGTCATAACCCCAGGCAGTCTTAGGTAACTTTGTGATGAAATCCATGGTAATACCATCCCATTTCCATTCTGGGATTTCTGGTTGTTGAAGTAACCCTGACGGCTTCTGGTGTTCTGCTTTGACTTTGGAACAAGTTAAACATTCCCCAATATATGTTGCAACATCTGTCTTTAAATTAGGCCACCAATAATGCATCTTAAGATCTTGATACATCTTTCCAACTCCAGGATGTATCGAGTATCTTGTCTTATGTGCATCATTCAATATCAACTTCCTTAATCCACCCAACTTCGGTACCCAAATACGGTTTGCAAAATATCGAATTCCGTCTTCCCGTATAACGAGTTGCTTCTCATACTTTTTCATTATTTCATTTCCTATGTTTTCTTTAGTAAGGGCTTCTCGTTGAGCCTCTTTGATTTGTGAGTTGAGATTCATGCGAATTTTTATGTTCATCGCTCGTACTCGAATTGATTCCCATTCCTTTCTGCTTAAAGCATCGGCCACTACGTTCGCTTTCCCGGGATGATAGCAAATCTCACAATCATAGTCGTTTATCAGCTCGACCCACCTACGTTGCCTCATGTTCAGTTGTTTCTGATCGAAGATATGCTGAAGGCTTTTATGATCGGTAAACATAGTGCATTTAACCCCATATAAGTAGTGTCTCCATATCTTCAATGCAAACACTACTGCTCCCAGTTCTAGATCATGCGTCGTGTAATTCCGCTCGTGAATCTTCAATTGACGAGATGCGTATGCAATAACTTTCTTTCGTTGCATAAGGACGCAACCAAAACCTTGTCGCGAAGCGTCACAATATATCTCAAAATCATCGTTCCCTTCAGGTAACGATAAAATAGGTGCCGTAGTCAACTTCTTCTTCAGTAATTGAAATGCACTCTCCTGCTCAGAGGTCCATTCATACTTCTTCCCTTTTTGCGTTAACGCTGTTAATGGTTTAGCTATTCGGGAAAAATCTTGAATAAACCTTCTATAATAACCAGCTAAACCCAAAA